>NC_062284.1:115190249-115493279 GCF_902655055.1 Lutra lutra
CCCACCCCTGCTTATGTTCTCTTTCTGACAAAAAACAAACAAACAAAACCACAAGATCTACACAGCACGGCATCAGAAAGGACCAAATTAGATCTTATGTACTTAATCAAAGATGGCCTGGCGCTATGTCAACGGCAGACTCTTAAAAAATCTCAATCCAGCCCGCCTCCATCCCTCACTGGCTGCAGGACCTGAATTAACCTGTCTAGGCCTCCATCGCTTCATCTGACAAATGGGGACACATAATATTCCTACTTTGCAGGTTGCTGTCAAAATGAGGCCAATGGAAGCAAACACAACAGAGCAGGAACCCATACACATCTGGGGTCATCCTGCTTTCACTTCCCAACCCCTTCTGTTTAATCAAGGTTAATCATTCACAGAGCTCTACAGGCTGGAAAGAAAGACGTCCTGTGGTTGTTTTTCCTGTGGTTGTTTTTTCCTCGAGACCAGCCTGCCAGCCAGGGGAGCAAGGGACTGTCCATTCCCTCGTTTATGTCCACCTGCAGCCCAGGTTGGGAGACAAAGGAGCAGGGGCCTGACTGGCTCAACCCGGCAGGCCCTCTGACCTGATGAACACACCCGGGTTGGGGAGAACTCGCACTGCCTCCCCGAAAAGGCCCTCAGAGGGCAGAGGGGAGCCTGGGCAGCTCAGCACCTTCCCTACTGTGTAGGTGGAACTTGTCAGCTTCTGAGAGAATGGGGAACTGTTTTAAAAGACTGGTGGCCCTGTGATCCCTGTGAGGAAGCCAAGGCTGTCCCCTGAGCACCTGGCCCACGAAGGTCAGCGACCTCCACCATCTCCACTTCCACAGCCAGAGAGCAAAGACTGGCGATGCAGCCATCGACAACCGTCAGCCAAAGATCCCGATCCCGGTGGCCTTTGTGATCCCGATCCATGGGCCTCAGTTGTCATATCAAGAAGACAAAAACAAATATGAGCATCTACTCCACAGGGTGGTCGGGCGGGAGGGTTGTGCAAGCGAATGCAAAGGGCTTAGCCCATGACCAGATGCAGACTGAGGGCTCGCTAGATGTTAAAAACCAAAAAGCTATCTACGGAGACACAAAGTGAGTCCTAGTTGCTTAGGGCTGGGAGCAGAGGAGAAAGCGGGGTGAAGCGAAGGGGCATAGGTTTTCATTCTGAGGTGATGAAAATGTCCTCAGAGGAGCCTGGGTGGCTTAGTCATTAAACATCTTCCTTCAGCTTGGGTCGTTATTCCTGGGTCCTGGGATCAACTCCCACATGGGGCTCCCTGCTCAGGTCGGAACCTGCTTCTCCCTCTCTCTCTACCTGCCACTCCCCTGCTTTGCTCTCCTACCCCCAACTCTATCAAATAAATAAATAAAATCTTATAGGAAAAAAAAACTATTCTCAAGCTGACGGTGAGGAGGGTTGCACAGCTGTGAGTAGGCTAACTGCCTTCCAACCATACCCTTGACATGGGTGAACTGTATGTAAACTGTATCTCAAAAAAGCTGTTATAAAAAAAAGACCAAAGTAGACTAAACTGTTCCAGGACCCCACTAAGCCTTTTACTGCGGTTTTGTTGTTGTTGTTTACCCGTCAGTCCCACTGGCAAGAAACCAGCCACAAAGGCATGCCCTGGACCCTCCCCTTGTCCAGGCATCCAGGTGCGAGGGTATGGACTGAACCAGCCAGCTACTGACTGTGGCCCAGGAGCAAGCTAGCAGGAGGTTTCCAAGGTGACAGGGATGGGTCTCATCTTTGGTGGGGCCAGGCTTAAACCATGAGGTACAGGAGGTACCACGGGCCTTCTTGATGTCTCCCCAAGGAACAGCTACTCGACAGGGCAGCTCAGAGCCCACAGCATCTGCTCCTGGCCACCCCTGCTGCAGAGCAACACCTCGCTCTGGAGACCAGTGTGAGGACGGCCTGCTCCCCACCGTGGACCTGGAGATGACCTCGCCTGGGACCCCTCCCCCACGTCTGGAGTCCAGTCCTGGCCCGCAGGTCCGCTGGCACACAGGCCTCAGAAGGCTGGAGCTCACAGAAGTAGCCCACACATTCCTTCTCCAAAGAAGGAAAAGCCACCCAAAAGTGAGGTCATTTGGTTTTTCTGGCACTGACGATTACAGCTATGGGCCACTTGGTTCCACAGAAAGCTTCCCCGGATGACAAGGATTTGGCCCAGCCTCATATTCATAAAATATGGGGATCTGTGGTCTGGCTGACTCGCCCGTAGCTGGACTTCCCTGTGTTGTTGAGGTGTGACCCTTGACTTTGCCTCTTGAAGCCTCCATCTAGGAGACCACACTCCGCAGAAACAGGCCTGCAAGAAGACGCACACTGTGTGCCATACGGTCAGCGGGCACCACGCAGGAGTGCGGGAGGTCCCCTCGGCACGTGTGTGTCCCTGAGTCTGGGTCAGCACGCTGCGGCGGGCCCCGTGGCCCAGCACCTCCGGGCCTGGCCTCCTCGACCCAGCCAAGGACACATGACCGATGGGCCCTCGGCACCAGTCTGGCCCAGACCGAAGCCAATGCTGCGATGCTCCCACCGTGCTCCGGAGGGGACTGCCACCCAGTCCACGTGACCTCCCCCAAATACGGGTAGAAATGTGGCCTTCCCAAGGGAAAGCTCCAAGCTCCGGGGAACCCAGAGATGCCCCAAGCAAAAAGCAGGGTGGCGGTGCCAACTCAGAGTCCAAGGGCAGTGGGAGCAGCACAAGCGGGTTGGGGGTAGGGTGCAAACTTCCTGAGCAACAACAGACTCTCTGCCACTCCCCTGGGGAATGGGGCTTTCTGCAGAAGATCTCTGTCAGTCTCCGCTGGGACAGCAATTACCCCATGCCTAACAGGAAGTTTCTGGTTCCTGGAGCCCTGAATGGAGAAAGGGAACGAGAGGCGGGGCACACAGAGTACCTCCTGAGTCACACAATTGTCCCTTTACACCTAAGAGACTGGGCAACAATTAGGATGTTGTTGGGGTCCAGGGAAACGGGGGCTCGTACGCCCTGCTGAAGAGCAACCCAGCACTAGGTCGGGAACAACGGCGGGCACACCTGCTTGGCCCCCCAGCAATGCTCTGGGCTGGAAGTCGCCGTCTCAGAGACTTCCTCCCTCGGTGACCACCGGGTCCAAGGGAGAAAATTCATCATCCCATCAGCTGTGTTGGAAGGGGCAGGGTTGGGAACAATTTGCAGGTCCACTGTAAGGAAGACAGCGAGTACAGTGGCCAGACACAGACCTGCAGTGACAGTGGGCTGTGAGCTGAGGGCCTAGTTAGGTCAGTTCTCCTCACCTGAGGTCCCGGAAAACAAAGTTTCTTCTCTCAAAACCCAAACACAGATCAGCACATTATAAAGCAACACAGAAACCCCCAAATCCCCCATTAAGGCCCCAAAGACAACCTGTGAGCCAAGAAGAGCACAGCCAGGCCCAGGCTGATGCAGCCCATGCCACCACTGCCCGCCCAGCCTGGCCACCAGACAGGAGTACAGGGGGTACGGCGCATTGGCAGCCAGCATGGTGGGCCTATTGGCCACGTGGCCGGCCCAGCTCAAGGGACAGGGCAGCAAACGGATCAGCAGCAGGAAGCAGGAGGCTGAAGAACAGGAATGTGTCTGCAGAAATGTCCACATTTTGGGCGGGGTGGAGAGGAGGAGAAGTGTAGCTGCAGGTGGGTCTGACCAGGACCCTCCAACTCTGCTGGGACTGGGCAGGACATGGGGCATCTGTCTGTGGGGGAGTGTGATCACAGCCTCCCCCAAAGCAGGAAGTGCCACAGGCACTCTGTTCCCCAGCGCTGGGCTTAGCCTCAGAAACTGAGCAGGGGCAGCCAGCGGGCAACAGAGCCTCCCCCAAACCTCAGTCCAGAGAAAAACAGAGTGTCAAGCCCCCCACAAAAGGGGCACTAAAGGCAATGGGGACCTCTGGACTCCAGGAGGGGGTTAGAGAGGGAATGAGATCAGAGAGGTTGGCTATCCTTACCACTTTATGAGGCACCCAACACTTCAGCAAACCTGCTCAACAATCCTGGGCTAGAGGAGGAAACCGAGGGTCAGAGGTGCTCACAACCTTCCCAGGCACCCAGCTAGTGAGAGGCAGAACTGAAATATGAACCAGGGTCCACAGGACACCAAAGCCTCAGCCCCAGGAAGCCTTCTATTTTCACGTAGGCTGGGAAATAAAGGAGGAATCAGCCAGCACCACCTGCCCCAACCACCCAGCTTCACCCACCATCCTGCATCAGTCCTGCACCTGTCTAGAGCCACACGGGCACCTGTGCAGCTGTCCTCAGACCATCTCTGGGCCTGGATCAAGGAGGGTAGCTAAAGGTCAGCCTAGGACACAGGGTTAAGAGTCACCCCCAACGCTCACATCCAGCCACGAGAGAAGGTCCTGGACCTGGTGGCTCCCTGGGGATGCAGAATGGGCCAGGAAGGTTTTTCTTCAAGTCTCAACTTTAGGGAGATGGAGAGAGGGTTTGAACTCTGGTCTCTTTTGGCTTTCTGAACACAAAGCCCATTGACAGAGATCAGGAATAATTAAAGGGGCAGCCAAGTCAGGGGTGTATATGCCAGAGTGTGGGCAACTGGCTTGTTTGGGCTTGGACTGGCCTGATGTCAGCAGCCTCCCCCACAGCGGTCCACTGCAGATGCCCTGACTCGCCCAGGCTCCAGGATCCCCCGCCTGGGAGCCAGGAGCCAGATTCACATGGGCCCTGGGGTCACACACTGGGCTCCTAAATCAAGGAGCCTTCAGTCTGCTGGGGATGACAAATGTTAATCACTCATATAAATGACTGTATATTTGCAAGCTGAGTTTAAATGCATACGGACAAAGTTCCAGAAGATCTGGGGCTAAAAAAGGGCCCTAACCTGGTCATGTGTGTGTAGGAGTGTGCATTCACACCCCATACGGACTGCTGCCTTGAGGAAGTCAGTGGATATTCTTCTTTTTAAGATTTACTTATTTATTTTAGAGAGCCAGAGAGTGCAAGTGGGAGGGGCAGAGGGAGAGACTCTCAAGGAGACTCGGCCCTGAGCATGGAACCCAGCACGGGGCTGGACCTCAACACCCTGAGACCATGTCCTGAGCCTGAGATCATGACCTGAACCAAAATCAAGAGTGGGCCATTTAAAACAATCTGAAGGGTTTGAAGAGGTGGGGGGGGGGTGGGAGGTTGGGGGAACCAGGTGGTGGGTATTAGAGAGGGCATGGATTGCATGGAGCACTGGGTGTGGTACAAAAACAATGAATACTGTTATGCTGAAAATAAATTTAAAAAAAAATGATTATAGGGGCGCCTGGGTGGCTCAGTGGGTTAAAGCCTCTGCCTTCGGCTCGGGTCGTGATCTCAGGGTCCGGGGATCGAGCCCCACATCGGGCTCTCTGCTGAGTAGGGAGCCTGTTTCCTCCTCTCTCTCTCTCTGCCTGCCTCTCTGCCTGCTTGTGATTTCTCTCTCTGTGTGTCAAATAAATAAAATCTTTAAAAAATAAATAAATAAATAAAAATTAAAATTAAAAAATTAAAAAATGATTATAAAAAAAAGAGTGGGCCATTTAACGGGCATTTTTAATGAATTTTTAAAGCTGATGAATTTTAATTAGATGAAAAGACTGTGAACGTGAAAGGGAACCAGGTAATTTATCATCCAAACCGGGGCACTTCAAAATAAAAGGAGATGCTGTTAATAATTACATGGGGGATATCAACTGATGAATGGATAAAGAAGGTGTAATATATATATACAATGAAATATTACTCAGCCATCAAAAAGAAATCTTGCCATTTGCAATGACACGGGTAGTACTAAAGAGTATTACGCTAAGCGAAATAAGCCAAAGAAACACAATTATCGTATGATCTCACTCATATGTGGAACTGAAGTAACCGAACAGAGGAGCATAGAGGAAGGGAGGGAAAACAAAACAAGACGAAATTAAAGAGGGTGACAAACCGTAAGGGACTCTTAATCACAGGAAACAAACTTCGGGCTGCTGGAGGGGTGGGGGCTGGGGGAATGGGGTAACGGATAATGGGCATTAAGGAGGGCACATGATGTTGTAATGAGCACTGGTAATATGTAACTGATGAATCACTGATCTCTACCTCTGCAACTAAGAAGACACTATATGTTAACTAATTAAATTTAAATTTAAAAAAATAATAATAATTACATCAGGGTAACAGGTGCAAACCAAGCCATAGGGTCACCCTACGCAGGTGTGTGGGGCTGGGCGTGGTCAGGCGGTGACGCCCCACGCAGATGGGGCAAAGGATCCCAGTGCTCAGGCACAAGGACCCACTTGCTCAAACCACTGGAAGATGGTGCAGGAAGAAGGTGGGGGGCAGAGGCTGAGGTCAGCCAGCCACCAGGACTTGAGGTTCTTCGGGAGGTTAGGATGGTTTCTCCTAAGAACAATGGAAGCCCCTGAAGAGGTCTGACTTCAGCGGAGGGTCAGGGGGTGAGGATGAGGTGGGTGCTGGAATCAGGTGCTAGCTGACCCATAACTACACCTGCATCTTGGAAAGAGACTCCTAATTTTGGTGTGAAGCACAGATCAGACATGGACAAGAACGTCAGCAGAGAATGGCCAGGGAACCACACAAAGGCCCGGGCAAGAGAGAAAAGTGGCTTAGACCAGGGTGACGGTGGTGGAGACAGATTAAGTGGGTGGGCGCAAGTACACCTGGGGGTCAGGGAGGGATCAGAGGTCACCCTCAAATTTTGTACCTGAGCCAAGAGATGAAGGAATGAATGGATTAAGGTGCCATCCACCGATACCCGGCTTTCCACCAATTCCCATGCCCACCCAGACACCTCCAGCAGCTCACCATAACTACCAAAGGAGGGTCTCGGCAGTTCTCAGACTGACAATCTAGTGTGAAAGTCAAGAGAGAAAGGATCTGAGAGACCAGGATACCCTCCCAAGCCCACTGTCAAGTGCTCAGTCAGCATCGGCACCATTAATCCTCCCAATCTCCCTATGAGGTACATACTATCATCAATCCCATTTTACCGATGAGACAGCACACACACAGCTCACAAAGTCACTCAAGGTCATCTCAAACAGCACATGGGTGAATTCTGCAGAATTCAGGCTGCAGAGCCCATGCTTCTAACCACAGGCTCAGTCAGCCTGGACCTCCTCTCTCCTGACTCTCCCAAGTGCCGAGCAGCAGGTGATGTGCACAAGCCCCGCGTGAGGCTCGTCCCCCCTCACTGCCCACTGGCCCATGTCCTCCCAACCCAGGCAGATCACCCTCCAGGTGTGGAGCCCGCACAGGAACACCTGAAGCTCCCCAGGGAAAGGCAATCCTACTGCACAGAAGGGACAGACAAGCTGAGCCTTAGAGCAAAGAGCCTAATGGACCAAGTCCAGTGAGTCCCACCCCCCTCTCCGAGCCTTTCCACCAAAACCCAGAGACAAGCAGGCTGAAATCATTAAGAGCTTCTTGTAGGGAAACTGAAATGGCGGGGAGGAGGGCACACAAAGAACCTAAAAAAGGTTTTCCTTTCATGGACCAAGCCAACCTTGGGAATAAGGAAGGAGGGGAGGCAGCAGACTCCTGCCCCTGGAAGAGCCATTCCTCACTCCCCACACACTCTGCCCTCCACCGTCTGAGCTGGGGGGTTCGCCCTGCCTGTACTTCTAGAAGGCTTCCCAGACCTAATCATAACAGGGGGGGGAAGGACGGGAGAAGTAGACACTAGCTACCCACAGGACTTCCAGGATTCCATCAATGGCCCTGAAACAGTGTTCAAGCCCTGTTCACCTGGCCCCTCCTGCCTCCCTACCCTCCCATCTGTGGATGCGCAGAACAAAGCCTGCGGCCCTGGAACAAAGCCCATGGCTTCTCATGCTCAGCTGGGGCCTGACTTTCAGAAGGCACACCTGGGGAAGCTCTGCCTGCCCCACAGCCCTGCCACCCACTCACTGTAGCTGGTCTGCACCGGCCTCCCTCAAGGGGCAGCAGCAGGTCACCGCTGTTCCCCCTCTGCTACCACCACAGCCACGAAACTCACCTCCTTCCTGTCACCCCACCTCTCTCCTTCCCCCACCTTTTCCATGCTTCAGTAGAATGCTGGCGGGCACAATGGGCACACACGGCACCTCGAGGTCCGAGTTCTAATTCCGCTTCCACCACAAGGGAACACAGAGCCTGAGTCTATCCCAGAAGCCTCACGGTCTCCTCACTCAGAAAGTCTTTGATGTTATGGGGGGCCATACCTGCCTCACAGCTGTCTCAGTGGGCTCTCGTGAAATCAAATGATAACAGCCGCTGGGACAGGAATCCGAGAGTAGCAAATGCGAGAGTTTCCAAAACTGGCCTCATTATAAAACATGCTGAAGATGCAGATCCCACCCCAAGAACCGCCGTTCTGGTTCAGGAGTTCTGGGGTGGGACCCATGAATCAGCATTTTAACAAGTAACAAGTACTTCCAGTGAGTCCTGTCATCGAGCAAGCTGGGGTAACTCTAGGCTCGAGAAACACAGAGGAAGTCTGCACCACCTCCCCCGTGCAGAGAAGGAAAAGAAGGGTTTGCTAAAAGCGCTCCCTGGCTCTGTGTGCACATAGGAAGTAACAAGCCCCGCCCACGCTTAGGGAGCCCCCAGGGTGGCCGATGTCCCTCCTCTCAGTTAGTCCTGGCAGTGACCCTGCAGGACAGACTGCAGGACACAGGAAGAAGATGGCAGAGCTTCCCTTCACCCCAGAACTGCCAACACAAAGCTGGGCTCCTCTCAGCACACTGCAGCCTTTGTAAGACGGACTCTCCCGCAGGGTGGGACAAAAAGAACACAGCAGCAGGTGGGACTATCCCTGCTCCCTCCCCTGAGCCCGGACGGGATCCATGCACAGGTGGTCCCGAGCATCCTATCCTGTAGGAGAAAGGGGCACCCACTGCCTGGAGAGAGAGACCGCTATAGTCCCCAAATACAAGGAGGACAGGGGTCCTGGAGCCTGCAATCTAGGAAGGTGGGGGAGACCCACCTAAGAAAGAGTCATACGGTGACCCAGCTTAGAGAGAGTGCTGAGCCAGAATGCCTGGTGCTGACGGGGTTCTAAGAGGGTCTGGCAGGAGATGGTGCTGGGATCTAAGAACACGTGGCATTGGAATGAAGCCCAAGGTACCCCGGCCCTTTTCTTCCCTGAAAACAAGTAATCCCTGCTAAGCAAGACGCAGCTGCCCCCATGACAGTGATGGCAGGGGGTGGGCGGAGGAGATCCACCCCTCCTCTACTCATCCAGACTCTCCCGGGGGCTCAGAGCAACAGAGGAAAGCACCAGGCAGTCCCCAGACCTCGCCTTCCTGCACCAGGACCTGACCCAAGCCTGCTGGCTGGTGGCTCCCCTCCCACTTAGAGGACAGAGCAATGCCCACAGCTGACATTCAGTGACACCTGCTTACCAAGCAAGCACTATGTACCGGTCATCACGTGGATTCTTCGCCACAACCCTGTAAGTCAGATTTTGACCCCCCATTTCAGAGATGGAAAAACTGAGGCTCCAGAGGGTTAAGCAGCCCAGCTGGCAAAGACCAAGCCCTCCTCCAGGAGTTCCCTAGCACCCAGTTCCACAGTTCCTTCCCCTGCTGCCTCTGCCTGCCTTGCTGAGCCTCAGGGAGCCAACATGGGGCTGACAGATCACTAAACATTGCCAAGTGGGGCACCCAAGAAGGAATGATGCACAGATCCCTGCAGGGAGCCAGGGGCCTGGCTAGTGGTGGAGGTCTACACCAGCCAGCAGGCAGAAACCGGTTTGCTCCACATGCGGCTCTGGGGTGGAGCCATATTTGAGGGCCCAACTTGAACCAGCGGTGGGCTGCAGGGGCAGCAGACGTGGAGAGGAGATGCTGCTCTGCTGTCAAGAAACAGACAGGGGCGCCTGGGTGGCTCAGCCGTTAAGCGTCTGCCTTCGGCGCTGGTCATGATCCCAGGGTCCTGGGACTGAGCCCCGCATTGGGCTCCTGCTCGGCCCAGAGTCTGCTTCTTTCTCCCTCTGCCCTCCCGCTGGTGTCCCCTTCTCACTGGGTTTCTCTCTGTCTAATAAATAAATAAAATCTTCTAAAAAAATAAAGAGAACTGCTCTCCAAAGGAAGCTAGGAAATTTTACATTAGTCTCTGTAATGGGCCAAAAATCTCTCTCACAATTACCCTCCAGGAGAGCCTCTGGCACAGATTCAGCTCAGGACAAGGGGTCGGGGAGAGTGGGGCCAGCAGGTTCTGGGTCCCCCCACTCCTCCCCAGAGTGCCCAGGACGCTGCAGTCCCCCTCCGAGGATCTGCAGCAGGAGCAAGGCTGGGACCAGGGCCAAAAAGGCCCATCTTCAGCAGAAGATGCCAGAGCTTCTCATTAACTCAGTGGCCCCAGACTTCTCCAGACTTCTGTGCTACAACCGGCAGTAGCCATGGTACCCCCGTGGTGACCCAGCTGGCCAGCCTGCCCACCTCTGCGGGCAGCTACTGGGGCAAGGCCAACAGACCAGGGACCTGGCCCTGAGGGATGAAGAAAAAGGGCAGGTGTCCAGAGCCCTCCGCTGACCTACCAACCCTGCTGTGGGGGCTCAAAGTGGCCAAAAGGCATAAACAGTCGATACAAAAAAATAATAATGAGAAAAAAATACAAAAAAAAACAAAATAAACAGCCAATCCATAAAATGCAGCAACTGCACTTCTGGGTAGATACAGAAAAGAACTGAAAGCAAGGACTCAAACAAATATTTGTACACCCGTGTCCACAGCAGCATCACACACCACAGCCAAAGGGTGGAAGCGATCCGAGCATCCGCTGAAAGATGAATGGGTCAGCAGCATGTGGTGTACACATGCCAGGGAGTACCGGTCAGCCAGGAAAAGGAAGGCCATGCTGACACAGGCCACCACACAGATGAACCCAGAGGACAGGAGGCGAAGCGCGTAAGCCAGATCCGAAAGGACAAAGGGTGCACGACTGCCCTTCAACCCAGTACCTAAAGCAGTCAAATTCACAGGGAAGATGGAAGGGTGGCTGTCCTGGACCGGGAGGAGTGGGCCATGGGGAGTTCGTGTTTAACGGGGACAGTTTCAGTTTTGCCAGATGACAAGTGTTCTGGAGCTTGGATGGCGGTATAGTCACACGACACATTCACAGCAAGTGAATGCACTTACTGCCATTGAACTGCACACTTAAAAATGGTAAAATGGGGGGCACCTGGGTGGGCCAATTGGTTAAGCATCTGCCTTTGGCTCAGGTCATGATCTCAGAGTCCTGGGATCAAGCCTTGTGTCGGGCTCCTTCCTCAGTGGGGAGCCTGCTTCTCCCTCTACCCCTCCCCCTACACACGATCTCTCTCTCTCTCTCTAACTAAATAAAATCTTTTTTAAAAATAGTAAAAATGGGGGCGCCTGGGTGGCTCAGTGGGTTAAGCCGCTGCCTTCGGCTCAGGTCATGATCCCAAGTCCTGGGTTCGAGCCCCACATCAGGCTTTCTGCTCAGCAGGGAGCCTGCTTCCTCCTCTCTCTCTGCCTGCCTCTCTGCTTACTTGTGATTTCTCTCTGTCAAATAAATAAATAAAATCTTTAAAAAAAAAAATAGTAAAAATGGGGGCGCCTGGGTGGCTCAGTGGGTTGAGCCGCTGCCTTCAGCTCGGGTCGTGATCTTAGGGTCCGGCATCGAGCCCCGCATTGGGCTCCTTGCTCGGTGGGGAGCCTGCTTCTCTCTCTGCCTCTGTCTGCCTCTCTGCCTGCTTGTGATCTCTGTCTCTCTCTCTGTCAAATAAATAAATAAAATCTTTTTAAAAAAAATAGTAAAAATGGTAATCTTATGTGTATTTTACCATAAACTCTCTCTATATATATATAAAAATACAGAGAGATGAAGATTAAACACAAAACCTAAAGACTTAACAACCCGACACATTTCAAATCATGACCCACGGAGCTGCCCACTCTACACAGTGGAGCAATGCCATCGCCTGACTGTCCCCTTGCCACCAGCGCCAGCCTGCCCAAGAAACACAACCCGCCCCGAAGGCAGGAAAGGTGGACTTTGGGTAGGGGCCTGCGATCATGCCCATGGCCTCCCACCCTTTATGAAAACAGCAGCAGAGATGTGCCCCCAGGGCCAGAGCCGAAGGACTACTAGCGTGCCCCTCCCTGGGCTCAGACTCCAAGATGACTCCAGCTCTGGGAGGAAATGAGCCAGTCTGCCCCAGTTCCCCTTCTAGGAAGCCACGAGGGAATGACTTAGCCCAGTCCCTGCACAGGAGGGCTCTTGGGGAAACCACCTCCCATCCTCCACCTCCACTTCAGGGACACAGGAAGAGGGAGACGGAGAAAATGTTCATCTGATGGAGGAAGACACAGGGTGGAGAAGGCGCAAAGGACAGGCAGGCCTTTCCTTTCTCCACCCTCTGTTTCCTCCACGAGCACACAGGATGGCTGCAGACAGGGGCTCGCGTGCTGATGCTCCCACCACCAAGCTGAGTGAGTGGCCCTGCCTCAAGTTCCTCCTCTGTCACTTGAAAGGGATGGAACGCTTGCTATCAGCCAGCTCCTTTCGGCTCTGAAACCATGGGCTTCCATATCCGCTGGGTGATATTCCAGAACTGGGAAAGGGCTGGGGAAGACAAGACACGGCCTTGGAACAAGGAGCGCCTCAAGACAGGGACCCATGCCCAGTAACCCCTGTGCCCTCCCCCACCCCAGGAAGCAATGCTTCTAACAGAAGCACTAGAACCCCCACCCTCAGACCACGCCATTCATTCACTTCATGTTTTCTAAGCTCTCGCCCTGTGCCAGGGGCCGAGCCAGAGCTGGGAAACCAGTGAGCTGCCCAGCCTCGAGGCACTCACAGCCTCCGGATGTCTCCACCCCACACGCTGTCCCCAAGCCAGCCCTTAGAGAGAGCAGAGCCCACAAGAGTAAAACAAACAACAGGCAGAAGGGGAAGCCGTACGGGGTCCCGAAAAGAGCACCAAGCCAGCTGAGAGCCAGGAAAGTGTGGTCTGAATCCCACATCTGTTGCTGATTTTCTGTGTGACCTCGGACTAGCTTCTTCAGCCCTCTGGGCCTCAGTTTCCCGATCTGTCAAAAGGGGTCTAAGGCTGGTGTCTGCAGGACCCTCCAGCTCTGACAGCCTGGAACGTCTCTGGGATGCCGGGATCCCAGCAGCACCACTGACCCCTGACCATCCGGGACCCGCAGACTCCAGACAGGCGAGTTGACAGCCGGCCAACTCCGGGGAGTTCTGGGGCACCAGGGACAGAGCTCAGCCCCGCAATCCCAGCTGCTGGAGGCCGTCTGAAGGCGAACATCTGCTGGAACTTCAGGGATAAAATGGATGTCGGAGAGTTCTCAAAGTTAGAACCTTTCAGCTCAGGATGGCGTCACAGGACCAGGAGGAAGCTTTGTGCATTCTTGGTGCCCCAGTGCCTAGTAGGGGAAAGGGGCGCCCCTCCTGCCCCAGCTCTGCCGGATCTGAACCATAAACACAGCCCTTTTCTGAAGGGAAGGGTTTAACACAAACCAGATGTGGTAGGGACTTTCCCCAACCCCCTCCTGGCCCTAAAATTAAACATTTGGTGTCTCCTCTGCCAAACTCACTTGAAGGCCGAGCCTTAAAGAGCCAGCACCTCCGGTTCTCACTCTCACACGCTCTCAATCACATCCCTGCTTAAACAAAATGTCAAAGTCCCCAAATGGCAAGTGTGGATGGGGAGGCCCCCCAGGAGCGCCTGGCACCCATGCAGGCCAGGGACAGATTTAAAAGGAAAGGTCACTGGAAAAGAAATGCCGCTCCTCTACCACCAGCCCAGGAGGGACCAAAGGGCAGCCTACCAGAGGTGGTTTCTGCGCCTGGGATTTGCCCCTGGAAAGTGCGGAGAGGGCTTGCAAAGTCAGGGCGGCCGGCTCCCAGGGAGCACCAGCCCTGTCCCTCGAGGACTCTGGAGATTCCTAGGAGTCCATTTCTAGGCCTAGAGCTGACAGTCTCTACAGATGAGTAACAGGCGTCTTCTTTCTCTCTGCTCTCACGCAAGGCTGCGAGGACCCAGACAGAGCCCATCTCAAGAGAACTGGACTCCGCTGGGCTGCCAGACTGGTTCCTCCCCTGTCTGGAAAGCTCTCCTGGTCCTACAGGTCCTTCCCACCCCAGCTGAAGGCCCAGACCATCCACCTATCCTCCCCCCACCTCCCCAGGCCCCCTATCATTGCCAGGGCCATGCCCCAGCACCAAGCACTAATCAGCTGGCCCATCTCCCCAACCAAGCGACACATGTCCTGCCCTTCAGCTCGGGAGAACCACTCTGTATACCTTCTGTGCACTCTGCAGCACCTGACAGTACGCGGCATACACTGAGCATGCTCAGAACACAAGGTAAAATCTCACGGAGCTGCCATTACTCAAGCAAAGGGCCAGTGACCTCAAAAAAATATTTAGAGAGGGATGGTGCTTCAGGTAGAAATTACCTGACTTGCTATAAAACTGAAATACTATTTTTTCTTGAAAAGTATTTCATCCCAGGGCACCTGGGTGGCTCAGTGGGTTAAACCACTGCCTTCAGCTCAGGTCATGGTCCCAGGGTCCTAGGATCAAGCCCCCAGTTGGGCTCCTTGCTCAGTGGGGAGTCTGCTGCTCCCTCTCCCTCTGCCTGCTGCTCCCCCTGCTTGTGTTTGCTCTCTCAAATAAATAAAATCTTTAAAAAAAAAAAGGGAATTTCATCCTATAACCTCAGCAGAGACATTTTCATTTTTGCTTCTTATTTTTGTTTACACCAGTTTTGACAGCTGCAATGGATTACAAGGCACATACCATATAGTGTTCTGTAATAATCAGCAGACCACTGAGTATTTCATTTCTGTATGATCTTTATAAATGTCGTTTCAAAGGCTGAAGAAATGTTCCGACACTATCAGGTAACAGAAGGTTTGTGAAATTCCTCCCCTAATGTTCCCTAGACATGGAAGCTTGGGAGCTTTTTTCCCAGATAGCACAGAGAATATCCTTGGGCATTTCTATTTCAGCCGGACTCAGCTGTCTTCGGACAAAATCCTGGAGGCTGGGGGTGTAGAACAACCTGGCCGAAGGGTGTGAGCACTGGCACAGCTTTCACTACCTCAGTGAGCCAAGACACTGACCCAAGGGCCACACCAATCCCGAGCACCCTCAGAAAGCCGGGGACCCACTTGTTGAATCACCTAGAACCCTGCCCGACTGGACGCTTCTTTTTGGCGAAACTGTTTCTCAGTTAACTGTATTGCCTGGAAGATTTCATTATCTCTGGGCCTTCAGAATTAAGGGCTCCATGGGTCCTTTAACTTGTGCCTTCGCTCCAAGGCCCACCTTCTCCATACTAACCCTGCTAACGCTAGTCCATTCTGATGTCACGAGAAAGTTGGGGCTCCCCTGAGGCCTGCTCTACCAAACTCAATCTCCCCCACATCTGAGATCTCTGATCGCCTTCCACACAGTGGGCCCCGCAGCTCCACATCCCCCCTGAGAAACTCCCGAGAGAGACAGGCAGCCAAGGGACCTAGAGCCCCCAAAATAATGCCCAGGGATGTCGAACTACCCTGGTAAACGGAGTCTCACAGGCCTTGTAGGCTTCCCGTTGCCTGGGGCCATCTCCAGGGGCCAGTCTGAGTCTGTGCCAACAAAACACACTGCTACTGGCAGCCGCCCAGGCTGGACAGACCCAGGAGCGTGACAACGAGGAGGCGCCCACAGCCAGAGCCAACCCAAACCCCCACGGTCACGCCGTCTGCCTGAAAGCTAGAATCCAGACAACAGTCAGCATCTGGCTCCGTGGACACTAGAGGGTCAGAGGTCACGAAGGTGGGACAAGGCAGGGCGCAGGGCGAGGCAGGATGCAGAACTTGAAAAGCCCTCTCTCCACAGGAAACCAAACAACAGAGCTGGACGGTCACTGGAGGACACAGATGTTTGTGCTCGGGGAGCAGGGAGGGTCACCTGTCTGGCAGAGGGGGCCCCTCAAAAAGCCCAGGGTGAGAAAAGCACGGCCTCTACCATGAGCACTGAAGGATTCCTTTGTCCTTTTTTAAAGGTTTTATTTATTTATTTGACCGGGGAGGGTGGCAAGGGAGTGCACAAGCAGAAGCAGGAGAGGGAGAAGCAGGCTCCCCGCTGAGGAGGCAGCCTGCCTCGGGGCTCAATCCCAGGACCCCGGGATCACAGCCCAAGCCGAAGGCAGGTGGCTGAGCCACCCAGGTGCCCCGGCACTGCTGCTTTAAAGCCACCTAGCAGGAGCACCTGCTGGCTCAGTCAGGAGAGCAAGCCGACCCTTAATCTCAGGGTTTAAGTTCAAGCCCCACAATGGGCGTGGAGCCTACTTAAAACAAAACAAAACAAAACAAAACAAAACAAAAAACTGAATTAAATTTAAACATAAAATAAAACAGCCTTGCAGACAGCCAACTGGCCCCAAACAATGTACAGCCAGGAAAGCAAGAACAGATTTTCCTTCCTTTCCTTACTTTCCCACTAACTGATGTGGGTTTAGAACCCAGGAGACACATTTGGTTCACATTCTGGGGATACTTCTACATTCAGACTGAAGCAACAAGATTCTCCAGGGAATCCTTCACAGAAGTCTCTAGTGTCATCCAAAAATTAAGTAGGGTGCTTGCTAGAAATGCAGATTCCTGGGCTCTGAGCCCAGAGCATTTGGTTTGGCAGGTCTGGGCAAGGCTCAGGAGGCAATGGTTCGTACATGAACCCTATGTGGGGCCAGGGACCCCCCTTTAGTAAATATGGCCTCGGAGTGAAACTCTCCCCGTGGGTGGCAGAGAGCGGACATGCCCACTGGAACCAGAAGACCTACAGGGTCACCTGGAGTGGGTCCTCAATTAATCAAATGTAGGCAGGAGGCCCGTCATTGTCCTCTGCCTCACTCCTCAGAGCAAAGCACAAGCCGGCTGGCTTCCTCAGGAGTCCTTCTCTCCTTCCCAATTACCAGGAGTCTTAATTGGACCAGCCTTTACAGTTCCTTGTGGTTTTCTGGGTGGGGAGAGGCAAAGAGGGTAGCGTGTCTACAAGCCAGACAGAACAAATCAATCCCGGCCCGCACACATGGCTGCAAGCTGGGGCAGCATGAGGACCCGACAGGAAGCTCTTCACCCGGACAACCCGAACAGCAGCTGGGACATTCCAGTGGCTTCCCTCTTCGGTGCCCCAGAGGAAATGTTCCAATGCCAAGAATCCCTCTGGCGAATCCCACGGCTCCAAACATCTGGTCATCCAAGGCCCTTGGACACCGGAAAGCTGGGCAGTATGTCGGATGGGCTGGCCGTGGGACACTCAATGTTAGGGACACTCAGCATCAGCACCCCCTAGGTGCACCTCTGAGACACCCACAGGTGGGTACAGGGGCTTGGGTAACTCTACGACACTGTCATGGAAGGGCAACCTCTTCCTCCCCCATGGACCTCCAGATGCAGTGCCCAACTCCACATATCCAGGGCTCAGTGAGGCTGAACAACAGGGAGGGCCAGAGCTGCAGGAGAGAGGAAGCTTCTGTGCCTCGTCTCTCACGTCTCAAAAATGATGCAAACATCCAGGGGTGTCACTGGTGCATGAGTGTTCCTGATGCAGCACCCACATGGGCATTTGAGGCCACCTAAGAAATCTTTAGCTGGCTCTCAGAGCTCCCAGGGACTGAGGCCTCCTCCCCATTTCAGGTCAAGTCATTTCATGAACAGTCCAACTTCCTCTTCCTATCCCAGCATCTGGGAAATTCTGTCAGATACGTAACCGCACAGGTGAGAGCAGAGCTGCCCGGGGACAGAAGAAAAACCACAGGTTGGGGGTGCGGCCACCCTCAGCCCAGACCCAGCAGCCCAGCCAAGAGTTCAGCAGGGGCCTGGCCAGCGCAGGAAGCCGGCCCTCCTGCCCCCAGGCTTCCTCCCACAGATAGGGGTACAGGAGAGCGGCGCCCAGGCCGGGGAAGTGAACGGGGAGAAGTGAGAGGCGGCAGCTTTAGTTCTCTTCTACAACTTAACCCACTTCCCTCCAATGTTACCAAACACCCTGGTCCTTCTGACAAGCCTCACAGAGAGACAGGAACTTGAAGACTGTGGTCAGCAGCCAGGTCTGGGCAAAAACTTCCAGGACACGGATTCCACTTCTCCCTGAAAGCTCCTCCAGCTTGGGCCCCCATCCCTGAGGTCTTGCCCTGGCATGCTTGGGTAGGGGAGATCCTGAAGAATCTGCTAAGTTGTCACTGGGGGATAATATTTCACATCTTCCTCCCAAATATTTAAGTCCTGACAGTTTTCTGAGTCACCTTCCACACATTTAACACTGGATGAAAATGTGAGCAAGGCCTTCAGGTTAAAAATGTAAGCCCTCAGCCAGGCAGGCTAGTGGCTAAGATATTTTGGGTCGGGGAAAATCGGGCACCCCTGCCAGGTAGGGGACACCTAGGACGGCCATTCAGAGGGGACTGTCCCAGCTCCGACCCCGGCCTGACAAGGGGCAGCAGGTTCACTCCAGCAGTGCCCAAAACCAACACCTCCATACTCTTCAGCATGGTAGAATTCCAGGTCATCTCTCTTCTCTTCCTTATACTTGGCTGTATTTTCCACAATAAGCATTACTTTCCTTTTTAATTAGCTTTAAAAAAAAGTAGGTTGTATATTGCTGGTGGCATATTAAGTCAGTCCATCTTACAAAGGCGACTGATGAATATGTAAAATGGTCATCTCCAATTAACTCTGATCCCAAATATTCACCTAAAATGCAGGGAAGTGTCCACATGAAAAGAGTATTTACAGAGGCATAAGCTACGATAGCCAAAAACTGGAAAGCATGGAAATGTCCGCCACTGGGAGAAAGAAGAGGGGAAAACTGTCACCTCAGTGAGGAGAGAAGCAGCTGGTAAAGGTGCCACGCCAGGCACAGCCTCAACAGGCAAGCCAATTTCCCCCCCGCAGGGCCTCATCCCTGCTCTGCAGCAAGGAGCCTGGGCCAGAAATGCCTGGCTGAGACACGGAGCAAATCCAAAAGAGCTTCTAGAGGACATCCTTGACCTCTACCGCCTTCCTTCTGAAAAGGGAGATGGGCCACACTCTCTCGTTTTCCTAGCAAAAGAGCAGCTTTGGTCCTACATGCCTCATACCTAAAGCAAACAGTTCTCGTCTCTGTAAAGCTCTCGGAAAACCTCAAACAAATACAGCGCCAGGAGTCCACACAGAAGGCTCTCCGGGCCCAGACATCCAGCCTCAAGTGAGGGTCTCCCATAAGAAGCATCTGCAAGGAGTAAGGCTGAACCTAGGCTGAACCTCTAGAAGCAGAGGATGATATTTCATTATTCGTCTTTTCACAGAAATGCCTTCATCTAACTGTGGCTTAACATCATGTCTCCTGGGGTGTGACTTAAGAACCAATACGCAGGGGCGCCTGGCTGGCTCAGGTGGGGCAGGTGACTCTTGATCTTGGGGTTGTAAGTTCAAGCCCCATATTGGGTGTGGACATTACTTACTTAAAAATAAAAATCTTAAAAAAAAAAAAAAAAAAAAGAGGGGCGCCTGGGTGGCTCAGTGGGTTAAGCCGCTGCCTTCGGCTCAGGTCATGATCTCAGAGTCCTGGGATCGAGCCCCGCATCGGGCTCTCTGCTCGGCAGGAAGCCTGCTTCCTCCTCTCTCTCTGCCTGCCTCTCTGCCTACTTGTGATCTCTCTGTCAAATAAATAAATAAAATCTTTAAAAAAAAAAAAAAAAAGAGAGAGGGCGCTTGGGTGGCTCAGTGGGTTAAAGCCTCTGCCTTCAGCTCGGGTCATGATCCCAGGGTCCTGGGATCAAGGCCTGCATCGGGCTCTCTGCTCAGTGGGAGCCTGCTTCCCTTCCTCTCTCTCTGCCTGCCTCTCTGCCTACTTGTGATCTCTGTCAAATAAATAAATAAATAATCTTTAAAAAAAAAAAAAAAAGAAAGAAAGAAAAGAAAAGAAAAAAGAGAAGAAGAACTACTATGCAAAAAAGATCTCTGTGTTCCATGAAACCACTACTGACAGCATTGGCCGGCGTACCACTCTCCTAAAATGGAAAAGTTCCTGGTATTCAGTACTTAGAAAAAAGTGTCTCTCTCATGAACTGATATACTTCCTTTTATTAGAAACAAACGTATGATAATTCAAATTTCCCCTTTTGCTCTGGCTACCAGGAAACTCCAAACTAGGGTCAAGGCAAACTTACAAAAACTAACCTCTTATAACACTGTTTTCTCAACTACCTCCTCCTCACCCTGACAAAACTCAGATCTTGCAACTTTAAAACTTTGTTATACAAGAGTCTTCTAATGTGCTCTTCTCAAACGCTTTCTGGAGACAGGCAAAAAAAAAAAAAAAAAGGGCGCCTGGGTGGCTCAGTGGGTTAAGCTGCTGCCTTCGGCTCAGGTCATGATCCCAGGGTCCTGGGATGGAGCCCCGCGTCGGGCTGTCTGCACAGCAGGGAGCCTGCTTCCCTTCCTCTCTCTCTGCCTGCCTCTCTGCCTACTTGTGATCTCTCTGTCAAATAAATAAATAGAATCTTTAAAAAAAAAAAAAAGGTACAAATAAAAAAATATTCATGAAGCAAACTCTATACTTGGATCTCATTTTCTCCAGGGAAAGAACACAAAGGCTGTGCAGCTATGTATGAAAAAAAAAATCTTTGATAAAATCCCATGTGGAGAAATAAAAAAGCAGAACTAAACTGTATATACACTATGATTACCACTATCAAAAATAATGCATGTATGGGGGTGAAAACAAAAACAGGTTTCTGGAACTATGAATTGTGTGTTTAGACAAAAAGGTTAAATGGTCATTTCTCACCCCTCGAAGTTGTTTATCTTCTCGAATGGAAACAGAAGCCCATGTGGGTGAAGGAAGGAGGCAAGCAGAAGCCAGAGCTCCCGGCCTTCCCATGTCACCCTCCCCACCAAGGCTGTCATACTGGAAGAGGGGACAGGCTATAAGCTGCCATTCGCTCCTTAGGGAACGGAACCCAGTGGGTGTGGTCTGGAAGGCTTAGAGTTCCAAGGAAGATGCCTGGTGCCCTGAAAGCTGTTGGAGCTCCTCGACATCGCCGTCCACTGAGCCCACCCTCATAAGAACAACAGCCTAGACACCTGTGCACACGGCTGTGGAGAGTGGCCTCAGCCATCGGCCATGACCGCTGACCTCCAAATGCCTAGGACTTGACTGGCAAACAAGTGACCCCTCAGCCTCCCCATATCAGATCAAATGCCAGTCCCTCCAGGAAGCTTCCCTCATCCATCCCCAGAAACTACCCTCAGCCCTGATGGACAGACATTCACAAATGGCCTGCGGGCCTCCCTCCACGGCCCCCGCACCTCTACAATCACATCCTCTGCGTCCGTCCAGCCCAGGCGACTGCGAGCCCAAGGCCAGCACAGTTGCAGTTGGTGCCCAGGCCAGTGGATGGGGTGGTTCAGCCCCTGCTGAGGGCCGAGGTTTGAGCGACTACAAGCTTCCTCCTGCCTCCACTGGAGTCAGGGTCCCCGGAGCGGCCAGAACGGCTGGCTGCACCTCGACTGTGTCCAGTTCTTCTCCAGAGACGACAGCCCACGTCAGGCAGAGAAGCACCGGTGGTCTGAGGCGCAGCCTCACCCTGGAGAGCAAGTAGGAGGCTGACTCACCACCTCACAGGTGGAGTGAGCTCATTCCCTTCCAGGGCATCCTCAGAACTAGAAACCCACAGCCGAGATGGTTCCCATGGCAACCAGCCAGCACCTCCTCCACCTGTGCCAGGGGTCACCCACCCCACCCTCCCTAGCCTCAAACCTGAGAATGGAGTGAGCCGGGACCTTGGGGGCCGGGCAAGGCAGGGCCCTCCTCCCCCCACCACCCCCAAGGGCTTCAACAAGTCTACCCAAACACACACAAGACCAGAAAACTCATGACCCCGCAGTTCATTCTTTCTCTGGAAAGTCTGACGATTACAAATTCTGAGCTAGACTCCATCTCCCCCACACAACTCCCACCAGTAGAGTACTTCTCTCCCTTGGGCCCTGCTACAGGGCCTGGAGCCTTCTCTACCCAGCCAGGATCCTTCCATGACTCCTGACACGGCTCCCATCCTCCCCACCAGACCGCATGGGTCTCCAACTCTCTCGACATGCAGTGTCCAGTTCAGACAGCCGAGCAGGACTCAGGACAAGCCCAGAGCCCGTGGCTGTCCCCTAATATGGCCGCACTCGCCCCTCTGCTGACTCACGGGGTACACTGCCACCCACCCCCATGCCTCTTTCTCTCCGGCTGCTCCCAGCCCACTCCTTCTCACTCATTCCCTGCCCCACCCTGGCCAGAGCCTGGTACTCATTGCTCATGCTTTTGGTCACACTCTCTGCCTGGTTCACGTCCCCGCCCTTTGCCACCACCCCCCTGGCCTGACTCACCCGGACATTCCCCAGATTTGATTTTTAGCTTACTTTATAACTCTCACCTGTCTCCTCCAGGGTGGGTTGAGGCCTTCCCCAGGCTCCCTTCACTAAACTGCATGTAACATCTTTTACTGTGACAAGGAAGAGCCAGTTTACAGGCCTGTCACCCACTGGCCTCTCAAGTACCTGACCCTGACCTAGAAAGAGCAGGTGATTGATACCTGTGAAATCTGGGTGGTGAGCACATAGGTTTTCGCTATACTATTCTCCATACTCTTTCTCGGATTTAAAAACGTCATTTTAGGGGCGCCTGGGTGGCTCAGTGGGTTAAAGCCCCTGCCTTCGGCTCAGGTCATGATCCAGAGTCCTGGGATCGAGCCCCGCGTCGGGCTCTCTGCTCGGCAGGGAGCCTGCTTCCACCTCTCTGCCCGCCTCTCTGCCTACTTGTGATCTCTATCTGTCAAATAAATAAATAAAATCTTAAAAAAAAAAAATAAATGTTTAAAAACGTCATTTTAAAAAATGAAATGACCCACAGTGTGAAATGAGTAAATGAGTGTGCAGATGATCATTGGCTCCAGGGCCTTCGGCCCCACAGTATGTCTCACCACTTCAAATATCCGGCTGAACTCATCCTTCAGAGACTTTCTTCCCACCCTGGGGCTGCCGCCGGGCCATGTCGCCAGTTACCAAGCAGTTCAAGCCCGGAGCTCGGCCCTGTCCGTGCCCGGAATGGAGGTGACACGAGGCTGAGTTTGCATTAGGGCTGTAAGCTCACCTCTGTTTGTCCTTTGTACACGTGAGAAGAGCCGTTCATGCGACACCAAGCACGCGCATCTCACAGCAAACTAGCCCAGAGGGCTAAATGTGACAGGGCAGTTTCGCTGCTGGGTCGTGGGTACAGTGGGATTCATTATACCATCCTCTACTCCTGTATCTGAATTTTCCATAGTAAGTTTTTTGTTTTTAACTTATTCATGCAACTAACATTCCCTAAGTGCCTACCACTAGCCAGGCACTGTAGATAAAGTGAGAAATAAGAAACAACCCCTTCTCCCCTGGCCATGAGTTGAAAACTGGATTAAATTCTAAATTATTGGGCACCTGGGTGGCTCAGTGGGTTAAGGCTCTGCCTTCGGCTTAGGTCATGGTCTCGGGGTCCTGGGATCAAGTCCCACATCGGGCTCTCTGCTCAGCGGGGAGCCTGCTTCCCCCTCTCTCTCTGCCTGCCTCTCTGCCTACTTGTGATCTCTGTCAAATAGATAAATAAAATCTTTAAAAAAAAAAATCCTAAATTATTTGCTATCTTATCCCTCCTGGAAAATTCAACACCTGATGGCACGTGCGACATGAAGACAATTCTGATCTCCCCAAAGGGCAGAAGAGCTAAGGAGGAGCTTTTGGGCGCCATGTCTCCTGGGCTTGTCTCCCCAGCCCTGCCTCCTTACTAAATGGGGCGCTGCCCCATTTAGTACATGGCTGTGGGACACCAAGCGTGGGCCGCAGGGCTGCTGCCGATCTCCCAAGCCCACAGGCAGCCAGGCCAGGATACCTGCCAAACAAAGACAGCTTTCCCTCAAAGGGCAGGACCCAAACGCCCTTCATTCTATCATTACAACTTTCCTAAAGCCCTCTGAGTATCAGGGGCTAGGCCAGCTTGGGAGATTGAAAAAAAGGCCACAGGGAGGTCCCCAACTTCAAGGGAATCATGGTCCTATTGAGTGGAAACCCTTGGACTCAAATCCTTGCTCTGCCACCTACTACCAGCGGCAGGACTCAGGGTGAATTACTAAACCTCTCTGGGCCTCGATTTTTCCATGTGTAAAATGGGGATACTAATGCCCACCTCGAAGTGGTGGTGTGCGGATTTTATGGGTCAGCGCATGGAAAGCCCTGGTCCCGGTGCTTCGTGGTAAAAAGCCAAGCCCGGCGCCTGGCACTCAGCATTAGAAGAGTCACTTCCAATGACTCCTGCGTGAGTATTATCCACCAGGCCCCTCTGGCCTAGAAACAGGCCCCGACAGATGATGGAGCGTGGAAGGCAAAGAACAAAATCCCAGAGGCAAGGCTAGATTCCAGACAGGCCCAGACTGGCTCTGGCTGTCCTTGCACCAACACCCTGGCCTGCCTGAGCTTTCTGGAGTGATGCCCCAGCACAGCCGAACGGGTAAATGATGCTCACGAACCTGTGAAAGCTTCCCATCCGGCCAGCGCCTCCTTCTCCCCAGCCTGCCCAGACCCAGGATGCTGCAGCCAGGCTGAGCACTGTTTCCTTGCTATTTGGGGTTTGGGCTTTTGACTTTTGGAGCCAGCTGCCACCATTTCTGTTCCCTCTGGGCCTTGGGGGACATGAGCAATTCAGCCCCCACAGACCTATTGACTCTCAGGTGCAAATCTGAGTCTCCAGCACATTTGACTCCTCGGGGTTTTGCTCCCCTCACCTGTAAATAGCCTTGATGCCTTGTACCTTGTTGTGGGGATAAAGCAAGAGCGTGATGTGAAACGCAGGGCCCACAACCACCAGGACTAGGTTGGAAGGGAGAACCTGGGGGACCTCCACAGACACGGGGTCAGCCCAACCCGGACATGGCCAAAATCTTGAGGTGCCAAGGCAGCCAGCAGAGGCACAGCCAGCACCCCTGGGCTCCCAGGAAGGCAGGGAGTTCTGCCTCTCCCCAGAGGCAAGGCCCAGTAGAACCTCATTCCCAAGACCAGTGTTGGGGATGGCCAGTGCCTGGGGTGCCACATGGAGCAAGAGGAAAAGAGAAAAGACATGGGCAAGAAGGGAAGAGGCCAAGAGAAGCCCACATCTAGCCTTGAGCTGGCCCCATGTCCACTGCCTGACATAGCGTGGGCCCCTGGTGTGTCCAGCAGCGCTGACAGCAGAGCACCCCCCCATCCTATCACTAAGCCCCCCACGTTGTAGGTGAGGTGCAGGGTTGGCTTGTCCAGCACCACGCAGCAGCCACGGGCAACCCCAGGTTCTGCAGGCAAGTGCAGGAGTGTGTGTGTATCTGGGGCCCAAGGAGGGTGGAGACCCAGTTCTGTCCCGAATGAGGGGCTCTCAGTCCCCAGTCAGGGCAGTGGTGAGGACTGTGGGCTCCGGCCAGGCAGCCCTGGTTCTAAGGCAAGAACACCACGCAAGAGCTGTGTGGGCTGGGACAATTATTCAATCTCACTAAAGCTCAAGTTCTTGTGTAAGTGGAGATGAAAATGGAAGAGTACCTTTACTCCACAGTGTGGTTCTGAGGGTTCGTGGTTTAAAGCTCACGTGGGTGATGCCACAGGGCTGGGTGTGCGGGCGCGTGAGCTGGAAGTATCAGGACCGTGACCACTAGTCCCATCTGCGCCGCCAGCCCTGACCCTTCGGCTCATTCCTCCCTCCCTTCCTCAACGGCAATCTCAGGAGGCAGTCCCAGGAACATCTGAGTATAAGGACAGTCATACAAACAACCCACCTGTCCTTCACCACCTCCAACCTGGCAGAGCACAGCTGCTGTCATGTGTGAAATCCACCTGAACTCGACCACCCACATGCTAACCAGAACTGCAACGGCTCCATCCCTCTGCCTTCGGAAACAGCAACTCAGGCCACCTGCCCGCCTGTCTGCAGGTGTGTTCTGCAGCCCACCCACAAGCATGACCTCAGAAGACGCTGTATAGGGGCTTGAATAAACAGTCCCTTACCAAAACCAGCCCCATGAGGAATGAACCCAGGGCAGAGCATCCTTGTATAAGTCAGATCACCACTATGGACTTCAGTCTCTTTATCGGTGGCGGGGGGGGGGGGGGGGTTGGGGGGGACCAGGTGACAGTACAGTCCCCTCTGGCATTCTATGGTTCGATTTCTTCCCACCGCTGCAAGGGAAAGAAGGGCTAGAGCTGGGTTCTGGAAGTAAACAAAGTGAAGGACAAGGCCGCCTACTGACACCCGTCCCTTGGGCGGATTCCAGGCTGAAATCCTTGCTCCCTGGTGCAGGCTGGAGTTTCTCCCACCTCACACCAGTCCCATGACGCAGCTAAGCCTACACAAAAGACAGATTATGAACGGTCCACCTTGCAGTGGGAAGAGATGCTCTCTCACCCCCACACCACACCTGGAGCACCCAGGCCAGAAAGCTGAGCTAACCGACCCTTTGCCAATCCCAAATAAGGCTCCCTCTGCTCCACAGGCACCAGGCTTCCCACATGGCCACACCCAAGCAGGCATTTCCAGAATAAGAGTACACGCAGGGCCCAAAACACAGAGCACCAGTGGATCCCGTAAGGGAAACTCATTCACCTGGCCCCACCCACGCCCTGCCTAGAGGGTGGGAACAAATTCCTGAAAGCTGAGGACACGGTAGACTTCTGAAGATAAGAGTCTCTGTGTGTTGGCAGAATAGTTCAGTTCAGGGCCAGGCTGGGAAGCCCAGGAATCAACCTCAAGGTCACCTCTAGAAGTGCTTGGCTCTACCTAGCAACCCCCATCAAGAGGGTAGAAACATGGAATGCTGGCATTGCCCAGACCTTAGAGATCACCTCCATGTGATGACACAGGTAAGCCATTTACAACACGGCTCTCCCACCGTGCTCTAACCCAGCCCCCTCGTGTTGCAGGTGAGACTCCCGCATGGCTTGTCCAGCATCACACAGCAGCCACAGGGCCTAGTACGTCCTGCATGCCTGTTCTCCTTGTTCCCAGGCCATAGAACAGGGTCCTCCCTGGCACTCCCAAGCTCTCCAAACTGACAGTCCCAAAGAGAATGGTTATTCCACACGCTCCTTTCCTAAACGCCACCCACCAGGGTCCCCACAGAAAGGGAGGCAGGTGGACCAAGGTCCTGCTGGACTCCACATGCTGGTGAGCGGGAGGCTCTGAAGCTTCTGTCGGGTTCCACTGCCCCCCACCCCCAGGCTGCTGTGGCTACGGACAGCAGGCTGCTGACATCCTCTGCCTGAGAGAGAACCCTGAGTGCTGGGGCTGGAAGGAGGTTTTACTTCCTTGGAGGCCCCCAAACCCATACAAGAGGACCAGAAACTCCCTAAGATTTTCTGAAGTAGGGGCCCTAGCCAAATGCTACCAGGGCAGGGAGCAGAGGGACGTATCAGCATGGCCAGGACCTCAGGAGAGGAATCCGAAGTTGGCCGCTGACCACAGGAGGAAGCTGGACTGCCTAAGAGGGAGCTGGGGGGTGGGGGGGGGTAGAGTGCACAGATTCCAGGCCGCCCAGCATTCAGACACCCCGAGAGGGGGTGCAGAGCAGCGTAGCAGGGCCTGAAGTCATCCTAGTCTCAGACCCCATCTCCAGCTGATGCTTCCCCAGCCTCTGGCCTCCTCCAGACTCCAGGCCACATACCTCTGATGCTGGGGAGCCATCAGGGCTCTGCTCTGGGCCCTAAATTCAGCCCCACTGCTGTGCCCCTTGGTGACCTGGGCTTTTGCCACCCTGCCACACCCCCTCCCAAGGCACCCACTGTCACCATTCAGCACATCTAATACTTGCTGAGCACCTACCCTGTGCCAACAGGGGTCTCCCGAGGAGTTACCCTGCTCACGGTACAGGAGCCCATTTCCCTCCCCAGGCCTGGGCCACCCAAATCGAGAAAGAATGCAGCTTCTACTTATTTTAGGGGGAGGGGGAGGAAGCACTAGGTGGTATCAGCAAAGTCTCCATCTTGTCAAGACCTCTACAGCAGGGGCGCCTGAGTGGCTCAGTGGGTTAAAGCCTCTGCTTTCGGCTCGGGTCATGATCCCAGGGTCCTGGGATCGAGCCCCGAGTTGGGGGTCTCAGCAGGGAACCTGCTTCCCTTCCTCTCTCTCTGCCTGCCTCTCTGCCTACTTGTGATCTCTGTCAAATAAATAAATAAAATCTTTAAAAAAAGAAAAAAAAGACCTCCACAGCAGACTGCCAAGTAGCCCCATTCTTCGCCCCTGCTTGTGTCTAGCTCCTTTGCTAGTAAATTTGAGGTGCCTGCTCGCTTGTTAAAAATGCAAATTCTCAGGCCCCACCCCGCAGAAACACAAACCCTGACAATGGCATCCAGCATCTGCATTTTAACAAGCCTTCTGGGTGATTCTGATGCCCAGTCACATTGGAGAGCCACCCTTCCAGGCTTCCAGGCTCTGGGATGAGGTGACGTGAGTCTGTCTAGATCACAGAGGCATAGCCTCCAGGAGACCCAGATGACAACCCTCCTCCCGGGGGGGCGGGGAGGGGGCTCCTGAGACTTCCCCCACAGGCCCACGTCCAATCATCCAAGGAGCCCCAAGTCATTCATAGATCAGTGACATCCCGAGAACCCTCCAAGTGTCCTCAGAGCCAAGCGTTTCACAACAATGCCCAAAGCGAGGGTGATGAGGGCTGCCAACACGCCTGTCCTTTCCAACCACCCCCCCTCCATCCTCTGCCCAGGCGCTAAGTGGGCAAGGCGAGTGCTGAGGGGCCAAGAGCCAGCAGAGAAGGAAGAAAAGGCCAGAGCCAGGAAACCAGGCCAGGGGCACGGAGACATATCTGGAATCCCACCGGCCACCCCTGGGGCCCAGCCAAGAAGGGCTCAGCTGTGGCTCCCCACCTTGGCCTCTTCCCAAACCCTGCGTGCAGAGGACAACTAACTTCCCAACACTGCAAGATGCCAGTGTGAGACATAAAATGCATACTCATTTAGAAGCACTCCCAGATCCACAGTAGCTTTCTGTCACTGCGCATCTGCTTCATCAAGAAGCAATAAAAACCACAACTGCTACTCTGGGAGGAGAAAAACTGGCAAAGCAGCGAGTCCCTAAGAAGCGGACTCTCGGAGGCCCCGGGAAAGGAGGGCAGCGGGCAAGGGTGCAAATGGTCCCCAAGAAATGGGAGCCGGGTGCCCAAACACATGTGGGAGGAAAGGAAAGAAGAAACTGAGGCTGGCTGCAGTTGCCCTTCCTCCTCAAATACCAGGAGTCTTTGAACCAGGGCAGGGCGGCGGGGGGGAGGTGCGGAGCAGCAGGTGTAACACAGAGAGCAACCCGCAGAGGCAGGAAACCAAGCTTCTGGTCTTGCCTCCACCTGGAAGCCCCCTTGCCACCTTGCCACCACCTCAGGTCCTTCAGCCCCTCCAGGCCCTAGCCGTGGTCTCCCCCATGAAACGGGGTAGGGTAGCGGGCCAGGCCAACCTCAACGGCTCCAGGGCACAGAAAAGGCGTGAGCAGAAAGGACAGCGTGCACACACGTTGGCTGTGCCACCACTTAAAATACAGACGACTACAAAGGCAGGGATTGCACAATACAACACACCCTGAGGACAGAAAGCACCGAGCACCAGACCACGGTACTTCCAGGGAGGATGGGAACAGCATGGGAGACAGGCACCCTAGCACCTCACCTCTACCAGTAACACACGTGGTCTTTGCACACTGGCCTAGAAAAACCTAGAAATACCAGTTGGAACTATCTGAGCCTTTCAAAAGGCCTTTCTAAATTTCTTTACCTCCAGCTAAGTCATCTCATAAAGACTAAATGAGGGGTCTCTGGCACATGAGTTAAGCGTCTGCCTTTGGCTTGGGTTACAATCCCAGGGTGCTGGGATCAAGCCCTGAATTGGGTTCCCTGCTCAGATAGATAAATAAGTAAGTAAGTAAATAAGTAAATAAATAAATAAATAAATAAAATCTTTAAAAAAAAAAAAATAAGACTAAATGAATTAATATCTGGGAAACACTTGACCATGCCTGGCCCACAGCTCCCAACGGGCTGGCGCACACGGGGCGGGGTAATGCTCAGCTCCACATTCCCAGACAAATTCCCTCGGCCTGGGCCTCCTGAACCAGCAGCTCCCACGGAAGGGGAAATCAGGGATAGGTCCCCAAGTCTGGCACCCCTGTGCCCCACTGCAGCCTTTCTGTTTGTGCCAGCAGCCCACACAGGCCCAGTGGACTGACACCCCAGTGCAGCCTTCCTTAATTTGTTTTTTAGTTATGTACAATGAACCTCTAAATTAAGTACTGTTTAACTGAAGCAAAAACAGTGGCTTTCACAGAGTCTCAAGTTTGGGGAAACGTCGAAATTAAAAGGAGGCCTTGGGGTTTCATGCCTGCAAAGATACCTCCAAACAGTCCCAGCCAGGATCCAGGATAAAGGACAGGAAACCAGGGGTCTGGCCCCGCTTCCCCTGCTCCGGGAAAGCACGACTCATGAGCCCCCTCCTCCATCTCCCGGCTCCCAGAGCCAAGTCTGGAAAAGTACTTCAGGTTCCTGGAAAGAAAGGCCTTTCCGAAATATCAGGAACTCCACTGGAAATTGCCATTATATATGACCGGGAGGATGTCTGTGGTGTTTGCAAGGGAGCCACTCCTCTGCCAAAGTCAAGACAGTGGCCAAAATCAACACAGGGGCTTCTGAGAGCCAGAGACACACACACATGTACCTGCATTCACACGTGTGCGCGGCCTGCACACCTAGGACAGACATGGAGGCCTAGTGCCCCCTCCCCACCGCAGACCCCGACTGGGGGGCGGTGGGGATCCTGTTTTCCTGGCATTGGGACTGAGAAGAACTGAAAGCCTCACTTCTCTCCCTCCCCAAACCCGAAGCTGTGACAGTGGAGAGTCCGACATCGGACATAAGGAGAGAAGACAGAATCCGACGGCACCAAGCCCCCACCCACCCACCCACCCACATGCAGGGCTCACGGCTTGTCCTGCAAGACGGAAAGCCAAGTTCCATTCGGAGGCCTGCACAAAGGAGGCCACCCACCCCAATGTACCCACCCCTCCTGGCGTTTCACCTACAGAGGACTTGAAAATAGAGCTCAGCACCCTCCATTCTGTTCCCATTCGTTTACAATCAGCTTTACAGATGGCTTTTAAAAAATAAATCTTCCATGGGGCGCCTGGGTGGCTCAGTGGGTTAAAGCCACTGCCTTCGGCTCGGGTCATGTTCCCAGGGTCCTGGGATCGAGCCCCATGTCGGGCTCTCTGCTCACCAGGGAGCCTGCTTCCTCCTCTCTCTCTCTGCCTGCCTCTCTACTTGTGATCTCTGTCTGTAAAATGAATAAATAAAATCTTTAAAAAAAAAAATAAAAATAGGGACGCCTGGGTGGCTCAGTTGGTTAAGCGGCTGCCTTCGGCTCGGGTCATGATCCCAGCGTCCTGGGATCGAGTCCCACATCGGGCTCCTTGCTGGGCAGGGAACCTGCTTCTCCCTCTGCCTCTGCCTGCCTCTCTGTCTGCCTGTGCTCGCTCGCTCTCACTCCCTCTGTCCCTGACAAATAAATAAATAAAATCTTTAAAAAAAAAATAAATAAAAATAAAAATAAATAAAAAATAAAATAAATCTTCGGGCCCATAAAAATGCTCCCGTGTGGGCCCTGTGTCTGCACTCTGACCAGGCCCCTGGTACCAACCAGCATGCAACAGGTAAACCAAGACAGAGAGGAGACAGCTTGTCACTGGCTCCCTCCCCCAAACCCCCTGACCACTTTTCCGCCACCCACTGAACCACTTGGGGCTCTGATTTACAACCTGAGCTGAAAGTGGGGGTCACAAAGGGCACTGTTCTCCACCCCCCAGGGTTGTCCCCTGCCCTGGCCTGCAGCACTGAAAAGCCTGAACTCAACTCCAGCCTGAGCCCCCCAACTTTCCCTCCCCAGCTTTCTTAGCAATCTCACAGTTTAAACAAGAACCTCCAGCTTTGGGTTCCATTTAAAATAAAAATAAACAGTGAGCCTAGGCTCCCTGGTTCAAAGCCCGTTCCCCTGGTGTCCAAACAAAGGGAAAGACAACGAGCAGGTGAGGCTCAGGGAAGCACAGCAACAGAGGAGGGACAGGGTTGAGTCCTGAAGCAGGGAAGCCAGTTCCCAAAAGCCAGGGTCAGCTCTACAGAGGCCACCAGGGACCCAGGGGGCCCTTCAGGCTCAGGGGACCTCTGTCTATTCCTGTTACTCCTTCTACTCAGAAACATGGAGAAATACAATTAGAATGCTCTCCTAGGGGCACCTGGGTGGCTCAGTGGGTTAAGCCTCTGCCTTCAGCTCAGGTCATGATCTCAGGGTCCTGGGATCGGGCCCCACATCGGGATCTCTGCTCAGTGGGGAGCCTGCTTCCCCTTCTCTCTCTGCCTGCCTCTCTGCCTACTTGTGATCTCTGTCAAATAAATAAGGAAAATCTTTAAAAAAAAAAAAAAAAAAAAAAGGAATGCTCGGGCGCCTGGGTGGCTCAGTGGGTTAAAGCCTCTGCTTTCAGCTCGGGTCATGATCCCGGGGTCCTGGGATCGAGCCCCGTATCAGGCTCTCTGCTCATCGGGGAGCCTGCTTCCCCCCTCTCTCTCTGCCTGCCTCTCTGCCTACTTGTGATCTCTGTCTGTCAAATAAATAAATAAAATCTTAAAAAAAAAAAGAATGCTCTCCTACCTTTATCAACCAGGAAAGGTAACTTTGGGTCGGCCCTGCTCGCCTGACTTAGCCTCTCACACCCTTCAGTCAAAGACTTGGATTCAAAACCAACTCCGCGCGTGTTCAAGCTGAAAGAGAGATCCTGGCAAAGTCATTTAACCTTTCTGAACCTTACTTGCCCTCTGTATATAAAGGGAGTAAGACCTCACAAGTTTGCTCATCATGATTAACGAAGAGAAAACCACGTGTGAAAGCGCAAATGTTAAAAATCATGAATCACGGGGCACCTGGCTGGTTCAGTGAGTAGAGTGTGCAACTCTCAGGGTCATGAATTCAAGCCACCTACTGGGGGCAAAGTTTACTTTAAAAACAAAAAAAAAAGGAGCACCTGGGTGGCTCAGTGGGTTAAACCTCTGCCTTCAGCTCGGGTCGTGATCTCAGGGTCCTGGGATGGAGCCCCTCATCGGGCTCTCTGCTCAGTGGGGTGCCTGCTTCCCCCACCTCGCCCCCGCCCTCTATGCCTGCCTCTCTGCCTACTTGTAATCTCTCTGTCATAAATAAATAAAATATTAATAAAATAAAATAAAAATAAAAACAACAAAAAAAAACCACAAATCCTGGGGCACCTCGTGGCTCAGTCAGTTAAGCAACTGACTTGGTTTCAGCTCAGGTCATGATGTCAGGGTCATGAGATCAAGCCCCACGTCTGGCTCCACACTCACTGGGAAGACTGCTTGATACTCTCCCTGCCTCTCTCTCAGCAGCTCCCACTCCTGTGCACGCTCTCTCTCTCTCTCTCTGTGTCTCTCAAATAAATAAACCTTAAAAAAAAAAAAGCCCCCACCATGAATCCTATAATGAGTGCTTGATTATAAACCATCTTTAGCTGTTCCTTACTATCTCATTTACATAAGCCTTGTCTCTCAAAACATAAACTACAGAATACCAAAAGGTTTGTCGGTACTTATGGTTAAGAGCTGAGTTCCAAGGTCTATCTGCCTGGGCTCATTCATAACCTGGCTTACTGGCTGGTTGTGCTTGGAAAAGATACTGAACCTCTCTGAGCCTCAGTTTCCCTGTCTGCAACAAGGAAAATAACAGTACTTTCCTTCAAGGGTTGACAGATTGAGGTAATTCAAACCATACAACCTTCAAATAGTGTAACAATCAGTTATTTTATTTATTTGGGGAACCAAGACATTCTTAATAAATACTGGTAGGCTCATATAAAGCAGAAAATGCTCCTTTCCAGCCTTCCCTCTCTCATCTTCTCTTCCCTCCCCAGGAGGTAGACAGTGTTTACATAACCTCCCAGGTCTCGGGCTTGGGAAATACTTTAAACCAAAAGGTTCCCCTTAAAGACCAAGGGCAGGGCGCCTGGGTGGCTCAGTGGGTTAAGCCTCTGCCTTCAGCTCAGGTCATGGTCCCAGGGTCCTGGGATCAAGCCCCACATCAGGCTCTCTGCTTGGCAGGGAGCCTGCTTCCTCCTCTCTCTGCCTACCTCTCTGCCTACTTGTGCTCTCTGTCTGTCAAATAAATAAATAAAATATTTTTTAAAAAAGAAATAAATAAAGACCAAGGGCATCAGCACCTTCCTTCCCAGGCCCTTCTCACTCTGCAGCTGGTGAGCATGTTACTTTCTCTCTCCCGGCTTGGGATTTTCATCTGTCAGGAGTGATCATCCCACGTCCCTTCCAAGGTTGTTGTGGATGCTAAACGGAGAGAACATGTCTAACATGCAAGCCACGTGCAAGAGGCGTTTCTCTGTATCCCCCACCCTGCAGGCCTGGAGAGGACCCCACAACCTCTCAATGAAGAGCAGACCCCAGCCCCAAAGTAGCCGGCTACAGCCCAGGACCAAGCAGGCAGTTTCCAGGGTAACAGCATCCTCTGCATCTACTCCCGATTTCCATCCCTGGCTGCTTTTGATTCTCTTCCCGCCTCTGTAGTGGGCTAAGTCACCTCTTCCCACTATTGCTAAGCAACCCTGAGAGCGTGCAGCTGCCTCCTGGGGGAGGACCCCGCCCCCCACACCACTTCCCAGGACCCGAGCCCTGGGGAAAGCTGCCCCCCCGTGGACACTCCCACCCCACCCCATTAACCCTGGGGATGGCAGAAGGTGGGAAGCACTCCCAACCAACAGGGTTTAGAAGAGCAGGTGTGGTGAGACTTGGCCTTGGGGGAATGAGGAGAGCCACCCCCTCCCTCCCCACCCCCGCCTTCTACTTGCCTGTCCTTATATGTGATCTATTCTTAAGCAGTTTCCAAGCACAGGGTCACATCAAGCTTTTTATGAAAGATGCCCCTCTTGATTATTTTCCTCTTCTGTGGCTCTCCCACTCAGTCCCCATGAACCTGGATCCCTGACCTCAGAGTAAACAGTGAGCAAGAGAGAACAGGTAGACACAAAGGATGAAGAGGGGCCAGGAGGCAGAGAGCACCAGAAACTCCTGAGAGGCCACTGAGCTCCGGAGGTGGGAGGACAGGCAACTGTCACTTTCTCCTCTGTATCACTTAGCATGTTCTCAGGTTTTTTAAATGAAGACACAATCATACCGTACAAGTCACCCATCTGAGCGGGTTCTAGAAGTTCTGCTTATATAGTATATTTATATATATTTAGACTATATTTACATATATTTAATGTATAGAGATTTTGAGCAAGTTTTAGTTTATTTAGTATATGGTTTTTCATGTATGCACAAGGTTGTACCACCATAGCCACTATCTAATTCCAGAATGTTTTCATCTCTGTCTGTCTCTGGTCAGATGTTCTCAGATAACACAAGCATTTCTTTGATAAGCAGCAAAGTGGTGAGGAGGCAAACAGGGAAGCCACACTGCCCAGCCTGGGATCCAGGCCCTCCTCTGACCGGCTGTGTGATCTTGGAAAATTACGCTGCTGCTCTGAGCCAGTTCTCTCATCTGTAACATGGGGATAAAGTGCCCGCCTCACGGGATCAGATGTGCTAATTCAACACAGGGTCCCCAACACAGAGCCTGATCTTTGGCCTGTACTCAGATGGGGGGAGCCGCTATGAATATGATGAGAAAAAGGTTGGTTGGTTGGTTGGTTGGTTGGTTGGTTGGTTGGTTTTTTTAAGTACAGTTCTAATCCCAGCTCTGGTCTGGGAAGATGACCATGCCCAGGTTGTTGGGGACTGCCACTGTTTTTGCATATTTGTCTGGGAGGGCTGAATGGGGCACACGTTGCAGGGGGCGGGCATGTTGGGGTCATGATGGTCACCCACGTGGCTCTGGGACCAATGCATCACTATACCAGACTCGAGGTGCCTAATGTGCTGAGAACCTGCCAGATAATCCCAGGCAGGACATGGGAGCAGGGGTGAGGGCAGGCAAAGCAGCAAAGAGAGCACCTGACCAGCCCTCTCTGTAAAAATTTACCCCCTACACACTGAGAAGGAAGGTTTCTGGGAGCTTGGACTTGATGCCTAGCCTAGGACCCAGTGAGAAATCCTGATGTGTTAAAAAGAGGGGGGGAGGGGATGCCTCGCTGGTTCAGTTAGTGGAGCATGAGACTCTTGATCTTGCGGTTGTGAGTTCAAGCCCCATGTTGGGTATAGAGATTACTTAAAAATAAAATCTATTTAAAAAAAAAAAAAAAAGAGGAAGGTGGGCTTCCAGGCTGGCTCTGAGCCCTGGATTTGCTGGGTCTCCTGCCCCCACCACTCCCAAGGCCCCTTGCCTCCAGCAGGACCAGGTCTGGGCAATTAGTGCTTAGCAGGACACTGGTACCTCAGCAGTGAGGACCCACCCTGGGCCTGAATCAGGAGTCTGAGTGGGCTGACCCAGTGTGGCCAGGACTTAGGAACCAGGCTAAGGGTTTTCCTCTTCCTACAGCCTCTTGGCCATGACCTCTGCAGAGACTAACCTGTCCAAACCAGCCAGTGGGTCTGAAGCCTCTCCAGTGTCGTTGGTGAGTAACCGAGCCCAGGTCCCCAGGCCCTGGCAGAGATGTGTGCCCACCAAGCATACTCAGTGGGGAGAAAAACAGAGCTGGGGGGAAGGCGCCCTAAGACCACAGGCCATTGGCTGCACACCCCACCTAGGAAAAGCCTGGGTGAGTTACATGTGGGGGCAGCTCAGGTCAGGTGAACTGTCTGGAATGGTCCCCATGATGCTTGCACAGGTATGGGGCTCAAGAGCCCCACCTGCGAGCGGTACAAAGAGCCTAGTCTCTCAGAAAGGTGAGAGGTCAGGTCGGGACGAAGGACGAGGAGGGAGAACAATGGGAGCAGGTGCTGGCCGGTGAGCTGAAGCAGCTTAGACATGCCTGCCCTCTGGTCTGCCCTTCCACACTTCTGGCTCCCTCCTGCCCTGCCCTTGTTTATACACACACACACACCCCAACTGCCAAGAAAGGGGGGGGCTTCCCAGCAGAATCTTTAAACACCGCCAGTCCTTCAGGAAGTAGCTCAATGGCCCCAGCTCTTCCCCTCCTCCACCAGCGCGGACAGGGAGCAGGGCTGGCTCCTGCCCCACAGCAGCCAACACCACACCTCTGGCCATCTGGGGCGCTGCCTGGTGCGACGTTCTAGCTTTCTGCTTCCCTCTCCACCGAAACCAGGATGTGCATGACCCCAGGTGGGTGGAGCGCAAGACAGATAACCCGGATTCAGCCAATGCTCACCGCTGATGGGACTCCACCAGGGGAATTCGTTGATGTTTTTACACTAAGAAGGGACTAGAAGGTAGTGGGGCAGAGAGACCCTGGCTCTTCTCTAGAGACACACAGCAGCAGATCTCAGGTCTCAGGCCCAGGCTGTTTTAGAAGCATAGAAGGCACCAGGCTTCGTGGGACAAGTCCTTAAGCCAGGTTTACAGTTTGGAGCCACTGGCCAGGTGCCCAGCTCTGGACCTTCCTAGAGGAGAGGAGAGGCCCAAATCCCAACCACCACCAGCAAACTACAGGATGCCCGTTTGGTTTTACCTCCTCACACCCAGAACTGTCTGCAAGGAAGGGCCCATGGGTCCAGGCCTCCCCCACCCGCACCCCCACTGCAGTGAGCACAGCCTTGGCAGCGGCCCCTCAAGAAGTCAGCTTCAGGAAATTGGTGCCTGGGGGCCTATCACTCCTACAAGCCCGACTCCAGTGACCAACAGCTCCCCAGGATCTCATCACTCCTCAAAACTGGGCAATGTGGTTCTCAGTGAGCTCTGGGCCTTCTCGCATCTGTCCTAGCAAAGCCTAGGTGACAGCCAGAGCCACCCATGCAGCCCCAAGGCTCCATGCCCCCGTCCAGCTTTCTTACGGGTTTTGGCAATCATTGGCAAACCATGGGGCACGTGTTCTCAGAGCACCCACAAGAGACAGGTTTGGGAGGGGAAGCAGCTGTAACCAGTCCTAGAGCAAAGCAGGGCTGGCGGTTGCCCGGAGGTATGGGCAGGGCCTCAAGAATGCCCTCAGCTACTTGACCGTGGGGCCTGAAGACACTCCAAGCCGTATCCGCTGGAGGACATTCATGCTTTGGGGTCATTTTACCTGTCCTGTAACAAACTGACAGAGCTTTCAGGAACTTCACATTCATCTCTCCATCCTGGATACCCAGGAGGTAGGTAAAGGGTAGGCAAGGATTCTACACCACTCTACAGTGAAGGGACAAAGCAAACAGAAAGGTCAAGTGACACAGAAGGAGCCAGAGTCCACTTCAAGGCCCAAGGTCAACAAGGACACAGCTCGGCATACTCCTTGCCCCATAGGAGTCAGCTGCTTCTAAGATGGCTTTATATGCTACACCTTATCTCCAAGAATATGTGGGAAAGGCCACAGAAACTCTGGCTCCTCTACTCAAACATGTATTTACTGACCACTCACTGTTACGTGCTATGCTAAATTCCCTACACACATTACTTGGTTTAAACCTCCCCTCGACTCTTATCGGGCAGGAATGATTAATTTCCTCATTTCCCCACTGGGCATCATCAGGCACAGAGCAGGCAGGTGACTCACTGAAGGTCACACAGGAAGTCCATGGAGGGGGGCCAAGATCTGAACCCAGAGTATCCAGAGCATGTCTATCTGCAGAGGCTGGAGCCAGGATATAGCCCCAAGATGGGGCAGCTTGTCTGGAATGTAAAGTGTCCCATCCCCGGCCCTACCTCCCACCCCGGAGCTGGGAGCCCTGCGTGGTACTGTGTTTCCCGACACCTTGCCCTGGACTAGGCACCAGGGATCCAGCACAGAACACAAGAAGCTGGGTCCTGCGGCCACGGCCACAGGCACCGACTGAGGCAGGCGGGAGTGCAGAACGGTGAGGGGCAGGAGGACTGGACCGAGTCAGTTCTCGCCTCCTGCACACTTTACTTCCACTGGGCATCACTCTGGTTTCTGCAGCCCTAACCTTCAAGGCAGATGGACGTCCTGTAAACCCCCCCAGGTAAACCCCTCCATAGCAGGCCTCCCCCTGGACCGGTGGCCTTGGCCAGCTCCTGCCATGATCCTTCAGGCCAGCAGGGAGTGTAAACAAGGGGCCCATCTTCCTGAGACCTGGCACGATGTGGGTGCAGACTAGGGACCTGGGCCTTCATTCACCTGCCAGGTGAATGCCTATTTCAACACCCTTAGCTCAACAAACATTGACTAAGCTCCTATATGTAAAAATAAAATAAATAAATAAATTTTTAAAAACCCCAGGACTGGCACCTGTGGGAATGCCCATTAAACCTGAGCCTCCAGGATTCAAAAGACAAGAGAGCAGAGAGAATAAAACTTAACAGCTGGAAACTGCCATTTTACAAATTTTCGTCAACCCAGCAGGTGGGGATATTAGCTCCTTTTTATACATAAGGAACTGGAGGCTGAGCGGTTAAAGTAACTCGCCCAAGGTCACAAGCCTCTCAAGTGGAGAGCCAGGGTGCTACTCAGAGTCCATGCTCTCTCCAGCTGGCCTGGTGTCCGGCAGGCACACATAGGAGGGTGTGCGCAAGACACACGTGAGCCAAGAAACCAGGGCTATGGTCACCTGGCAAAGATGGGGCGTTCAGACCTGCTCCCCTCAAAAAGGCGGATTCAGAGCTCAGCCTCGAAGGTCAGGAAGATGGGGAAGGCCAGCCCACTCCCTAAGCCACTGCATTTTGTGTCTGGAGGCAGGGAGGCCAGCCCCGTGAACTCTGCACAGAAGCATTCTTTGAAGCCGGGCCAAGCCACAGCCCACCGATGCAGACTTCTACGGGCCTCTGCCTAGGCCTCTCCAATCACCAGGGAAGTACTTCCTGCCACATCATTCCATCAGAGGCCTGTCAGACCCCCTGAGGGCTCGGCGGGGCAGGGCGGGGACAGGAATGCGGCCCATTTACAGAGGAGGAAACAGATCGGAAGCACCTGTCGGGAGCTTTCTCTGCTGAAGCCCCAGCACTTGGAATGGGGCCTGCCTTCCAGGGTAGGTGCTCTCAAAATATTTGCTGAATAGTAGCTCAGAGAAACTATGCCCGAAGTCTCTCCAATTGTTGTAACTGCACCACGGCCAAAAACAGAGGCTTCTGCCTCCCACCCAGAAGCCTTTGTATCCCACCGCACTGTATCCTCCCACCCACCTGCTCTCACCCTCCTGCCTCCATCCAGAATAGCCGGCCTCCTCTGTCCACTAGTCTGCTCTGATCCCCCTCATCCCTCATCTCCCACGCTCAGCAGGGAGGCTGTCAAAACACCCAGGTTGGGGCGCCTGGGGTGGCACAGTTGGTGGAGCATCCAACTCTTGGTTCTGGCTCAGGTCGTGATCTCAGGGTCATGAGATCGAGCCCAGGCACAGTGCTCAGCTCAGTCTGCTTGAGAGCATGCTCTCTCACCCTAGCCCTCTGCCCCTCTCACTTAGGCATTCTCTCCCTCAAATAAATAAACACATCTTTAAAAAAAAAAAAAAAAAAAAAGGCAACAAGTTACTTTAGGTCTGATCTCCCATGTAGTACCACTTCCCTCTATCTCCACCACCCCACCGAGAACTAGGTGAGATTTTCAGACAAGAAAAAGAGGCCCACGCAAGATTACAGAATTCACTGCAGGGGGAAAAAAAAAAAACAACCCTTGGATTTTCAAAGTCAGGCCCAGAGCCTGTCCCACACCCCCACCCCCTCCATCAACCCTGCCAAAGCGCATGTTGGCTCCCCTTGGTCCAGAGATCCTCACAGGCTCTGGATGCCAAGCTCAACTTTCTTGCCTTCCTCACTACCCAAGGACAAGTGAGGGGAAGCTTCCTGCCCCTAAGATGGCTGCATTCCAGCCCCCTGCCCCCACGCACCAGTTAGGACTCTGGACTGCTTACTCCCCCTCTGCTCATTTCCTCAGCCTCAGGTGTGCCAGGCTAACATCTACCATTGTCAGCTCTTAAACAACCAAGTTTACCCCCTAGATGGCCAGATTTCTCAGAGGACCCTGTTCCCACCTGGCTGCGCAGAGGCACCCACACCCACCAGCACCCACATCAGAGTTTCATGAGTCTATATATGTGTATACAGAGAAAGAGACAGAGACAATATAATTTTTCTCCCCAAATGTATTTAATACAGTCATTCATTTGATAATATACAATACTATACACGGGTCCAGTGACCAACACTGGGGAGACAAGAGTTTCTGCCCTCCCAGGAACTTCATCCCACAGTCCTGTCACTTGTGCCACAACTAGGCACATCGTAGGTGCTCCATAAACAGGGATGTTTCCTCTACTCCCTATGGAAGATCCCAAGACATCCACCGCCCTAATCCCACCTCCCCCTATCCAACTTAAAATCTAGTCTCAAGGGGCGCCTGGGTGGCTCAGTGGGTTGGAGCCTCTGCCTTCGGCTCAGGTCATGATCCCAGGGTCCAGGGATCGAGCCCCGCGTCGGGCTCTCTGCTCCGCGGGGAGCCTGCTTCCTCTCTCTCTCTCTGCCTACTTGTGATCTCTGTCTGTCAAATAAATAAATAAATTTTTAAAAAAAAGAAAAAAAATCTAGTCTCAAGAAGGCCTCCTCATCCTGAAATTTTAAAAAGCCCCTACCCTTGCCCCCATGAGAATCTCCAAATTACCCACTCCATTCACAGCTCCACCAACAGCCCAACTGTGCCAAGAAATAAGCGTGGTGAGTGGGGGGCTGTCACAGCCTCTCCCCCAGATCCACCCTCCCAGACCCTGAGGGGGTGGGGGCAACAGGAAGAGGGGGAGGATGTTTAAGCAACTGTCACGGTGCAAGTAAGTCAGCTCCAACCCAGAGACCTTCTGCTGTTACCCTATAGAGCCCGGCCAGCCGAAGCCCCCGCCTGGGTCTCAGGTCTCAGGCTTTGAGGAAGCCCTTTGTGCGTGTGTTTTAAATTACCTCTGCTTGTCTGATGAAGTGAGTAAAAGGGCCCCGATTCAGGGCTTAGGATTCCTGAGTGAGCTAATACAGGATGCCTTTGGCTGGAAAAAAAAAAAAAAAACTTCAGTCGGCTCCCTAAACTCCCCCCCTTTTAAGTTTAAAAAAGGGAATGAATGTTACCATTTTTGGACATGAGCGTTCTCCCTCAAGCCCAGCCCTAACCGCACTATCCAAAGGGACGCGCCATCCTGTCCCCCCCCCATTCCCAGATCAGCGGGGGGTGGAGGGGGGAGATGAAACGAGGAGGGACCGGATGGGAGCGGACAGCGGCGGGGGGGGGGGGGGGGTTCAGGGTACGTGGCCGCCTGGGGCAAGAGCTCACAGCACAGGCAGGAAGCAGAGGCAGGGTTGGGGCGCCCTCCCCTCCCGCCCCACAAGAGTGGTTTCGGACCTCTTCCTGCCACCGGCCACTGTGCCCGGGTCCCATCGCCAGCTCCGAGCCAGCCCCTGTGGCGGCGTGCGCACCCAGCACACCTCGTCTGGATGCCTGGGGATGGTGGCTAAGCAGGAATTCCCCAATGACTGACCCCAAATATCCCAGTAAACAACCTCTTGTCCTGGAGCCCGTCAACTCTGATCAAGTTGCCCAAATTCGCCTTCTCCCAGGAATAAGCGGTGTCGGAGGGGCAGGACGCAAACGCAAACCCGTGTCCGCCCGCAGCTGAGTTAAGCAATAAAACGGTTTGCCGTCCTGACCCCGCCCCCACAGGGCTGCCTGGGGAACCCGCTTCTGCCTCCTAGTTTTCTCGGATCCGACCCCATTCCAGCAGGTCCACACCTCCAGGCAGACCCAAAGGTGGCGGCCAATCCCCGGGGCGCCCGCTTTCCCCCCGGCCTGCGGGCTGGGCTTGGAAGGTGCAGAGTCCCGCGATCCTGGCCCCCCGCAGGTACCCAGTCCAGGGCGGCCCAGGAAGCGCGCTGCCACCGCACGCCATCTGGAGAGGCGGCCAGGGGGCGGGGAAGGAAAAGGAAAATCGATCCGGAGCAAGCAGCCAGCCGCTCAGCCCCAGCCTCCCGGGAAGCGCCGCCTCCCACCCCTTGCCCACGCGGGGGCCGTGCAGCTGCAGCCGGGTGGCCTGAATCGTGGACCCCAAGGCGACCTGCTCGCCGGCGGCCCCACCTCCCCGCGCTCGGGCTCTGCGTTCGCGGGCTCTGCGTTCGCGGGCTCTGGGAAAGGGGCTCTCCCCCTTCCGCCCGCGCCTGTAACCCAACACCCCACCTCGCAGCGCCCGCGTATCCCCCGCCCCCGCTCGTGCGAGCCTGGAGCCCGTTCGGAGCCGGGAGCCGGGAGCGCGGCGGGTGGAGCTGTTTGAGCCGGGGGGCTGCGGCGGGCTGGGAGGCTGCTGACCTTTCTCTGCTGCTTCTCCCAGGCCGGGTCCAGGAGCAGGTCCCGATCCCAGTCCTCTTCGGGCTGCATGTAGTCGTTGGTTTGCTGGGAATCATAATGGTCCATGATGGTGCGCGCGTGCTACGAGCTGGATTTCTTCCTCCACCTTCTCTCCCGGCGGCGGCTGCTGCTGCTCCTGCCCCGGCGTGGGGAGGGAGTCGGGCTGGGCTGGGCTGGGCTGGTGGGGCCGGGCTCGCTCCCCTGCGCCCGGTTCCGCCGCGGCGCTGCTCGCGATAGCTGCTGCGGGAGGAAGCGGCGGCGGCTGCGGCTGGAGCTCGCGGACTGCCTGCTTGGGACCTAAATCTCCACGCACAGTGAGCGAGGCGGACACACTAGCGCTGCGGGAGCCGAGGCGGGCGGGGGCGGGGGAAAGGGGCAGAGCCCTCCCGAGGTTCTCCATTGGCCAGGCCGAGTTGCCCAAACTTCCCCCCATCGCCTTTCATTGGGAATTCCTGGCATCCGTCAGCCGGGCCGCGGCGCATATAGGTGGCTGGGCGGGCCCCCTCCCGGCGCGCACGCCCCCGCCCACTCCCCGGGTTCCCACTCCTCCGCCGCTCATGTGACACCAGCTTAAGCCGAACGGGACCGAAGCCGGGGGACGCTTCCCCGAGCTCTGAGACCGAGCGGCAGCGCGCCCCGGAGCTCCGGTCGCCGCCGGGTACTGGACCCGCTCCGCGTCCGCGGGAAGGCGGCGAACTCGGGCGAGCCGGCCTGAATTTGCCCCCCACGCGCGCCAAGCCCCAGGCGGCCAGAGGCTGGAGAAGGGACGCGAGCAAACCCGGAAAGTATTTCATTTGTCCTTCCTAGGATCCGGAGAAGTCAGCACCCAAGGAAAGGGGGCAGGGTATGCCGGAATGGAAAGGAATTTCCTGGGAATTTCCTGACTCCGTCCCTCCCGCCCCCGCCCGGCCCCTCCCGTCGCGACCCAGTCGACCCCTGCGCTCCGAGAGACCCGGGTCTGACCCGCGAACGGTGTTCGGAGGCCGCAGAACTTTCCCGCCTCGTTACAGGGTTCTTTCTGGCCCGATCTCCGGCCTTAGGGACCGCTCTGCCTAAGGGCTTCCCGGTGGCGCCTACGTCGCCCGGCTTTCCGGGATCCCCTGCTGGTCCCCGCTGGTTTGCAAGCAAGATTTACCCTCTTAGGCCAGCAGCACCCTGAAAACTGGAGGGGAGGGCCCTGAGTGGTCTACCTACTCCACGCCCCGCCCCCAGCACACACCCCTGACAGATGGGCAAACTGAGGCTCAAAGGGTTGGGTTGGAAAAGGGATTTTAGCACGTTTTCAGGACTCCAAGACCAAGCCTGTAACCTCAGGCCTGACAAACAAAGCCTTAATTGTTACTGGAGGAAGAAGGAGGGCAAGATTGGCCAAACACCTCTAACTTCTTGGTGCCTGCCTGGGCTTCCTTCCCTGGGCCTAGTCAGGAGAGTCTAACACACCACCTGAGCTGTGACAGATACTGGGAAGAGGCAGGCGCGACCTCCTGGTGGGCTCCTCTGGGGGATACCAGACGGAAGAACAGTTCTCCGATAGATCATGCACACAGTAGTACTTTTATATTTCTGCCCCAAGGACTGGCTGAGCCAACTGGAGATACTCCAGCTTGTCCATCCAGAGGCCAGTGAAGGAGTAAAGAGAAGAGTGAATCTCCAGAAAGGACCATGGATTAGGATACTTCGAAAGGCCACAGACGAAAAAGCTGAAGACTGTGCCTCTGTCTCTCAGAGCTGCTGGCAGATGCTGTTGTAAGCAGATATCTGGTGTGGCTCCCCGCAACATTAGTCAACCTCACATTTATGCAAGTGTTACTGGTCGGTGCCCTGCCTGCCACAGCCCCTGGCCGGGGAAGCCCTGCCTCGGAGCCAGAGAGAGTAGATTCATGAAGTATTTTATAACCATTTCTAAACTATGGCTCTAAACCTAACATAGAGGGCAATAGGGTGCTGTAGCCGTTGGCTCACTCAATAAATACTCGCTGAGCCCCATCTGCGTGTCCGGGAATGTGCTAGATGTTATGTATACAGAGATGAAAAGACACAATGCCTTCGCCATGCAGCCCAGCAGAGACAAGATGCAGAAACAAAAATACAGCGCAAGGAGACAGCAGCTCAGACAGGGGAAAGCTCCGACCACTCAGGCCAGCCGGGGAAAGAAGGCTCCAGGTGTAACTTTTTGGAGCAGGTGAAATTCAAGTGGGCCTTCAAAGCAAGTAGTCGGCAAGATGCAAGTGTGGGAGGCTCTTCCAGGCAGAAGGATCAGTCTGAGTACACGGGGGCAGGAAACGGGTATAAAAGGAATGCCTAACATTTCAGCATGGCTAGACTAGAAATTCAAGGCCAGGAGGGGCAAGAGGTAGGACCTCGGAGGTGGGCAGCTGCCAGCCCACAGGGCCCAGGGCTGGGTGGGAAGTGAGGATCCGAGGGAAACAGGCTGGACAGGAGGTGAGACTCAGGTGCAGAGCAGCTGCAGTCAGCCAGGTAGGAACGGTGTCTTGGTCCATTTGGGCCACTGTCACAGAATACTGTAGATCGGGTGGCTTCAACAAGAACACTTACCTCTCACTGTTCCGGAGGCGGAGAGGTCCAAGGTTAGATTCGGTGTTGGTGAGAGCCCGTGGCCTGGTTGCCAGAAGGCATCTTCTGTGTCCTCATGTGGCAGAAGGGACTCTGCCCTCATGCCCTATTCACCCTCCTAACAGCATCACTCTGGGGGTTAGGCTTTGCAACATAGCAACATTGGCAGGACAGGAACATTCAGTCAGTTGCAAAAAGAGAAGAGTTTTTTGCAAAGAGAAGAGTGGGTAGAAACACTCAGAATATAAAACCGAGAGGACTCAGAGTTTCAGTATGAGGACAGAGAGGAGTTTTTGCTCTTCTCGCCCAGGGCCCCACTGGGGACAGACCATACACTTCCTGTATGATCTACATAAGCCCTACCTATGAGAAGAGAACTACCTCCACCCTACAGAGAAAAACAGCTAAGGCTCGGGCAGGTAGCTAACTCATGCAAGGTTACACACGGATAACTGACTCCTTAACCCATGCTTTGGACCCAGTGTTTCTCAACCCTGGGATAGCTTGACACCCTCCCTGCCAGGGAATATTTGGCAGTGTCTGGAGACGTTTCTTAGTTGTCACAATTGGTAGGTCACTACTGGCATACAGCGGATAGAGGCCAGGGATGCCGCTGAACATCTCCGAGTGGGACAGGACAGTCTCCCCACAACAAAGAATGATTCAGCCTAAGATATCAATAGTACTAGAGACGAGAACCCCCACCTTCACTACCGGTTTCTAGCTGGGATGATCTGGCGAATGGTGGCAGAGTACAACCAACTGAGATAAAGAATTTCAGATTGGGGAGTAGAATCCTGGATTGAGTTTGAACACATTGAACTTGAAGTGCTCTGAGAACCTTGAGACGCGGTTGTCCATCAATCAGTTGGCCGCATGGCCCTGAACTCAGAGTAAACAGATCTGGAAGTGAACGGTCTACAGATGGTACTGACAACCATGAGACCACCCATGAAGGATGCCTAAGTGGGGGTGGGGAGGGGACCAAGGGTGGAGCTGGGAGAAGCAGCACTTGGGAGGGCGTGTAAAGAACAATATCCACCCCCCCACCCCCCCCACCCCGCCAGGAGACAGAGAGGAGGGGGTCAGCAGGAACACAGAGAGTTGGGACCTCATGGTGTCTGAAATTCAAAGGTATCAAGTTTCAAAGTGAGGAGAATCAGCAGCAGCAGAGGTATCAGGAAAATAAGGCCTGACAGCATTCTTTGCATGTGATCATTGAAAATTCAGTAGTGTCCTTTGCCTGTGGAATTTTAGTAGTGTGGCCAAAGCTGTGAATTTAAGAGACACTAGTCAGTGAAGGAAGGATATAGAAGGGATAGGAGGGAAAAATATATATATAGGGCATTCCTGGTGGGGTCCAAAAGAGGAAATTTTTTTTTTTTTTTTAAGTAGGAGAAACTTGAGCTGTTTGTGGTCTGAAAGGAAAGATTCAGTTGAAAGGAAAAAATTGAAAATGCAAGCAAGAGAAAAGTGAGAGACAGAATAGTTCTTGAGGAGACAGGACCATGGTGATTCAAGAACATAGGCTAAAGGGTGGACCAATAAGAGGAAAGGGGTGGCTTAGTCAGCAGAGCATGCGACTCTTGATCTCAGGGTTGTGAGTTCAAGCCCCATGTTGGGTGGACAGATTATTTAAAAACAAAATCTCAAAGAAAAAAAAAAAAAAAAGGAGGAAAGGCCTTGGTGCTCTGAGAGGGGGGAAGGGTTCCAAGGATGAGCATGGGTGTCCATCAGTGAATGGGAAGAGGGTCAGGGAGTGGGTTGAAGCAATCATTGATGATCTTAGTCTTCTCAATAGGGAGGAGGCCCCGAGGGATGGACCAAAGGTGATGGATTGACCAGTCTTTCCATCCAGGACTCACTAGTGGCCTTCACACTGGTGATACAAGTCCCATACACTAGCACATTCTATAGAGAGAACAGAATTACTAAAATGTTAATTTTTTAGGGATACTAAGGTATACGCATGTTTATAATATCCATCCTTTTTTTTTTTAAAAGATTTTATTTATTTATTTGACAGACAAAGATCACAAATAGGCAGAGAGGCAGGCAGAGAGAGAGGAGGAAGCAGGCTCCCCGCTAAGCAGAGAGCCCGACATGGGGCTCGATCCCAGGACTCTGGGATCACGACCCGAGCTGAAGGCAGAGGCTTTAACCCACTGAGCCACCCAGGCGCCCCCATCCTTTTTTTTCAATTGGGGTATAACATACAGGTGCACCTGACTGGCTCAGTCGGTTGAGCATGTGACTCTTGATCTAGGGATTGTGATGATTTCGAGCCCTACACTGGGCATAGAGATTCCTTTAAAAAATAAAATCTTTTTTTAAAATGGGGTAGAACACATTCCCCAAAGGTGCTAATCTTCCGCATACAGCTCAGTGAAATTTCTCCTGGGTTTACACCCATGAAACTCCCACCCACATTACAATAAAACATTTTCAGCACCTCAGGTTTCTCGTGCCTCCTCCCAACCTATACTCGCAATCAACATAGGAAACCATTGTTCTGACTTCCTGCTGCTAATAATTGTACTTACTTGTTTCTAAACTTCATATAAATGGGATCGTACAATCTGTACACTTTGGTTTCTGGGTTTTTCACTCAATTTCATATCTATGAGAGTTCTTTATCTGGGGGCTTGCATCAGTAGTTAATTTGTTTCTGTTTTTCTGGTTTTGCTGTGTAGTATTCCGCTGTGTAAGTATATCCTAAGTAATTTATTCACTCTGTTATTGATGGGTTTTTGCCTTGTTTCCAGTTTGGAGCTACTATGAATAAAGCTGCCACGAACACTGTTTTGTTTTTTGGTTTTTGTTTTTTAAAGTAGGCTCAACATGGAGCCCAACTCGGGGCTTGAACTGACAACCCTGAGATTAAGACCTGAGTTGACATCAGGAGTCAGATGCTTAACTGACTGAGCCACCCAGGTGCCCCTGCCATGAACATTTTTACATGCATTTTGGTGAACGTATGCATTCATTTCTCTTGGGTATATACCTAGGCATGGAATTATTGGGTCATAGAATGGGTCTATGTCTCCTTTTATTTATTTATTTATTTTTTTTAAAGATTTTATTTATCTATTTGACAGACAAGTAGGCAGAGAGGCAGGCAGAGACAGAGAGGAGGAAGCAGGCTCCCTGCTGAGCAGAGAGCCCGATGCGGGGCTCGATCCCAGGACCCTGAGATCATGACCTGAGCTGAAGGCAGAGGCTTTAACCCACTGAGCCACCCAGGCGCCCCATGTCTCCTTTTAGTAGATATTGCGAAACACTTTTTCAAATGGGCGGTAAAAATTGGCTCTCCAGCAGCAGGGGTGAGAAATCCAGTTGCTCCTCATCCTCCTAACAGGTATTACCAATTTTTTCTTAAATTTCAGCCATTACAGTGGGTGAGGAGTGGGCTCTTTTTAGGGGTTTAATCTTCCATAGGCTTGTCAACCTTTTAACTTCAATTCCTGCTGGTATTCATTTTAATAGCAACTGGGTTCTTTTTTTTTTTTTTAATATTTGAAAATTTTAAAAAAGATTTTATTTATTCATTTATTTGACAGACAGTGAGAGATCACAAGTAGGCGGGGGTGGGGGGGTGCGGGGAAGAGGGGAAGCAGGCTCCCTGCTGAGCAGAGAGCCTGATGTGGGGCTTGATCCCAGGCTCGATCCCAGGACCCTGAGATCATGACCTGAGCCGAAGGCAGAGGCTTAACCCACTGAGCCATCCAGGCACCCCAATAGCAACTGATTCATAATGTGTTAGCTGCTTGAGGGGCATCTGGGTGGCTCAGTCAGTTAAGCATCCAACTCCTGATCTCACCTCAGGTCTTGATCTCAGGCTGTTGAGTTCAAGCCCCATGTTGGGGCTTGAGATAAGGGACAACGGCAGCCATATATCGGTTTCCCCAAGTTTAATTCATTCAATATTTAGCAAGCGATTGCTCTATGCCCAGCACCACACCAGATAAAGATGCCAGATGGTCATGTCCCTCTTAGAACAGGCAGTTGGTGCTTAGTAAGTATGGCGTGAATGATGGTTTTGGAGGCTGTTTGAGCCCTTGCTGGAGCTGTTTGTCTGGGCTTGTTTTGGTGGGAAGCTCGAGCATGTCCACTTCATATGACTTTTCAATTAAAAGTTGAAAAGAAAACAGCCCCTTAAAAACAAAACAAAACGCTTGGGGTCATGTGGGCACAGCCAAAATGGAGTGAGGTAAGGTCATGAAAGAAAATGGAAGGATTCATCTGGGAAGCAGTCCTGACCGTTTTCTCTCCAGAGGCTTAGCCTCTGTTGCCCCTTTTCCATTCATCCTCTGCATTTCTCTGGAGGCAACCACAAAGGAACAGGCTGTGGGCAGAGTTCTTGCCAATCTACAGGCCAGGGGGCAGAAACGGAGGCCCAAGAAGTTTGCTCAAGTCAAGGTAGGGAAGACAACATGCTCCTTCAGGCCCCAGTCAGGCCTCTCCCCGGAGCTGCTCAAGGAATAGAGGTCTCCTGACTTGCCAGCAGCAGGCTCTGAGACTAGCCTCACCCACCACCAGCCCTGCAGGCAGCCGTCTCCTGCCCCAGTCTGGGGTAATGAGTCACCCAGAAAGTCGTAGATGCTTTGCTATTGAAAGAACCTTGCTCTGGAGTAGATGACCCAGTATCCTTAGAACGAAGGAGGAATTCTCTTGTCTATGAGTTCTGGAAGTACTTATTGGGCACCCACTCAGTGCCAGGCAGCATGCTAGGAGACACACAGAAGAGCCCTATTCCTCCCAAACCTTCTGGTCTAGCTGGGCCCAAACAATGGGCTTCTTCCCCTAGCATTCATCATCTAACATATACTCACAGACAGGCACAGGCCAAGAGAATAGAAACGAATTGGACTGCCCCATGAGGTAACATCAAGAATGTAGAGGGCCAGCCCTGTGTCTGGAAGGCAGCAGACCACTTAGATTCTCAGAAGTTCCTTTTTCTTCCCCCACTCTGTGTCACTGGCCATGTAAGTCCCCATGGGGAAACACAGAAAGAGTAGGATCTGCAAGATTCTAGAAATTAAAAGTACCGTGGACCTCCCAGCCCAAAGATCTGGGTGTTTCCTTCATCGTGTCCTGAATCTCTATCCCTACCCCACTAATGGTAATAGGGTCCTTCTTGGCTCTTCCTAAGAGAGCTAAGGGCACAGCAGTATCTGTAGAAGGCTAAAAGGAGGGAGGGAAGATCACTGATCTAGCTCAGTTGGTCAGAGACCTTAGTTTTGTTGCCAGTCCCAGCAGCGATCTAATTCATGAACACATTTTATCCTGAACTCCCTCAGACACCATTTATGACTGAGGTAACTTTCTCTGCTTTCTTGTGTTCTTTGTCCACATTTTCTTTCCTACTGTCCCCTTCTGGTCTCATCCCTCTTCTTTTTCCTACACAGCTTAACACAGGGCCTAGAACACTATAGGTGGTCCAGCTCAATTTTTGCCGAATGAAAAATAGCATTAGGCAGGGGCGCCTGGGTGGCTCAGTGGGTTAAGCCGCTGCCTTCGGCTCAGGTCATGATCCCAGGTCCTGGGTTCGAGCCCCACATCGGGCTTTCTGCTCAGCAGGGAGCCTGCTTCCTCCTCTCTCTCTGCCTGCCTGTCTGCTTACTTGTGATTTCTCTCTGTCAAATAAATAAATAAAATCTTAAAAAAAAAACACCTTAATTTAAAAAAAAAATAGCATTAGGCACATTCTAGCTCTGTGCCTCAGTTTCCCTCATCAAGCTGTGAGAGGCCCTGGAAGGCCAATCCTTTGACATAGTCCATGTAAGCATTTCCTAGATCTTCTGACCACCCAAGAAGCCAATTCTGGAGACACTGACGTGGCCATCATGCTCATGTGCCTCAGCCCTCAGCTCCCAGCCCTCACCAGGCCCCTGCCTTCCCCCCATCTCTGAAAGGTTGTTTGCTTATAGGCCAGTTCCTGCCCCTCCCACCACAGGCTGCTCAGGGGAGGAGAGAACACGGTCAGTTTCCTTCTTGCAGGGTCTCTGGTGAAGGACTGGCCCGGAGCAGGCAGAAGTTTTTTTAGTTTCCATGTTCCTCCCAGTTCTCCGGCCTTGGGTGTCAGGGGATGGAACATCTGGCCTCTCTGCTGCCCTCTTTTTCATCTTTTTGCATATATCCCTACCCTGATATGCAGAGATAGTCATGCCCGGTGGCTGCCCAACCTCACTCCTCCAGGGAGGGCCATGCACTCTCCCATAGTGAGCTCTACTTCCGGGCAAATACCAGAGCAAAACCCCCAGGTCATGGGCTGGGAAATTCCTGCTGAGTAGACACTCCCCTGCCCCATTTTAGGAGCCGGTGGGCCAGCTGTGGGGCTGGGGAGTGAGTTGCTGCAGGGGAACTCAATTAACCTCAGCTTCCCCCTCTTAGCTGCTGGATTCCACCGGTCTTCAGAAGCTCAACCCTGGAAGTGAATTTCAACTTCCTAGAAGTGAAAGAATATCGGGGGGGGGGGGGGGGGGGGGCACCTGGCTGGCTCAGTCAGGGGACCATGCGACTATTGATCTTGGGGTCATGAGTTCAAGCCCCATGTCGTGGGTAGAGATGACGTAAATAAAACCATTTAAAAGAAAAAAAGAGTATCTTCTGGAGGACAGGTATCCTTATCTGGCTGGCAGGATAACATCAAAAAAAAGATCCTTGGGATCTGAGGACCTGTGCTCCCTCGGTCAGTTTAGTCCCCCGCACAGTAAGGGCTTGGTGGTCCTTAAGCCCTGAGCCCTGTCCTAAGAACATCCTTCTCAGGCTCCTTCTCTCTGCCACCCATGACAAGAAGGACTGAGTCTTCTGAAACCCAGCTTCTCTCAGTCTTGAACATAAGCTCAGCCCTCTGCAAAGGATACAAATTCTCACAAAGTTACTTAATTTTTGTTTTAATGTTTCTCAAATGTTTACGAACCTAAAACTTGATACAAACTTCTTGAGGTTTTAGGTTTGCAAGTAAAATCAAAACAAGCTTACAAATCCCTGTTCACCAGAAACGATTAAGCCAGTAAGATTCAAAGTTGCCACTCTAATTTGAACGTGACTGTTGCTACTTGCTGAAAGGAAACGGGGAGAGGGGGGAGGGGGCTGGCGGCTCCCAGGGCTGACTGTGATCCAGCAGGTGCCCCGTGACGACTCAGTTCTCCTGCTACGTTCTCAATCAGAACCACCGCTCATCAGGGCACCATTTAACCTTCACTTGGTGGGAACACACTGTAATGCGTTAAGTTACCCTCTGCCGCGTTCTCATTAGCACTCAACAATTAAAGGAATTTGGCGTTTTGGTTTTTTTTAAAGTTCTTTTTCATCTTTTTGCCAATAGGATCCTTCTCTCAAGTTTCAGTATCCTGGGGTGGGGGATGGACAAAATAGGGGGAGGGGAGGAAGAAGAGGTGCACACATTCAGTTATAAAATAAATAAATCACAGGGATAAAAAGTCCAGTGTAGGGAATAGAGTTAATAATATTGTCATAACTTTGTGTGGTGACAGATGGTAGCTCCACTTGTCATGGTGAGTACACAGTAACGGAGGGAATTGTCGAGTTGCTACGTCGGATACCTGAAGCTAATACGAGGTTATATGTAAACTATGCTTCAGTGAACATTTTTTTAAATTTTGGGGTGCCTTTCAGCCTTGGTCGGCAGAGTGTGCTGCTCTTGATCTCAGGGTCATGAGTTTGGACCCCATGTTGGGGGGTAGAATTTACTTAGAAAGAAAAAAAAATGTAAGATTTTATTTTTTTGACAGAGAGAGAGCACAAGCAGGGGGAGCAGCAGAGGGAGAGGGGGAAGCAGGCTCTCTGCTCATGCAGGTCTCCATCCCAGGACCCTGGGATCTTGACCTGAGCTGAAGGCAGATGCTTAACCCACTAAGCCACACAGGCACCTGGAAAAAATTTTTTTTACTCTAAAAAAAGTTTCAATGGGGGCGCCTGGGTGGCTCAGTGGGTTAAAGCCTCTGCCTTCAGCTCAGGTCATGATCCTGGGATTCTGGGATGGAGCCCCACATCAGGCTCTCTGCTCAGCGGGGAGCCTGCTTCCTTCCTCCTCTATCTCTCTGCCTGCTTGTGATCTCTGTCAAATAAATAAATAAAATCTTTTTTTATTTTTTTATTTTTATTTTTTAAAGATTTTATTTATTTATTTGACAGAGAGAGATTACAAGTAGGCAGAGAGGCAGGCAGAGAGAGAGAGGGAAGCAGACTCCCCGCCGAGCAGAGAGCTCGATGCGGGGCCCGATCCCAGGACCCTGAGACCACGACCCGAGCCGAAGGCAGCGGCCCAACCCACTGAGCCACCCAGGCGCCCCAATAAAATCTTTTTTTAAAAAAAGTTTCAATGTCCTTATCTATAAAAGAAGTATCACCAGGGTGCCCGGGTGGCTCAGTTGGTTAGGTGTCTAATTTTTTTTTTTTTTTTTTTAGATTTTATTTATTTATTTGACAGACAGAGATCACAACTAGGCAGAGAGGGGCCGGGGAGCAGGCTCCCCGCGGAGCAGAGAGCCCAATGCAGGGCTGGATCCCAGGACCCTGGGATCATGACCCGAGCTGAAGGCAGAGGCTTTAACCCACTGAGCCACCCAAGTGCCCCTAGGTGTCTGATTCTTGACTGCAGCTCAGGCCATGATCTCCGGGCTGGAGGGATGGCTCCCCACCTCAGGCTCCACCTCACCAGGGAGTCTGCTCCAGATTCTTTCCTTCTGTGTACCACCACCCTCCCTCGCACAACCTCTCTCTCTCTCAAATAAATAAATAAATCTTTTAAAAAAGAGAGAGAAAGAGAGGGAAGGAGAATCACCTTGATTCTACCTACTTCACAGGATGACTGTGAACATTCATTCATTCATCCTATCATTATTTATTGAGTACCTACTATGTTCTAGGCACACAGGGTATAGCAGTGACCAAAATGGACAAAAATCCCTGCCCTGTGGAGCTGACATTCCAGCAGGGGAGACTGATAATAAGATAAATGAAGAAAACAATATGATAGTATGAAGAAAAAAAAACCCAGGCAGGGAAGGGAACAGCTTATGGGGATCTGATAATGTGGGTTTTTCGATATCACCAAGCAATTCCCTGACACCAGCGGGTGTCCAACAATTCAACTCCTTTACAACCCTACCTGGTGCCAGCATCGGGCCCCACTGGTTAAGTTCCCACACCTGCAAGATTCAGATGCTAATCCCAAGTTCAGGATGTCACCTCGATTTTGGACTGAATGGCTCTAGATTCCAGGTCCCCACAGCCCCCTCCATGGGTTTGATTAATTTGCCAGAGTAGTTCAGAAAATTCAGACACGTTTTACTTACTTGATGATTGGTTTATTATAAAAGGATATTGTTCAGAAGCAGCCAGATGGAAGTGGTGCCTATGGGGACAGGATCCATTCTCCTGGGTTCTCCACATGTTCACCAACCCAGAGGCTTTCCAAACCCCATCCTTTTTTGGGTTTTTATGGGGGATTCATTACACAGGCATGACTGATTAAATCATTGCCCACTAGCAATTGATCTAACCTCCGATCCCTCTCCTCTCCCTGAAGATCAGGGGGATGAGACTGAAGGGTCTAACCCTTCCAACACATGGTTGGCTACCCCCACTCCCCCCCTTCCCCCTTCCCCCCTCCCCCACAACCAGCACCACCCAGTGCTTTCCAAAAATCACCTCATTTACATAAACCCAGGTGTTATTGAAAGGAGTTCAATAAGAGCAACTTCGTCAGTCTTATCACACAGGAAATTGAAGGGTTTTAGGAACTTTGTGCCAAAAATGGACACAAAGACCAAATATATATTTCTTATTATAAATCACAGTATCGGGGCACCTGGCTGGCTCTGTCAGAAAAGCATGTAATGCTTGACCTCAGGGTCATGAGTTCAAGCCCCACTTTGGGTGTAAAGATTGCTTAAAAAAAAACTTTAAAAAATCACAATATCTCAGTGGAGAAGTAGAGGGAGGTGACATTTTTTTTTTTTTATTTGACAGACAGAGATCACAAGCAGGCAGAGAGGCAGGCAGAGAGAGAGAGAGGAGGAAGCAGGCTCCCTGCTGAGCAGAGAGCCCGATGCGGGGCTCGATCCCAGGACCCTGAGATCATGATCCGAGCCAAAGGCAGCGGCTTAACCCACTGAGCCACCCAGGCGCCCCAGGAGGTGACATTTTTAAAGTGGCACGTTCAGGGTGGCTCAATGACTCAGTCATTAAGCATCTGCCTTCAGCTCAGGTCATGATCCCAGGGTCCTGGGATCGAGCCCTGTATTGGGCTCACTGCTCTGCGGGGAGCCTGCTTCTGCCTTCCCTGCTCCCTCTGCTTGTATTCCCTCTCTCGCTGTGTCTCTCCCTATCAAATAAATAAATAAAATCCTTTAAAAAATAATAAAGTAAAATAAAATGGCGTGTTCAGGGGAAATTTCATTGAGTAACATTTAAGACCTAAAGGAGAGGGAGGAAGCTAAAGCATTTGAGGAACAACCAAGAGATCGGGTGTCTATTGTGGAGTAACACAGAGCAGACACACACACACACACACACACAAGTACAATGCAAATGTGGGTATAATAGATACCCATTGTTTCACTGCCCAGCAACCATTTCCCCTCCAGGCAACTCAACCCTGATTTTCCTCTAGGGAGGCACCTCCCTTGCCCCAGGCCCCATCCTGCTGGTAGGGTGGCCCCACCCCTAATGATGGCAAATGATGGGCCTGGCCAATCAGAGCACAATAATTGGTTTAGAATAAGCATGGAACCCAATCAGAATGAAAGGCATACCCTTGGGACAAAGTCACACAGTCTCTTCCCCTGGAGATCTTAACCCTAAGGATGACCGGAGCCTGGAGCTCTCAGGAGCCAACACGGGGAACCTGAAAAAAAGCCAATGCAGAGGAAGCCAGATCGAAGGGCTGAAAAGAAACTGAATCCTGTCGACATATTTTGATCCTGTGCATCAAGTCGTACCTACTTCAGAATCTCTCAATTCATGTGCTCCGATTAATTGCCTGATCTGTTGGGTTGCATACGCTGGTGGGTTACCTGTCGCCGCACAAACCAACGAACTACAGCAAGATGCGGTAACTGACATCTCCCATATCATACTTTCCATAGGTCAGGGATTTGGGGGTGATCTTAGCTGAGCAGTTCTGGCTCAGAGTCCCTCCAAGGAGTTCAGTCTGGGTATTACCAAGGACTCTGAAGGCCTGACTGGGCCGGGTCTGAAGGATATGCTTTCCCAGGGGCTAGCGGTGTGGTCAGTGGTGGGAGCCCTCTGCTCCTCGTCCCGTGGGCTCTCTAGAGGCTGACTGAGTGTCCTCACAACGTGGCAGTTGACACCCCCACGACCAGATGTCCAAGGGAGCAATGAGGAGTGCCTTTTGAGTTGGTCTCTCAAGTGCACGGTGACTTCCGTTTACTCTGCTGGTTAGAAGTGAGTTGTGACATTAAGCCTCCACTCAAGGGGAGGGGCATCCTTCTCAAAGGAAGGAAGATCAAAGAACTTGTGGACATATCTGAAAACCAGCGCTCCTAGTCTGATTTTGGTTTTCCTTCACTGGCAACCAACAGCGTGCTGACAATTACTCAGGAGTTTATCACTATTGTATTACTGCTGTTATAACATGGCTCTTGGCAAAACAAAAAACCAGCAGCCAGTGAAGTGCTAACAAAGTACATCTTAAAAAGGCCGATTTGACCCTGTCCTACCTGAGCTCAAAAACCTCCACTGGCCTTCATTGCCCAAAAGGTCAAATTTCTCTACATGGGGCACATGGCCACCATAGCTTATTCCCAGAGCCCTCGTCCCCGCCCTCCCACAAGCTCCCTGCTTCAGACTTGTCACGCTGCTCGCTCTTCTCTGAAAATGCCGTATTTCCACATCTTCATGCCCTGGTCCATGCCATTCTGCCCAACTTCTCCCTGTAAAACTCCGCTCAAAAGCCAGTTCAAATGTCACCTCTCCTGTGAAGATTCTCTGATTTCACCTCAGAATTGATACTACTTTACTGATGCCTCCTGAGCATTGGGTCCTTCGTATTTATGAGGTCCAAATCGCAAATCCATGACCCTAAATATACGCGCTATTTATATCATCCCCATGCGCAAGTAAGCAGATCCAGGCCCTCTAAAGAGGTTGAGGAACTTGTGGCAGTCGTCCCTCGGGTGAGTGGCAGAGCCCGCGTTGGCTAGTGAAACACTGTGGTCATGTATACTACGAACAATTATTAACGAATCTGGCTCCCCTGAGAGACCAAGAACTTCTTGGGGGCCAGGCCCTCATCTTATGTAGCCTCCTTTCATGGAGCCCTCACTGTATGTGTGAGGCCCAGCGATGAATGTTGCCCATTTTCCAGATGAGGAAATCAAGGCTCAGAAGAATTAAATGACCAAGGTCTGACTCCGACCTCCGTGCCCTCATCCGCCACATGGAACCGTGCATGAGAAGCAGCAGAGGCTCAATATGTATTTGCTGGAAAGCCTGACTGGAGCGAGTGAGACGGGTATGGCTCCATGCTCCCCATCCCCCACCACCTCCGGCTGGAGGCTTCAAGGTTGCTGTTTACTTGCCTCTGGTGGGGCGGGGTAGCTACAGGTAGGTGGAGTGGAAATGCTTCGGCTTCTGGGCCTGGCTCGTCCTCTATCTAACTGGGTGCCCTTGGGTGGGTCTTTGCAACGCCAGGTGGGATTTGACATGACTCCAGATAAAAGGGGCAGCCCAGACTCCTGTGGGCCTAGCAGCTGCTCAGGAGGCCGGAGCCCGGGGTCCTTCTACAGCAGGCAAGTTGCGTGGTCTGGTGCCCCAGGCGGGCCTCTGCCCCGAGCTGGGCGAGTGCCCACTCCCCGTCAGGACCCCACCGGGAGTCCTCACCAAGGACGCGGAGATGAGCTTTCACTCCTTGTGCCTTACCTTGAATGGGCTCAGGGTCAATTTTAGCCGCCCTCCTTGCCCAGGACGCAGAGATTAACTCCATCTGGAGTTTCTCACAGACTGTGCGGCCGGCCAGCTGAAACGTGTCTGGATCAACAACAAACTTCATCAGCTCATTTCCGCCTCCAGCCCTCACTAAATGGATTAGGCAACAGGAGCTCTGGGGTTGACCTTTGCAGCATCCATTGTCATGGCTGTGATTGCAGACAGAAAGAATAGCCTGGACGATAATTCGTGGTTAATGGTCCTTTAACCAGAGGGCTGGAGGGTTCTGGGAACTTTACTTCAGGGCTCTCTTGGCACGCCCTCCACAAGCCTTTTCTTCAAACCCTCTTTCATGCTCCTGCCTTCTGGAAAGCTTTCCTCCACCTTCCCTAACTTCACTGTGGCATAGTTTATGACCCCGGTCCCGGGTTCCAGCCTTGAGCAGAAGTCTCACAGAGAACACTGTCCGGGCCTCGCAGATCTTCTCGTCTCCCACCTCCGTCCACCAGCCCGAGCCATCCCCTTCACCGACCTGTTTCTCTGGATGTTCAGAAGGAAGAAGCATTGATGTGCTGAAGTGTTTTTGAATAGGGATGGGAAAAGTACTTGGGCAAATACAATCTTATGGTTGGTATATGGCTTGCTGGTTGTCGGTGCCCCCTGTTCCTGGTCGGCCAGAGGCTAAGTTGTCTGTGAGTACCCCCTGTTCTTGCAGAATTGTTACCACAATGTGCATATCAATTTGGCTGTTAGGTGTTGCTATTGGTTTCTTTCCTCTCCTTTTTTCTTCCTTTCCTTCCTTTCTTTCTACCATCAAAAAGTCAGAATACATTTGCTCTAGCACAAAAATTAACCAGCCTATGGCCAAGAAGCAGCTCATCTACCCCCTAGATTTTGGGAAAACACAGTGGTTCAAAATGTATGGGCCAGCCGAACACCTTTCCCTGAGTTGTTTTGGAAATAAACCTGCATGAAGGAGGAGATTGTCTGGAGTGAGAAAGGAATGTGTAAAGAGGTGGGGAAAGGCATGGAGATTAGGCACAGTCTCCAGGAAATACAAGCCTGCTCTCCAAAACAATGATGTGGCTTGACAACCAAATGGAATCATGTGGGTCCTGAAATATTTCCAACTGTTTAAAAAGGAAGTGACTGCACCAATGAAGGCCAGCAAGTGTGTTTTAACTCCCCCAGGAATATGGACTTGGCTTTGAAAGCAGGGAAGAATCACAGAGCCTAGATCCAGGCACATCCGGGACCAGGTGGGCAGAGGGATGGAGGCAGGGCTTCCACCGAGACAAGGTGAGCCAGATGCGCAGGTGCAGATCCGAAGGAGGGAAGGAGGAGAGCAGAGCTGGAGTAAGCGGGATCCAGCTGGTGCTGCTGGAGAGGGCAGGGCAGCATACACCTGAGTGTGGGGGGTGGGGAGGGTGGCCCTTTTCTCCATCTGTAAAATGGGAATATTAGCAATATCTGTGAGGCAAGGTCGGGGTCTCTGGAGAAACAGAACCAATAGGATATATATGGAGAGAGACAAAGAGACTTACTATAAGGAATTGTCTCACCTGATAGTAGAGGCGGGCAAGTCCCAGCATCCCCAGGATAAGCTGGTAAGCTGGAGACTCAGGAGAGCCAGATGGTTAGTTCTGGTCGATTCTGAATGTCTGAGAAGCAGGGGAGCGGATACTGCAGTCCCAGTGCTCAGGTCCACAGGCTCAGGACCCAGGAAAAGCCAGTGTTTCGATTCAGCCCAAGTCCAAAGGCAGGAAGAAGGCTGACAAACCAGTTCAAAGGCCATCAGACAAGATGAATTCTTCCTCACTTAGGGCAGAGTCAGTCTTTTTGTTCTAGGCCGACCTTCAACTGATTGGTTGAGGCCCACCCACATTAAGGAGAGCAATCTGCTTCACTCCATCTACTGATTTCAATGTTAATCTCATCCAGAACCACCCACCATAATATCTGACCAAACATCTGGGCATGAGTGGTTCAGTCAAGTAAGCACATAACATTAACTATCACACAAGATCATCTGGATGGCACAGCATGTAAAATCACTGTGTCCATGGAAGCAGTTCATTTGTAGTCATGTAAATAGATGGCTGGCATTTGATTAACCGCTACAACCATGTCTTGCTCTTGGCCTGAAATTCCCTCCTGTCGTTGTCCTTGACTTGAGGGAAGGGAGTAGAGACAGCCATGGAAGGCAAATGGCCAAAAGGCCACTTCAGCTGCAGAGAGCTGACAGAGAGCTGGGACCAGAACGTCCTGGGAGGCTTTGGGTTTAAGAAAAAAAGACCACTGGGGAGGCTGAAATAGAGGGGCTACAGAGGGAGGGGCCATGGAGGCCAGGCCTGGCTAGCAGGCAGGCTCCCAGAGGAGCCTTGGTAGAGGTAACCCCCGCCCATCCCTGCCTTGGTTCCTTTAGGCCCGTTATTCCTATCAGGCTCAGATCCAGGGCCAGGAGGTCAGCCCTTCCTCATGTCCCAAACTGAAGTTATGGGCACTGATGCTACACTTAATCCCTGTAAGGCTAGGTTAAATTAAATTAGAGAAGGACTCAAAATCTTATCAGAAGAAAGGTAGTGACAGGAGCTTCCTTTGGCCCTCAGAATTCTAGAGGAATTCTAGAGCAGGTGGGGAGGGGTGCCTGCCTGCCTTCATCCCTGGGAGGTGAGATCTCACTGGAAATTTGAATTTCTTACCCTATTACAACAGAGCTTACTTCATAGTTCCAGAGGAATCAATATCTAACCATCCCGTGTGATAAGAGAATGTCTGCAAACACAGGCCTCTCCTGGTTCTGGACCCGGACCATGTCACTAGGGCTATACCCTCATGTGGGGGCTGAGCAGAGTCAGAACCCAGGAGCACCTGAGCACTGCCTGCCTTCGGCGTTCCAGCAATCCAGACAGCACATCCCACACGGAGGCCTTCCAAACAAGGAATCCAGCATTGCTGGGGGTGAAAAGCATGTCACAGACACTGTTTCTCCCTCGCTGTCCCTGCTGGGACCCCAAGCGCAGGGAACCCTTGTGGGTCAAGGAGAGTGGGTGTGTCCAGTTGGTGGGTGACTTGAAGCCCAGCTCTGGGGCATGGTTCCTGGGCCGCCTTGGGCTAGGAGTTACTGAGCTGCTCCGGGTTTAAATTGTCCTTTCTTCTTAACACAGTGGTTCTCAACCCTGTGTTAAAGTCACTTGATAAACTTGAAAAAAGCAACTATACTTTTATCCATCAGGCTGTTGGAAAAAGCTGACTCTCTGGACATTGTAGGTTAAAGACGTAATGTGCATGTTCATCTTTTCCATTTGCTGCTTCTAACCTAGATAACTGAGCTTGTTAGGACAGAGTGGGGTATGGAGAATGGTGGTGATGGGGCCAAGTCTGTGGCTCCAGGATTCAAACTAGAGCCCCAGGAGCAAATCACAAGGAGGCAGATTTTGGTTCAGACCAGAAAGAAATTTCTGACCATTCCCGAAATGCCTCTTCTGGAATTGCCTTCATGACCAGACTATGAACCCTGCAAGATGATAAGTCTTGTGTAAATTTATGCTGAACATCCCTAATTTTGCCAAGTCGGATGTATTACCTAGATTACTAGACTTGGCTCCAAATAGCTTTTGGCTGTTTAAAAAAAAAAAAAAAATCAAGTCCATTCCCAAGAGTTATTGCACTGCCACTTCCTGAAAGTTCCTTACCCTCTCTGAGCATCCCTGGCTTGTCCTGAAAATGGCTGGGGGCTGGGATGATTGTCCACATGCCTCCCAACGGGGGAGATTTCAACGACATAGTGAAGGAATGTGAAAGTTCCTGATTCCCAGGTATGAACCTGAGTGAAGGTGAACCCTCACACCAGCAGTGAGGATCTGGAAGGACAGCAGTCATTCGAAGTTCTCAAGGTCATTCTGACCCTGGAGTGGAGAGCTTTGGGCCAGCGTTTGACTCCCAGCCTTATCATCCACTGGTCACATGGCTTGATCTCGCTAAACGTCGGGTTTTTTTCATCTGGTAATGGGACTATGAGGGTCCAATGAGAAATACCCAGAAGTTTCTAGCACAGAGCCTAACACTTGGTAAATGCTCCGTAAATGCTGATCCCGTGCTATTATAATCACCTGGGATACAAATGTGTGGCCCACTGAGGTGACCATGTCGTAGGGGATGACACTTAGGTGGATGTTTAAGTCTGGAAGGTTCGTTATGAAGGCAGTCCCTCTACTCTGTGGTCACAGCTCATGGATAGGCTTGTTGAATTCCATTCAAATTCAAGTCCCAGGTCCTTGGCTCAGGAGCTCCACTCCCACAGAGCACGTCTGGGCGTGAGAACAGAAGCCAAGGCAAGTGTTTGCTTTGGAACAAGGAAGGGACAAGGATGGATTCCTGGAGGCGCTCGCCATTTCGGAGCAAGGAGTCATCTGTTTCTCATAAGATGGAATCCATCTTTCTGAACTCTCTGGGATAGCTCCTTACTTGTCGGCCACAGACCCTGTGGGTTCAGAGAGCAGCTGAAGTAGGACCAGGGCCTCCCACAGCCAGGCCCAGACTTTGAAAATGGACTTGACTTTCTTTTGAGTCTTTAAAGTTTCGGCTAAAAGCATTTCCAAGTTGCTCCCATCCTCTCCTCCATAACTAGACCTGTGGGGCTGGGGGATTTCAGTGGGATTTCAGTCCTGAGTCACTGGCTCTGGAAAATTCTGCCATTGAACTAATTCAAATTCCTAAGAACACTTTAACCTCTCTTGTCCACTCCTGTGGGTGGGATTCAGGAAACTGCTGTCTTGAGGCACCTGAAAGTATGTATGGGACTGGTTGCAGGAATCCCCACACAGAGCTGTGCCTCCCACAGACCCTGCCATCATTCACAAGGGAAGCGTGCTTTCCCCGGGGGGTGGGGGTGGGGGTTTCTCTCCATTAAACTCTCAGGCTCATGTTCTGTTCCATGCACCACCATTTCAATAAACTTTCCTCTTTAAAAAAAAAAAAAAAAGCACTTGTAGCTCAGAGGTCTGTTTTCATTTTATTTATTTATTTATTTATTTATCTTCTGTTGTTGTGACTAGAGTCAAGGCATAGACGAAGTGAGGCGCGAGGGCCCTACTACTGGATGCCCATAGTCCCAAATCTTTCTTCCCTGTTTCATGGCACCAAGGGGACCGTTCACAGTAAATGGGGAGGGCTCCCTCCCCTCCCCCACCCCCACTCCCATGGTCCCCTCCCAGCAGGACAGAGGCAGCTAGGGGCCAAGGAGGGGAGAAAGTGCAGCTGCCAAGGCTTGTTTCAAGTGGAAGGTGGATGACAGAAGCCCTCAGTCCCAGTTGCTCAATAACCCCAAACTCCTGCCCCGGGATGTACATGGAAGGCAACGGGAAGTGTGGACAGACAGAACTCAGAAGAACTGCTGCTTTATAACGATTATGTGCCTCTTTCCATGGGGAGCTACTGACCTCATTGTCATGCCCCAGGGGTCCACAGGAAGGGCTGGTCAGATGGCCTCCCTGTCTTTGCCAAGAATGAGCATCTTGCTAGGGAAGGGCAAGGAGCAAACGTGTAGTGAGTCTTTCCATGATCCGACACTGAGCACCAAATCTGACACCCATTCTCTCTCTCATTCAGTGTTCACCACAACCATGTAAACCAGGTGTCATTACTCCAGAGGAGGGGAAACTGAGGCTCAGTCTGTACGTTCATGAGGCCAGTCTAGGTAACAGAAGGTCCCAGGAATCTCAGTGGTTTTATGTAGCTTGAGTCCATTTCCCACTCCCACAGCAGCTCTCCGTGCAGGGACTCAGCGATCTCAGTGGCCTTGACCCTTCCGCACACTGTGTCCATGCCAGGACTCCTTCCACAATCGCCGGGGCAGGGCAGGAGGGAGCCTGGAGAACCAGGCCCATGGGGTTCACTCTGCCTGGAAGTGATCTAGTCCCATCACCCCACCCAGCCACCAGCAAGCTGCGTCTTCACACTCCTGGGAGAGGAGGAGACCCAGAGAGTGGGGACTCTACAGCACGTGGACCACAGGGACGTTTCACGACTCGCAGGTAGTAAATGACAGAACAAAAACGTAAACTGCCCCACACACAGCTCAAGAAAACCAAAACGAGGGAGGTGAAAAGACTTGACATGCTCAGAGTTCGTCCCTGAACGACTAGAACTCAGTTCTTCCACAGCCTAATCTGAAGCTCTTCCCAACACGTACAAGTCTCTGTAAAAGATCACCTTTTCCCCTTAAATTATCTCCTCTCTACCTCTTCCCTAATGCCTCAAATCCCACCATCAGGACTTGGTGCCTTCGTGGGGCCCTTCTCTGGGGGAGGTCATTGTCAATGCATACAAAACCACTGAAGGGTCACATCATGTAGCCAAGAACATTCGAGACAGAATTAAGAGAATGGAGAGACCAGGGTGAATGGTAGAGTCCAGGAAGGCTGCACTGAGAAGCCGCTGGCTTTGGTGAGATGTGATTAAAGGGGGAGTTCATTCCCAGTGAAAATTCCTTTCTAATTCTCTTTCCTCCTCCATTCTATTCTACTGCATTTAAAAGTCTGCAGAGAGGTGCCTGGATGGTTTGGTCGTCGGGCATCTGACTCTTGCTTTCGTCTCAGGTCATGATCTCTGGGTCCTGGGATCAAACCCAACGTTGGGCTCCTTGCTCAACAGGGAGTCTGTTTGTCCCTCTGCCCCTCCCCGCTTCATGCCGTGCAAACGCGCACATGCTCTCTCTCTCTCTCTCAAATAAATAAAATCTTAAAAAGAAAAGAAGATTCTCTCTTTCCCTCTCCCTCTGCTCCTTGCCCCTTGAATGAATGAATGAATGAATATTTTTTAAAAATAAAAATCTACAGAGTGCCTTTCATTTACCGTTTCATTTAATTTCCTGAACAATTCGGGCGCCTGGGTGGCTCAGTGGGTTAAGCCGCTGCCTTCGGCTCAGGTCATGATCTCAGGGTCCTGGGATCGAGTCCCGCGTCGGGCTCTCTGCTCAGCAGGGAGCCTGCTTCCCTCTCTCTCTCTCTGCCTGCCTCTCTGCCTACTTGTGATCTCTCTCTGTCAAATAAATAAATAAAATCTTTAAAAAAAAAAAAATTTCCTGAACAATTCTATTAGGGAATTGAGAGGTTAGTCAGATCTTTCTTCCCATTTGACAAAAAACTTAAACCTACAAGAGTATGAAGTGGCTTAGAGCGAATCAGAGCCTACACCTGAATAAAGAAGCAAAACTATTAAAAAGGAATAATCGTTAATCTTCGTGTGTATGTAGGGAAACTGTCATATTCAGAACTACCTGGTGATGTATAAATTAATACACTTTATAAAAATCAAGTTTTTGGTATGAAATATTTCATACTAATAACAGAATTTATATAACACATATATAATATTTAGAATAATAAAACACTCTATCTACCACCTTGCTTATTACCAATGTTCTAAAACATTAGGTCACTTTAAGTTTTACAAATGATATATACCAAAATATTTAGCCAAAATTCAAATCATGCAGAAGATGGAAACTTTAAAGCCCCCTTTCTCATCATGTCAACCTCTACATCCCACACCCCAGGAATAACAACTGTTAGCAACTGGACCCGTGAACTATATATGTTCATTTTGGAAAACAAGCCAGCCATATATACATATGTGTGTGTATCAAAAGTCATTTTAAAAACATCTGTAACAGGAGGCCAAAGATAGTTCAGTCCATTGAGCATCCAACTCTTGGTCTGGGCTTGGTCATGAGACCAAGCCCTGCATGGGGCTCTGTGCTGGGCGTGCAATCTGCTTAAGATTCCCTCTCTCCATCTCCCTCTGCCCCTCTCCCTGCTCTTTGTCTTTCTTTCTCTCAAATAAATAAATAAATAAAATCTTTAAAAAAAAATATCTATACCTTTGGTCCTGTCACTTCAGACTTCCCAGGCTTCCATCTTTCCTAGAAATGGCCAAATTCATTCCCACACGAGTCTTTTCCCTTGTGATTTCCTCTGCGACTCTGTTTACCCAGACTGGCTTATGGTTGGATGTCCATTCAAGTCTCAGCTCAAAAAAAAAAAAAAAGTCTCAGGTCAAATGCCACACTGAGAGGCTGCTCATGGTCACCTGTGTAGACTTGTTTGCTCCCTCTCCTCACAAAAACCTCCTGGTACACATTAGGAATCCACATTTTAGTCCAGAGGATAAATATCCCCTCGTGAAACCAGCACCTGGTCTACTTAGGTGAGGGATGTTATTTGACCTATCTTGGAACCCGGGCAGCTACTTCTGCAAAGAAAGAGTTCTCTCTGCCTTTCAAGACTCTAAAAGACTGGCTGAGTGGGAAGGCAGGCCATCCTGGGGCCAACCTGACTGTCATTTCTTCCAGCAATCTTTCAGATACAGAGGCTGCAGGCAGGAAAGTTGCCCTCCCACTAACACGTTTTCCTTCTTGGCTTCTAAAACAAAGAAGAGGTAAAGAAAATTCAATGGGTAAGAGTCTCTGTCAAAATAACACCTAGGCAACACTTAATTAAGATGAATAATTTCAACACTCTCAAGTCAGACAATGGAAATATTAAGAGTTTCCACCAAAACATAAACTGGGCCAAGTGGGCAGGGTCTCCAGAAGCCTCTGAGAACATTCCCATTTGGGGGAGTCAGGGAGTGGCTTCTTGCTTAGGGGTGGGGGTAGTTAACTAATGACTCAGTTATTTCATGTGTTAAGCATTAAGCTTGCCACCTGTGCCTTTGTATTTCAGATGTGCCTTTTCTGGCAGACCCGGGAGCCTTTCCAGCCCTCTTCTCCATTTTCTGCTTCCTGCTGTGGACAGTGAAAAACCCCAAAATTCACTTTCCCAGTCTCCCCAGCAGCTAAGCGTGACCTGTCTTTGCCTGATGAGAACGAAGGGGACATCTATACAAGGATCTAAGAATGTTTTTTCCCCGCTTGACAAGAGGAGAGAAGCCCAAAACCAAACTCATCACATGGGCCCTGCACCTCATTCCCAACTTTTGACCCCTGTTATGTGGGTGAATGATTCCAGGAGCTATGGCAGCCATTTTGCAACCATGAGGTGACCAACCTAAGGATCAAAAAACCCTCTAATAATGGTTTGTCCTCAATTACATCAGGGGGGTTGCTGAACCTACCCTGGAGGAACCCTGGAATCTAACTCCCAAAATAAATTTCTTCACAGTTTCAGTTAGTGGTTTTCAGAGTTTGTGGTTAAGTTAGCATGTTGGAATCACCTGGAAAGATTTTAAGATTCCTGATGCCCAAGCCACAGCCCCACCAGTAAAGTCAGCATTTCTGGGAGGTCTGCAGAAGGTGGGGTGGTACTCAGGCACCAATATTTTTAAAAATCTGGTGATTCCAAGGTACAGCTAATTTGAGACCCAGCTGCATAAGCCAGTATTTACGTGCTTACAAATCACCTGGGAATTCATTAAACTAAGACTGATTCGGTAGGTCTGAGCTTCTATATTTTTTAGCAAGACCCCAGTTAATGTCGAAGCTGTTGGTTCAGGGACCGTACTTTGAGTTGCGAGCATCACTGTTACATTGGTTTAAGGCATCCTAACTGGTTCATCCAGGTTCTAGAGGTAAAAGTCCATCCTCACTATTTCACTAGTGTGGGTGGAGGAAGCCCTCCGGAATGGGGAGACAGCAAGAAGGGCCTCTCCCTGCCAGAGGTCTATTAGCCCCTCTGTGTCACCAGGCCCCCAAGCAGAGCCGATGGCTTCTTAAGCCAATGCCTCATCTAGTAGTAAGAAAATCCTGGGCTGTGAGGCTGGCTGTTTGCTGATGTCCCATCCCATGCTGGATCCCAGCCTGGCCAGCTCTTAGGACCCGCCTGGGGCAAAAGGGCTCTAACTAGAGCTCCCCCTTTATCTTGGGGCCCTCCTCCACCAGCCTCCATCTCAGCTCTGCTCTTGGCTGGTAATAACGGGGCGCTACTTAAGCATCTTTCCCCTTGTTTGCTAAGTCAGAGGCTTTTAGCCTTGGCAGAGGCCCTCCATCCCCTTCAGAGCTGCCTGCCTATTTCTCCTTCCTTATGTCTTTCCTTCCAGTCTCCAGGACGACATGCCGGCCTCCCAACTAACAGTCCGCTTCTACTTCTGCAGCTCTGAAAGCTCTCAGCAAGGTCATTAGGGCCCATGGCCTTCTTCACCCTGCAGGTGCCACTGGCTAATCTCTGGCTCCATTTCCCTGTTCCCTTGCATAGCGAACGCCCTCAGGGACATTTGTCTGCCCTTGCTGTCCCTCTGTCCCACGCATGGCTGCACCCACTCTTCCGAGGCCTCAGTCTCCATCACCCCGCTGAGGCTCTCTGGTCCACGTCACCCGTGGCCTCCAGCAAGCCGGTCTAAATGTTCTCACCTATGAGCAGTCTGGGCGCAGGTCAGCTGGCCCCTTTCCTGCCGGTGTGCCTTCACTTGGTCACATTGCCTTGTCCACTTGGTTTCATCTTTCTTGTCCAGCTCCTCTTGTTTGGTCTCCTGGGCTGGTTTGGCCTCCTCTAGCGGACCTCCGTGGTAGAGGCCTGGGGCTCGGTGCTCACTTTGCCTCTCCTCACTTCTCAGTTTCTCCAGGGATTCCATCTCTCCCAGAGGTGTCAGCTCCACCTGTCAGCCCCACCTGTAAGCCAGACCCGACCCCACCCCAGATCCAGCCTCACAGCCTCCCATCCCCAGCCACAAGCCAGAGTCTCCACAGTTGGACACCTCAAGTGTCACGGGTCCCCAGCAGAATTCTTAAGTTCCCCTCGCCAGCACTGTGGGCTTGGAAACTCAGGAGGCAAACCTAGGAACCAGACTTGCCTCCTCCTCTTTCCTCACACCTGCCTCCATCCCAGCATCGAATCCTCCTGTCTCAACTTCCCCAAGAGTTGGCAGCTTTCAAATCCCTCGCTCCTCGCTCCTCCCAAGCCAACCTGTGGCCTCCTGTCACGACACACAGAAAAAGCGGGGCCCCGTGGGTCGCAGAGATGCAGCCCTTCCTACCTCTGCACCCCCATTTGCCATCACACTCTCCTTTCCAGCACGGTAGCCATGCTGACCTCCTTGTCACGCCTCAAGCTCCTTCTGGGAGCAGAACCTCCATACCTGCAGGTTCCTTCCCTCCTTCCCTCCAGTCTGCTGGCTCCACTCCTTTCCCTCAGGCCTCTGCTCACTGCCTTCCAAGGCATCCCCCGCCCAGGAGCAGAAATAGCTCACCTTTCCACACCAACCACTCTCTCTTCCCTTATCTCGCTTCATCCTTCTTCCTGATACCACTGACCTGATTAGGTTCTGTACTGATGTGTTTGCAGTTTGGTGTCTGTTCCCCTCCTTCTCCACCAGAGTCCCGCCTTGTTGGTGTCATTCAGGGCTGACTTGCAGAGCCAAGCAAGGTGCCTGGCTCATAGCAAGTGTTGACTGAATGCGTGAGCCTGTGTTGCCCTGGACACATGCTATGAGGAAGGGGCCTCGGCTCAGGCTAATGCACCTAGAAGACCGCATGTCTGCCCCAGAGCTGCTTCTGGAATAGAAGCCAGAGCCCATTCCCAGGATGGTCCCATGGTCACCAGAGCCACCGCTGCTGCCCCCCGGGGTCAGCCTCCCAGGGATCCCTCAGCCAGCCCTGGGGGCCATTTAGATCCTGGTCTCTTTCATTCCTGGTCCTGGGGGCTCCACAGGCCCAGGAACAGCTGGGTCATATCTGTGGGCTAGGAGCAGGGGCTCCCAGAGCTCTCCTGGGACTCAAAGTCACCCCCCCCAACACTTGTTCTCTGTCTGGGATGCAGCTTCCCTGGGGTTGGTGTGAGTTCTGTATGGGTCTCTTCAGCCAGGCTGGGAGGTTAAGAGAAGCCGACCTTGGAGGCTGTGCTAGGGCAAGCTGATTAGCCCCAGGAGCGCATTAGAGGAAGCAAAGAAATGGATGGATGGATGAATGGATGGAGAAGTAAATAAGTAAAAGCTCCTCTTGCCTCTTTGTTTACCACCCTTGAAATTCTACTCTTAGAAATTCATTGTTTTGGGATGCTTGGGTGGCTCAGTCAGTTAACCATCTGCCTTCAGCTCAGGTCAAGATCCCTGGGTCCTGGGATTGGAGTCCCTCTCAGGCTCCCTGCTCAGTGGGAGTCTGCTTCTCCCTCTCCTCCCCGACCATGCTCTCTCTAGCTCTCTCTTGCGTGCTTTCTCACACAAATTTTAAATTCTTAAGAAAAAAAAAATTCATTCTTTTTTTTTTAATTTTTTTTAAGACTTTATTTATTTGACAGATAGAGATCACAAGTAGGCAGAGAGGCAGGAGAGGCAGGGGAGAGAGAGAGGAGGAAGCAGGCTCCCTGCCGATCCCAGGACCCTGAGATCATGACCTGAGCCGAAGTCAGAGGCTTAACCCACTAAGCCACCCAGGTGCCCTTTTTTTTTTTTTTTTTTTTTAAAGTAGGCTCCACACCCATCATGGGACCGAATAGGGTGCTTGAACTCACAGCCCTGAAATCTACATCTTAGCTGAGCTCAAGAGTTAGACTCAAGCCGCTGAGCCCCTCAGGTGCTCCAGAAATTCATTCTTAGGGAATGAGAGGAATGTGGCTCTGCCTCCTGCAGGAAGCCCCCACCCAGCCCCCCTCCACAGACTTGCCTCCTCATCCCCCCAGGGTCCCCCCCCCCACCCCGCTCCACCAGGTAGCCCTGGGGGCCAGGCCTGCTTCTTCCTCACCCTGGTGTCCTTCAGAAATTCCTATAGCTTACTGTGCAAATAAAATCATAAGAAAATAAGAAAAAAGGAATCCCTCAGGGATGGGTCAGAGGCATAGATTCATCTGGTTTGGGACCTACGCCCGGATACTGTATTGTAAGCTAACACTCCTGTCTTGTCACACAAAGACCCTCAGGTGACACCAGAAGGGACTGTGTAAGTCACATGTCTGCCTGGGCCTTTGCCACGAGACCTTGATTTGGACGGTCTGGGGCACCCTGGGCCTTGGGACCTGAATACCCTCGGCTCCCATCCCCACGGCGCCCCCCGTGGACACACCCCACCCAACCCCCCCGGGGCGCCTGGGCCAGGGAACCACTGACTCCAGGCTGGCTAACAGGGGTTGACTGGCCTGGACGCCCTGGTCCAAGCGCATCTCTCAGGATGGGCTGAGTCACCCGGCCGCACCGCCAGCCGAGAACAATTCCGCCTGGTGAGCATTTCTGAAGAAGCCCTGTGCCAGGCCCTTGTTGGTTGCTGGGGAAATGCAGAGAGACATGGTCCTCTCAGAGTTTCCATTCACCATGAACAGTCAGAGCTCAGGAAGCGGCTGGACAGCCTCGCCGGGCTCTGGTGATGGAAGTGCAGGGTAAGGGGAGGAAATGGCTGTGGGGGAGGGGCTCCTAGCAGTGCCAGACTGGCTCAGGTGGCTCCCCGCCCCCACCCCCGCCCCAAACCTGCGGGGAGGGCCTGTTATGAGAGGGGAAGCGGTGTCCACAGCGTTGAAGGTCTGGCCCTGTACTACATGTGTCTTGACTACTGTCCTGTCTCTGTCTAGATGCTTTGTGGGGGCCATAAAGAGAGCCCAGGGAGCCAGACTCTGATGCTTAACACTGAGGTTCAGAGGGGTCTTGGATGCTTGCCCCCCTGGGGTTAGGATCCCTCCATCAGCTGGGGATTTGGGAGGAGCCCCAACCCCCTCAAGTCCTCTGTGTCCTAGTGCCCCCAACATGCAAGGTCCTGGCTTACTGTGTCTGCTCTAAGAGCCTGGGGATTCTGCCCTTACTCCCCTACCAGACTGGGAGACCCATTAGGGTTAGGGGGACAGGATTCCACCTTCCCCACCCCCACCTCTCCCTGGCAGAGCAGGCCCCCAGCCAATCAGGCACCAGAGGGCTGTCCTTGGTACAAGACCTCTGGGGAGGGGGGAGGGGGGAAGGGGGGTGGGGGGGTGCAGGGTTTGCAAAGCTGAGAGTGGCCTTGGGTTAGAGAGGTGGTATAGAGAAGCCAGGGGTCAGCAGCCCAACCCAGCCTAGCTAAGTGACCCTGCACTTAAGCTGTCTGTGCCTCAGTGTCCTCCATTACAAACTGGAGAAATTTATTGTTGTACCTACCTCCTCACCTTGCTGTGAGCGTGGCTAGAGCACCTGTACAGCTCAATATATCAGGATCAAAGTATTGTCTGTCTCTGTGATTGACATCGTGCTATCATTACTGGTGCCTAGTTCCCAGTTTGGCTCCCGGCCAGCCCCAGTTACCAACCTTGGACTTTGAGCTTGGCGGGGGCTTCTCTGCCCTGTTTCTTAATCCTGGAGATGGTCAGGTGGTGGGCACGGTACCTGCAAAGCCAGGGGCGCTCAGCCCTGGCTGCATGTTAGAACCACCTCCCACCGGGGAACCTTTAAAAGTCCCCATGCTCCATTAAAGAAAAATCCATAGCTGTAGGACCCAGGCATCAATATTTCTTAAAGCTCCCCAAGAGAGTCCAACCAGCAGCCAAAACTGAGACCCAGTACTCGATGCTCATTTCTCATGCACAGGAGAGCCAGGTCTCCAGTGGCTGGAGGCTGGTTTGGGGGTCAGACAAGTGGCTCTTGACCTACTAGCCACATGACCTTGGGCAAGTTCCTTAAGGCTTCTCTGACTCAGCTTCCTCATTTCTAAAATGGCGGGCAGTATCGGGGCTCCTGAGTGGCTCAGTTGTTAAGCGTCTGCCTTCAGCTCAGGTCATAATCCCAGGGTCCTGGAATCAAGGCTCCCTGGAACTGGGCTCCCTGCTCATCGGGAAGCCTGCTTCTCCCACTACCCCTGCTTGTGTTCCCTCTCTAGCTATGTCTCTCTGTCAAATAAATAAATAAAATCGTTAAAAAGGGGGGGGCAGTACCAACCTCACAGGTGGGTTTTGAGGAATTGCATTAAGTTAATTAGGGTGCCTGATACATAATAGGAATTTAATATGTATTATTATTAATAGTCCATAGCTCAAAGTTCCCCTCATCGGTTGAATACACCTTCCAACACGCTCAAGAAGATGTTACCCTGGGACGCCTGGGTGGCTCAGTTGGTTTGGACAACTGCCTTCGGCTCAGGTCATGATCCCGGAGTCCCGGGATCGAGTCCCGCATCGGGCTCCCAGCTCCATGGGGAGTCTGCTTCTCCCTCTGACCTTCTCGCTCATGCTCTCTCTCACTGTCTCTCTCTCAAATAAATAAATAAAATCTTAAAAAAAAAAAAAAAGATGTTACCCACCCTCCCCCCACACATACATTTTAAATCTTCCTCCTGAGGGGCGTCTGGGTGGCTCAGCCAGTTAAAGCCTCTGCCTTCGGCTCAGGTCGTGATCCCAGGGTCCTGGATCGAGCCCCACATCGGGCTCTCTGCTCGGCGGGGAGCCTGCTTCCTCCTCTCTCTCTGCCTGCTTCTCTGCCTACTTGTGATCTCTGTCTGTCAAATAAATAAGATCTTAAAAAAAAATTTTTTTTTTAAAGTAATAAATCTTCCTCCTGAGACTGCATGAGTCCAAATGTGCCGTTTGTCAGTCCCACTCTCGCCTCACACTATTGCCAACTAGTTTCTTGGGATTACTTTAATGCTTCTAAGGTTGCCCCTGGGTCCCATCTTAGAAGGTTCTTTGTGTCTTCTTTAGGTTTGATGTGTGAGGCACTGCTATTACTAGGGGGTCCCCCCAGGACAGGACTTTCTCATTTGGAGTCTTCAAATCCCTGGGTTAGGAATGGAGAAAGACGGTGCCCCATGCATTCACCCAAAAAAAAAAAAGCTGCACAGCCTGATTGAAATGTTGTTTCCTTGCTTTGGGCTAAAATTATCTCACCTCTTACTGATTGGAAGCCCTGGCAGTTAAATGCCTTTGATTAATTAAGATACAAAAATAGATCAATGATTACCTGTTACATGCATTTTTCCTCCACAAACCTCTCAAAAATGAAGATTTCTAGGGTGCCTGGGTGGTTCAGTGGGTTAAAGCCTCTGCCTTTGGCTCAGGTAGTGATCCCAGGGTCCTGGAAGCATCTGACTCTCTGCTCAGCAGGGAGTCTGCTTCCTCCTCTCTCTCTGCCTGCCTCTCTGCCTGCTTGTGATCTTTGTCTGTCAAATAAATAAGTAAAATCTTAAAAAAAAAAAAAAAAAAGAAGATTTCTAGAGAAAAATCCTGGCCACAAGAGGGGTCACTGGTAATGGCACAGTCAGGGATCCCTAGACAGGACAGGATCAATCAGAATGTGGTGGTGGGAGGAGTCTCCCCAATTCATATCCAGGCATCGGGGCTCAGGATAAAACTAAGATGCTGTTCTGGCAGGAAGGGCTGATTTTTGTCCTCTGAGGAAGGATCAGGAGGCCGGACCCACGGAACCTCTCTGCCCCACTAGGCCAGAAATAATGTCTGAGCTGAGGGTTAGGAGCTGAATTATAGGAAAACCACCATGGTCGAGCCTCTGCCTTAAGAGACATGATTATTATAATAGATGCCATCTCTGTGCTCCTACCAGATACCAAGCATCTGACATACCCTCTCTTGCTAAGTTCTACCAGCAGTCCTATGAATTAGATGCTAATCTCCCCAGAGAGAGTTTCTTCATTCATCCATTTACAAAAATATTTATTGAGCTCTCCCCATATGCTCAGCTGTTTTGGGGAGCGAAAGCCAACACAGTCCCTGCCTCACAGACTTTACGGTCTAGTGGGGGAGACTAATATTACTTGGACAATACATAGATCAATGTGTCAGAATCCTTTTGGCAACATGTCAGATTGACCTATTTCAGTTTGCCTTTTCCTTGCCACCATATGCTGTGTAGAACATGAGACAACACAGCTGAGCTCAAAAGAAAGAAAAGAAAATCCTCAGATTCCAGAGATAATGCACAAACTCAAATCCAGGGTAAGGAATGGGAACTCAGCCTATGATTCATGGGGTTTTGACTAGGCAAAGGCTCTCAGGCCTGGAGCCTGGAGTTCTAAGGTCCTTTCAAAGACAGGAGATAGCCCTAGGCTGTTTGAGGGAGGAGAGCTGGAATTCATCTCCCTGAACTTATCCTTTTAAGGCTTGGACCCTTAAAAAAGAGCCCTAGTCAGGGAAAAAGGAGGCTGGGAAAATTCTACCAACCTGGCCTGCAGAAGGAGCAACAACACTTTTTCAGCATCCTGGGCTTGGGTGAGAGAAAAGTTCCTGTGAAAGATGGGAGTTCTGGGCCTGACCCACATGGAAGAGAGGTGGACTCCTCCCACTCCATCCCTGGCCCCAGAACTCTTGCACCAAAAGTTAACGTACGAATTAGCCCAGAACTTAACACCCTGAAAAAAGCAAACCCCAAAGTATTCTGTAAGAACATTTTCACAATGTAGGGCTCACAAAATCCCATTAACAAAAACAACTCCCAGTGAGGATGAGTTCCCAATCAAAATTACAAACCATGCAGGGAAAGAAACTATCAATAAGAGAAAATCACTAAAAAAAAAGAAGAAGAAGAAGAAGAAAGAAAAGAGAGAGAGAGAGAGAGAGAGAGAAAATCAGTAAATACAAAACAAAACACAAGAAAAAAAGGCAGAAAAATTCACCCTCTCAGAAATAGAACTAATAGACAAATCTAAAAACAAAATAAACATTTTAAGTGATTATAAAGAGTTTTTTAAAAGAAGGGATGCCTGGCTGGCTTAGTCAGTAGTGCTTGCAACCCTTGATCTCGGGTTTGTGGGTTTGAGTCTTAGACTCAAAGAGATTACTTAAGAATAAAAACATTAAAAAAAAGAAAGAAAATAAACAATAATAGAGAAAGGATAATATGAAAAAAGTGATGGAAGACAAGCCAAAAAGAAGTTCTAGAAATGAAAAAATACAGTCTTAATAAATTATTGATTAGGGCACCTGGGTGGCTCAGTAGTTTAAGCTTCTGCCTTTGGCTCGGGTCAGGGTCTCTGGGTCCTGAGATTGAGCCCCGCATCGGGCTCTCTGCTCAGTGGGGAGCCTCCTTCCCCCTCTCTCTCTGCCTGCCTCTTTGCCTACTTGTGATCTCTGTTGGATAAACAGATAAAATCTTTATAAATAAATAAATGATTAAAATTAATAGGTTGAACAGCAGAATAAGACACTTAGCAAGTTGGGTTATAACTCTGGGAAAAAATCACTCTGCTAGTACACAGTGAGAAAGTGAAGAGAAGAAAAATATGGGAACAACCATGGCCAAGAGATATAGAGAAAGAAATGACAAGCTCTAGCACACCTTAGCCAGCACATCCAGAAGAATGAAGAGTGAATGGGGAAGGGGCAATATTTGAAGAGAAAAATGGCTGGGAAATTGATCAAAGGTGAAGAAAAAACTTCAATCCTCAGAGAATAAATACCCAGAGTCCCGAGAAAATAAATAACACAAATTCGTACCTTGGACACAGGGTGGAAAATCTGTAGAAGAGCAAAGCCAAGCAGATAGCATTAGATAGTGTGGTGTTTCTATGAGGGAGCGGTACCAAGTTCAAGAATAGCATGTAGGTATGGAGTACGGAGGGAAGGGCGTGCTCATCTTTCCTAGAGGTCAAAGAAAATGTGATGATTAATTTTACATGTCCACTTGACTAGGCTGTGGTACCCAGCTATTTGGTAAAATGCTAACCTAACTGTTGCTGTGACAGTATTTTTTTAGATATGATTAACATTTACAATCAGTGGATTTTAAGTAGAGCAGACCGCCCTCCACAAGGTGGGTGGGTCTCATCCAATCAGTGGAAGGCCTTAAGAGGAAAGCCTGAAGTCTCAGAAAAAGGGATTCTCTATCAAGGGCTCAGTCCATGATGCTAGGGAGTGGAGGACAGAAGAAGGGAAGGACAGAGCAATTGCCTCATCTTCCACCTCCGAGAAGAGTGAAAGTACAAAAATCTTTGCATAAGGCTGACACACAGCCAGAATGTGCCAGAATTGTTTAAGTGCTTCCATTCTGCTTGGTAATTAGTCCCAGTCCTGATCTCCACCACCCCCCCCCCCCGCCTTAAGTGTCCCCAGCGCTCTGGGGGCCCCTACCCTTCCCTGGAGACCCTCACCTTCAGCCAGGACCTGCCCTAGCCCCTCAAGCTACATTAGTTCTGTTTGCTCACTTCCTTGGTGTGCTGGGAGCTGTGTGGAGTGCCACACCCTGCGTGGGTTTTCGGTACTCGGATGGGAACGCTCAAAAGAACCACTTAGCCAAGACCACGGAGGCTGACCCATTTGATAACAACCAGAGCGAAATCAGGTGACATTTGGCATTCTTGCCTGGTTTCTCACATCCAGGGAGTGGCTGCACAGGGCTTTTGGGGGCCCCCTGCTACCTGTGCTGTCAGAGAAAAACCATTGACCTTAGAGCCAGAAGACTTGGGTTCTGCTCTGGTTCTGAATATCCTAGCTGTGTGACCTTGGGCAATTTACCTAACCTCTCTGAACTCCTGAAAAATGTCCCTTACACAAGATTTTGCCAGGGGGATGATCATATTGAAACCTTGGGAGCTCAGTCCCTTGTCTCAAGGTCCTATGCTAAATGCAGACCTATAAATATAGCAACAAGGATCTGCCCCCGCCTGCTGGCTCCTGCTGTTCCCAGAAGTACTCTCAGTCCCTGGTGATCGTTACCAGGATGCTGGCTGTAACCAGGTGCTCCCTTGGCCAAGGACAGACTTCCCTACTCCTCAGAGGGCCTGTGGATACCAGGCAGGGAAGTGACTGGAGGGGCGCTGGCCACATGCCTTTTCTCTGCCCTGCATAGTTCCTGGTGAGTGGGGTTCGCTGCTAGGGGGTAGGGGAGAGGTGGTCACCCTCCTCCAAAACTCGTCATTATGTGGATTGTCTCGTCTTCCTCCAGGCCCAGCCCACCTCACACTCACAGACGCTACACCTCCAGGCACACTCAGGAACACAGCAGATCGATCAGATGCACACTTGCATATTCATGCACACTCACACACACATACACACTCACCTCCCACACCCTCACACTTACACACACACAGAGATGCTCACACATGCACACGTACTCACACACACCTGCAGACACACACATACATGCTCACATACCCTTATACACACCTTCCCAAGAACATGTAAAAAGGGCAGTACATAAAATAATTTTAGGTTATTCACACATTTTCAGAAACCCTTAATAGTTAATGATTTATTTTAATATATAATAGAGAAAAATGACCAGCGTATCAAACCAGGGACTTCACAGCAGTGATTGTTTAAGACACAGCTAAGAGGGGCACCTGGGTGGCTAAGTGGGTTAAGTCTCTGCCTTCGGCTCAGGTCATGATCTCAGAGTCCTGGGATCGAGCCCCGAATCGGACTCTCTGTTCATGAGGGAGCCTGCTTCCTCCCACCCCCTGCCTGCCTACTTGTTAAACACCCACCGTGAAATAAAAAAATCTTAAAAAAAAAAAAAAAAAAAAGACACAGCTAAAGAAGGTAGAGCAAGATTTAAGTGAAAGGGAGTGAGTTGCTTTAAAGTAAAAAGTTGAGGGGTGCCTGGGTGGCTCAGTGGGTTAAAGCCTCTGCCTTCGGCTCAGGTCATGATCCCAGGGTCCTGGGATCGAGCCCCACATTGGGCCCTCTGTTCAGCAGGGAGCCTGCTTCCTCCTCTCTCTCTGCCTGCCTCTTTGCCTACTTGTGATCTCGGTCTGTCAAATAAATAAAAATCTTAAAAAAAAAATAAAATAAAGTAAAAAGTTGAGTTAATTGTGGCAAAGTTATATGAATGATCCCAGAAGGTCCTCGGTTTGGGGAAACACGGTAGCAGGGGGAGCGGAGGGCTGGGGGCTTTGCATGGGATATGTGGGGGAGTGTTAAGACCTCAAGCTGCAGAGGAAGCATGCCAGCCATGGAGGGAGACTCAGGGACTCTTCTAGAAAAGAAGGGAAATGCATTGGTTTCTTTCGTTTAGGTTTACTGCTTCTGTGTTCCATCTAAAAAATAATTTGTCTACTCCAAGTTTGTGAAGAGGGTCTCCTATGTTTTCATACAGAAGCCTTAGAGTTTTGGCTTTTATGTTTAGGCTCGTGATACATTTAGAACTAGCTTTTCTTTGTTTCTTTCTTTTTTTAAAATTTTTTAAAATTTTTTTAATTTCTTTTCAGTGATCCAGAATTCATTGTTTATGCACCCAGTGCTCCATGCAATACGTGCCCCCATAATAACCACCACCAGGCTCACCCAACCTCCCACCTCCTGCCACTCCAAAACCCTCAGTTTGTTTCTCAGAGTCCACAGTCTCTCATGGTTCGTCTCCCCCTCCAATTTCCCCCAACTCCCTTCGAACTAACTTTTGTGCATGGTAGGAGACGGGTCAAGGTTCATTTTTTTCTATATGAGTAACTTGTTGTTGTTCCAGCACGCTTTGTTGATGTAACTTTCTTTTACCCACTGAATTGCCTTGATGTCTTTCTGAAAATCAGTGAACTGTATTTTGCATGGATCTGCTTCTGGGCTCTCCTGTTCCACTACCACACTATCTTGATCATCACAGTCTTTTTTTTTTTTTTTTTTTTTAAAGATTTTAGGGGCGCCTGGGTGGCTCAGTGGGTTGGGCCGCTGCCTTCGGCTCAGGTCATGATCTCGGAGTCCTGGGATCGAGCCCCGCATCGGGCTCTCTGCTCAGCAGGGAGCCTGCTTCCTCCTCTCTCTCTGCCTGCCTCTCTGCCTGCTTGTGATCTCTCTGTCAAATAAATAAATAAAATCTTTTTTTTTTTAAAGATTTTATTTATTTATTTGACAGACAGAAATCACAAGTAGGCAGAGAGGCAGGCAGAGAGAGAGAGGGAGAAGCAGGCTTCCCGCCGAGGAGAGAGCCCGATGCGGGGCTCGATCCCAGGACCCCGGGATCATGACCTGAGCCGAAGGCAGAGGCTTTAACCCACTGAGCCACCCAGGTGCCCCAATAAATAAAATCTTTAAAAAAAAAAAAGATTTTATTTATTTGTCAGAGAGAGAGAGTGGGCACAGGCAGACAGAGTGGCAGGCAGAGGCAGAGGGAGAAGCAGGCTCCCTGCTGAGCAAGGAGCCCGATGCGGGACTCGATTCCAGGATGCTGGGATCATGACCTGAGCCAACGGCAGCCGCTTAACCAACTGAGCCACCCAGGCGTCCCTTGATCATCACAGTCTTATCACAAGTCTTCAAATCAGGTAGTGTGGAGTTCTACATTTTTTTCTTCTTTTTAAAGATTATTTTGGCTATTATTAGTCTTTTGCATTTCTATTTATTTATTTATTTATTTATTTATTTATTATTTGAGACACAGAGAGAGCACAACACAAGCAGGGGGAGAGGCAAAGGGAGAAGCAGGCTCCCCACTGAGCAGGCGTGATCCCAGGACCCAGAGATTACAACCTGAGCCCAAGGCAGCCGCTTAACCGGCTGAGCCACTGAGCACCCGGTTCTTTGCATTTTTATATAAATTTTAGAATTTGCTTAGGATTGCATTAAATCTATTGCATTGAATTTGAGGAACCCTGATGTTTTCACGATACTGATTCTTTCGATCCGTGAACAGGGCCTATCATTCTGCTTGTTTGCTTCTCAGTCTCGTTCAGGAATGTGCTCTCATTTCCAGCGTATGGCACTTACACATCTTCCATTCAAATTATTCCCAGGGGGCGCCTGGGTGGCTCAGTGGGTTAAAGCCTCTGCCATCGGCGCAGGTCATGATCCCAGAGTCCTGGGATGGAGCCCTGCATCAGGCTCTCTGCTCAGCGGGGAGCCTGCTTAACCCCACCCCCGCTGCCTGCTTCTCTGCCTACTTGTGATCTCTGTCAAATAAATAAATAAAATCTTAAAAAAAAATTATTCCCAGGTATTTTATGCCGTTATATGTAATTCTATTAACATATGATATATATAGTTATATATATATGATTATAATTATATATATATATTAGATTTATGCATTTTTTAAAGAAATCTCTGTGCCCAGTGCAGGGCTCGAACTCAGGACCCTAAAATCGAGGGTCACATGCTCTACCAACTGCACCAGCCAGGCGCCCCAGCTTGTATGCATTTTTAAAATGACGTACATGGCATTGTGTTGTGGATCTCATTCTGTTTCTTAGTTTTTACTCTCAGCCCTAGATTTTCAGACCCATCCCTGTTGCTCCGTGCACATCTAGTTCATTATTCGCACCGAGAGCATCACTCTTCCGATCAGTAGTCTGCATTTGCCCCTTGAGCTTTCCTCTCTACCTGTCTCCTTCCTGCTCCATGCCCTGGCTTCCCTTGCCCTCCGAACTCCCAGGGGGCGTGGCCAGTCAGGGACACAATCAGGAGATCAGAGGGCAGGGAGAAAGAGCAGCATCAGGGTGTGTCCCTCCCTCCTTACTGAGCCCTTAGCAGAGTCCCTCTCCCTGAGGCCGCAGCCTCTGCCAGGCTCCCACCCTTAGAGCTACAGTTCTGGCGGATTTCAGTTGTTCTCTCCACTCGTCCCTCTTGTTAGATCTCGGGGCTCTACCATTCCTTGTTGGTCTCCCTGAGCCATGCCCACACCTTATAACCAGTCTTTTCCTAAACTATCCTCACTCACCCCTTTCAAGCCTGCATCTGGGTCCTGTGGGGACCCAACTGACACAGTAACCCATGATGGACACGCACCACACTTCGCCTCTTCACCCCATCGCGATGGACCCTCAGATACCTCTGGTTCTCTGTCACCCGTAAACACTGCCCCACGGAACGGTTTCCGGCAGCCTTCTACCAACTTAGGCACCAGCTGGAGAATCCATTTAGGATACTCGCCCAGATCGTGTCCTAGGGAGCCTGGGCCTCATTTGACTAGCCGCTGTCCCGTTAAGCTTCAGAACAGCAGCTCACCTGCTCAGCAGAAGTTCATGGGAGTCCCTGTTTACCCACCTCCACACCAAAGCCGGGTATCACTAGCTCTCCCATGTTGCCCGTGGATAAGGTGTAAAAGAAGATCTCGTTGCTCTTCTCATTTGCATTTCTCTGATTACTCATGAGTTTGAACATCTCTTCAGATGGTTTTTAGCCTTCAGATTCCTCTTTTGCAAATTCCTGCTTTATACTCCCTTATCACTCTTCTTGGGAGCTATTTAAAATGTAAAGCACTGTGCAGGCATCAGTGGGCAAGCCTGGTCTGTGGGCAGACTGTTTATAATCTTTACACGAGTCGAAGATTTTCCCTGCCTTTCCTCCACATTTTACTCTCAGTGGGCTCCCCTCCCCTACTTTGCTGCCTAACCCTCTCCGCGGCTCCTCAGCTTGACCTTATTAGCACAGTGATTGGCTGAAAAGTCAGTCTATCGCAGACACTCAGCAAGGGAAATTGGCATATAGATAGACCTTGACTCACTAATTTATTCATTTAAATAAGCTGGACACTAGGCAAACCTCTGGGCTACAGATACATGTCCTTGAGAAGCTCCTCGATGAATACCATCCAGTGAACTCCTACTACACGGGCAGACTGGGCTAGATAGGGTGGGACAGAGAGGTCATTGTGGGATAAAATATGTGAAATCATGCTGAATAATAAATAGAATCACTTGCATTTAGGAAGCACTTAGAATGTGCCAGGCACCATGGCAACTGCTTTGCATACATCCTTCTGTCTGATTCTTACAACAACCCTAGAGCAGCGGTTCTCAAAGTATAGTCTGCTGGCCTTTGGGGATTCCCAAGACCCTTGCAAGGAATCCCTCAAGGTTAGAACTATTTGCATGATACTACTAAGATGTTATTCGCCTTCTTCGCTGTGTGGACATCAACAGCAATGGTACAAAGCCATGGTGGGCTCAGGACGCTGATGTGGGAGCAGGAGTCAAGGCAGTGGCACCCAACTCTACTAAGGCCATGGCTCACCACCACACATCTGCGGATTCCAGTTTCACTGAGGAATGTCCTTGACGAGGCAGTAAGAATTATTGTCTTGTTAAATCTCCCCGAGTGCCTGGCTTTTGACTATTCTGTGCGACAGAATGAGAAGTACACAAAAAATACGGCGATTGCCCTCTACAGTACAGTGGCTGTCTCGAGGAAAAGTACTTGTATTTTTGGGTTGGGACCTAAATCAGCCACATTTTCATGGAGCATCATTCTGACTTGAAAGACAGCCTGACAGACAATCACGTATTCATATTTGGATATTTGGCAGGCATTTTCTCAAAAATAAAACGAGCCTGCCGCTTCAAAGAGAACAGCAGTAAGATAGAATTTGGGGAAACTTGTATCTTGCCACCGTGAACTTGACAGCTTCCTGATGCTTAAAGACTTTTCTGATGAAATTGGTGATATTAGCCATATGGGTTTTTTTTTTTTTAATGTTGATAACAAATGTTATCTAATGTTTTAGAAGATTTGCATAGTCAATAAAACAATATTTTCCAAATGACAAATGCATGAAATTGCAAGATCCTGCGTGGGTTAAAGATAAACTTGAAGTAGAAGATAGGGATTTCAATGGGACAGAAGATGAGAAGATTTTTGGATAGATTCAGGTTATGCATCACAGTTGATCTTTAGGAAATTCCCACTTGCTGATTTTTGGTATAATGTCGAAAAGAATATTCACAATAATTTGAAAAAGACCATGCTAAATACTCCTGTCTTTTCCAACTGCATATCTCCATGAGGCTGGATTGTCTTCATATACTTCGACCAGAAGTACATATCTCAACAGATTGAATATAGAATAAATAATGAGAATCTAGCTATCTTCCATTGAAAAGACTTGCAAAAATGTAAAAGAACATCATTCTTCTCCTAAGTATTTTTGTTTTGGAAAGCACAAATAACTTTTTTTTTTTAAGATTTTATTTATTTATCTGACAGAAAGAGATCACAAGCAGGCAGAGAGGCAGGCAGAGAGAGAGGAGGAAGCAGGCTCCCCGCTGAGCAGAGAGCCCGATGTGGGGCTCGATCCCTGGACCCTGGGATCATGACCTGAGCCGAAGGCAGAGGCCTTAACCCACTGAGCCACCCAGGCGCCCCGCACAAATAACTTTTAAAACTAAAAATAACATTGTTAACGTGCAATGGGTGGGCTATTGTTCTTTTTAAAGGAATAAATAAATGTTTTAATTTCTCAGTTTTAATTTTTAACATGATACATACGGATAAACAAAAATATAGCTATAAATAAGAGTGTAAATTTTTTTAAAAGATTTTATTTATTTATTTTACAGACAGAGATCACAAGTAGGCAGAGAGGCAGGCAGAGAGAGAGAGAGAGAGAGGAGGAAGCAGGCTCCCCACTGAGCAGAGAGCCCAATTTGGGGCTCAATCCCAGGACCCTGGGAACATGACCTGAGCCGAAGGCAGAGGCTTTAACCCACTGAGCCACCCAGGCGCCCCAAGAGTGTACATTTTTTGATAAATAAGTATTCAGCTATAACCTGCATAAATAAAATTTCTTTTTGGGTCCTGAGACCAAAATATCTGAGAAGTGTTGCCTTAGAGGTGGTTATTAACCAAAATCCATGGATGAAGGGACTGAGGTGTAGAGGTAGGTCACACAGCCCACAGGAAGTGACACCAGGATCCAAGCTTTGCTTACCCACCACACAGGGCTGCCTTGCAATATGTCAGCAAACAAGGGAAATGCCTCTCAAAGGAGAGAAAGATCTGGAAGGAGATTGTGTGGGTCCCAAAGAGATAGCAAGCACATCTGAATTGGGGTGAGAGGTTGGCATGAGGAACTAGGGAAAATCTCTCAGAACAGGGGACACCTGAGCTGGGATTTGAAAGACAGGTGGGATTTCGACAATTCAAAAATTATGAGAGACTCCATGAGTCAGTTTGTTTTATCTCAACAAAGTCTAGACTTGGGATCCATGAGGACAGTCTGATGGACTCTGGCTATTGAAAGGTAGGACCTGCTGCAAGCAGTCTCGAGTTCAGGAGTCACTGGCTCCTTCCACTGGTGTAGCCTTTGCAGCTGCTGGTGAAGCTCTTCTGCATGTATTATTTCATTTGATCTTTGTAAAAGCTCTGGGTGGGAGGCTGGCGAGTGTCACTGTTCCCATTTCACAGAAAAGGAAATTGAGGCTCCAGAAGGTTAAGAAACTGATCACTGTAGTTAGTCAACTCCATTGTTGAGATGATTCAGGAGGCAAGGGTGGGAGGAAAACTGTGGTTACTGTATATCCTTTTGTGCCTTCTGAGTTGTTTTTTTTTTTTTTTAAGATCTTATTTATTTATTTGACAGACAGAAAGAGATCACAAGTAAGCAGAGAGGCAGGCAGAGGGGTGGGGAAGCAGCCTCTCTGCCAAGCAGAGAGCCTGACTCGGGGCTCGATCCCAGGACCCTGAGATCACGACCCAAGCGGAAGGCAGAGACTCAAACCACTGAGCCACCCAGGCGCCCCTGTGCCTTCTGAGTTTTATACTTGCATGGACTAGCAATTCAAGCACACACATGAAATGGCTTTTATAAATGAGGTCACATAATTTTCCCAAGGTCACAGAGCTAAGAAGTGGTGGAACTAGGATTCTAACTCCAAACGTTGGGTTCCAGAACCCACATCTTAGCCATAATGCTTTCTGCCCTCCTAGAATATGTTATTTTCCAGCTTTAAAAACTATGAAACATTGGGGCGCCTGGGTGGCTCAGTGGGTTGAGCCGCTGCCTTCTGCTCAGGTCGTGATCTCAGGGTCCTGGGATCGAGTCCCACATCGGGCTCTCTGCTCAGCAGGGAGACTGCTTCCCTCTCTCTCTCTCTCTCTGCCTGCCTCTCTGTCTACTTGTAATCTCTCTCTGTCAAATAAATTAAAAAAAAAAAAAACTATGAAACATGGACATAAATGGAAAAAATTATTATCATTATTAATAATAGAACTGGAGGAGCACCTGGGTGGCTCAGTGGGTTAAAGCTTCTGCCTTCAGCTCAGGTCATGGTCCCAGGGCCCTGGGATCGAGCCCTGCATAGGGCTCTATGTTCATCGGGGAGCCTGCTTCCTCTTCTCTCTCTGTCTGCCTCTCTGCCTACTTGTGATCTCTGTCTGTCCAAAAAAAAAAAAAAAATCTAAAATAATAGAACTGGAAAGAGGATTTTGTGAGAGGCTGAGACTTGCGCCTGTCAGGAGCTGCTTTAGTCTAATCAATAATGGGAAGTCAGGCCAGTTGAAAGGGGAGGGGACATCCTTGGACATGAGAGAAGGACAGCTCCTCTTCAGCCCCGTCCTGATCAAGCAAAGAAAGAGAGAGAGCAGGTGACAGACAACTGACCACGGAGACCCACGGTGGGGGGTGCAGTTCACCAACTCATTAGCTGGTTCCCAAGTCCAGATTCCCTTCTGTCCTATTAACCATCCTCTGGACTTGAACCTCCCTTTTCCCACTTCTCCTTTTTTTTTTTTTTAGAGAGAGAGAGAGAGAGAGAATGCTTGCTCACAAGTTGGGGTTGGGGGGGTGGGAGGGGTAGAGGGAGAGAATCTTTTTTTTTTTTTTAAGATTTACTTATTTGAGAGAGAGACCATGCCTGAGCAGGGGGTGGGGCAGAAGGAGTGGGAAAGGGGAAACAGACTCTGCTGAGTGGGGAGCTCAATCCCACAGCCCCAAGATCACTTACAACCTGAACTGAAACCAAGAATCGGGCCCTCAACCAACTAAACCACCCAGGCACCCCGAGGGAGAGAATCTGAAGCAGGCTCCATGCTGAGTGCAGATCCTGAGCCGGGGCTTGATGTCACAACCCTGAGATCACAACCTGACCTGAAATCCAAAGCCCAATGCTTAACTGTCTGAGCCACCCAGGCACCCCCATTTTTTTAAATGATTTTTTAAAGGATTTTTTGATTTAAATGATTTTTTAAAGGATTTTTTAATTTAAGTAATCTCCGCACCTAACCTGGGACTTGAACTCATAGCCTGAAGACCAAGAGTCGCAGACTCCACTGAATGAACCAACCAGATGCCCCTGGACCTGACTGTTTTCACTTGTGACAGAGTGAATGTGTTTCTGCTCCTGGAAACCAACCCAAATCTGACTGAGTCCCTGCCTTAGGCACCTGCTGGGCCATTCACTTCGCTCTTGTACTTGATACGCTCCTCTGGCTGGGATTACGGCCACAGTCTCCCAGCTGGTCTGTCTATTTCAGACCTTACCCACTTTGCTTATTTTCCATGCAGCAGCCCACACAGGGGATTCTGCTAAGCCGTCAAGCAGATCATGTCATTCCTTTGCACAAAATGCTCTAGTGGCTTCCTCTCACTCAGAGCAAAGGCCAAAACCCTTCCCATAGACTTCAAGACCCTGAACAATCCGACCTCATCTCCCACTATGCCTCCCTCACCCAACAACAACCATATGGGCCTCCTTACTCCCCAAACACCAGCAGTACTCCTGCCCCAGGGTCTTCACACTTGCTGTTCCCTCTGGCTGGAGCCCTCTTACTCCGGAGACCTATGTGACTCACTCCCTCACCTCCTTAATTTTTACCAAAGCATCATCTTCTCAGTGAGGCCTTCCACTCTAGTTGAAATTAAACCTCCCAACATTCAAAATCTTGCTTTATTTTTATTTTATTTTATTCTTATTTTTAATGTAGCACAGAGTATCATGAAACACACCGTAGATTGTGTGTTTATTCTAAGTCCTCCTTTACTATCATATAAGCTCTATGAATATGGAGATTTTTGTCTGTTTTGTTCTTTGATGTACCTTAGTTATCAAGAGCAGTGACTGCTCTCTAGTGTGTGCTCAATCACTGTACGTGGGATTAATGCATTATCTCATTTAATCTTCATGACAACCAGGAGAGGAAGGTCCTGTCACCTCTCATAACCCATGGTTAAGTGGCTATGTACTTGTCAAATAAGCCCAAAGAACTTGGCTTATTGGATCAGAAAACTTTCCCTACTAATCACTTTTGGAAGGGGTGAAACTATGACTCAAATGAAAATATGTCATCTGGATAGGTCAACATCAACATATCATCAGTCATCAATACCTCGGCAAACACTCACTTATACACTGTAATCAACTTATAGGATTTTTTTTTTTTACTTCTACCATGTGGATAAACTAAGAGCTGTGAGAATTCCCAAGATGAAGCAAAAACATAGAGTTATGGAGATAATAGTTGAGATACTATTGATTCATAAAGATACTCAGTCAGAAAGAAAGCAGGAAAATGAACAAAGAAAAGTAGAAAACAGGGGTGCTTGGATCATTCAGTCAGTAGAGCATGAAAATCTTGATCTCAGGTTTATAAATTTGACCCCCACACTGGGGTAGAGATTAACTAAAAATAAAATCTTTTAAAAAATATAAAAAGAAGGGGCATCTGGGTGGCTCAGTAGGTTAAGTGTCTGACTCTTGATCTCAGTGCAGGTCTTGGGTCTCAGCATCTTGAGTTCAAGCCCTGCATTGGGCTCCAAGCTGGGCATGGAACCTACTTCAAAAAAGAAAAAGAAAAGTAGGGATGCCTGGGTGGCTCAGTTGGTTAAGCGACTGCCTTCGGCTCAGGTCATGATCCCAGCGTCTTGGGATCGAGTCCCACATCGGGCTCCTTGCTCTGCAGGGATCCTATTTCTCCCTCTGACACTCTGTCTGCCTGTGCTCTCTCTCTCTCTGACAAATAAATAAATAAAATCTTTTAAAAAAAAAAGAAAGAAAAAGAAAAGTAGAAGACATATAGTAAGATGATACATTTAACCCCAAGTGTATTGATATTTACATAAAGTAAAATAGTCTAAATATTCCACTTGAAAGGCAGAGATTGTCATTCTATTGAAAAAGAGAAGGAAATCCACTTTATTTTTTCTCTAAGTTTATTTATTTATTTTTAGTAATCTCTACACCCAATGTGGGGCTCAAACTTACAACCCTGAGATCAAAAGTTGTGTGCTCTTCTAACTGAGCCAGCCAGGTACCCAGAAGTCCACTTTAAACGTAAAGATAGAGATACATTAGAAGTGAAACAATGGGAAAAGCATACCACACAAACACTAATCAAAAGAGAGCCAGATTGTGAAGATGGTTTCATGGGTGTATACATTTATCAAAATTTATAACCAAATTATATATTCTAAATATGTGCAATATATTACATGTCAATTATATCTCAATAAAGCTGTTAAATTAAAATAAAACTTGGGGTTCCTGAGTGGCTCAGGCAGTTAAGCATCTGACTATTGATTTTGGCTCAGGTCATGATCTTAGGGTAGAGAGACTGAGCCCCACGTCGAGTTCTATGCTGGGCATGGAGTCTGCTTAAGATTTTCTCTCTCTCCTGCTGCCTCTCCTCACCCCCAATCTCCCTCTCAAGTAAATAATTAAATAAATAAAACTTTAAAAAGAATGAACAGGGGCGCCTGGGTGGCTCAGTGGGTTAAGCCTCTGCCTTCAGCTCATGTCGTGATCCCAGGGTCCTGGGATTGAGCCCCAAATTGGGCTCTCTGCTCAGTGGGGAGCCTGCTTCCTCTTCTCTCTCTCTCTGCCTGCCTCTCTGCCTACTTGTGATCTCTGTCTGTAAAATAAATAAAATATTTTTTAAAAATGGAAACATCTTAATTTTCAAATATTACCAGGGATAAAGAGGGACCTTTCAAATGATAAAGGATCAATTCATCAAGAAGACATAATAATCCTCAATGTATATAAACCTAATAAAAGAGCTTTACAACATAAAAGATAAAAGGGAGAAATTGGAAAACCCAAAATTATAGTTAGAGATTTCAATACTTTTCCCAGTAATAGAATAAATAAAAAATAACAATATAGAACAACTTGATCTAATTGATATTTATAATATACACTTAAGGACAGCATTACTTAATTAAGTTCCTTTATAGTGCACGTGAGAAACAATCAACAAAACAGACATATTCTGGGCCATAAAACAGTCAAATAAATGTAAAGTGATTGAAGTGAATCAGAGTATATTCTCTGATCACAAGAGACTTCAACTAAACACCAATGAGAAAGATTTCTGGTTAATTTTGCAAATATTTGGAAATTTAAAGAACACTTTTATTTTTATTTATTTATTTAAAGATCTTATTTATTTATTTGACAGAGAGAGAGATCACAAGTAGGCAGAGAGGCAGGCAGAGAGAGGGGGGGAAGCAGGCTCCCCGCTGAGCAGAGAGCCCGATGTGGGGCTCGATCCCAGGACCCTGAGATCATGACCTGAGCTGAAGGCAGAGGCTTAACCCGCTGAGCCACCCAGGTGCCCCTAAAGAACACTTTTAAAGAAATCTAGAGTCAAGGGTGCCTGGGTGGCTCAGTGGGTTAGACCGCTGCCTTCGGCTCAGGTCATGATCTCAGGGTCCTGGGATCGAGGCCCGCATCGGGCTCTCTGCTCAGCAGGGAGCCTGCTTCCCTCTCTCTCTCTCTCTGCCTGCCTCTCCATCTACTTGTGATCTCTCTCTGTCAAATAAATAAATAAAATCTTTAAAAAAAAAAAAAAAATCTAGAGTCAAAAAAACCCCAAACCACAAAAAATCCAAGGGACATAAGGACATACTGTGAATTGAGTGAAAATATAATATATCAGAATTTGTGGGATACAGTCAATGCAATGCTTAAAATAAAACTCATAGTGGGGAGCCCGGCTGACTCAGTAGTACATGTGACTCTTGATCTCAGAGTCATGAGATCAAGACCCACGTTGGGTATAGAGCTTACTTGAAAAAAAAAAAAATTTGGATATGTCAATTGTATCTCAATAAAACTGAAAAAAGTTACAAATACTCATAGCATCAAACACTTATATTAAAAAAATTAAAGGATCTCAAATCAATAAAGCAAGTTTGCACCTTAAGAAACTAGAAAAAGAAGAGCAAATTAAATTAGTCCAAAAGCAGGAAACAATGATAATGTGGAGATTAATGAAATAGAAAATGAAAAAACAGGGGCGCCTGGGTGGCTCAGTGGGTTAAGCCGCTGCCTTCAGCTCAGGTCATGATCTCAGGGTCCTGGGATCGAGCCCCGCATCAGGCTCTCTGCTCAGCAGGGAGCCTGCTTCCTCCCCTCTCTCTACCTGCCTCTCTGCCTGCTTGTGATCTCTCTCTGTCAAATAAATAAATAAAATCTTTAAAAAAAAAAAAAGAAAAAGAAAATGAAAAAACAGATTAATGAAACAAACAATAGAGAAAATTGATGAAATCAAAAGCTGGATCTTTGAAAAAATGAATAAAATTCTTAAACATCTAGATAGCCTGATCAAGAAAAAAGAAAGGAGACATAAATTATTTCTATAGGAGGGGTGCCTGGGTGGGCAGTTGGTTAAGCATTTGTCTTTGTTTCAGGTCATGAACCCAGGATCCTGGAATCGAGCCCCAATCATGCTCTGTGCTCGGGAGGGAGCCTGCTTCTCCCTCTGCCTGCCACTCCCCCTGCTGTGCTCTCTCTCTGTCAAATAAATAAATAAAATCTTTTTAAAAAACTTATCAATCAATCAATCAATCATTCCTGCTGAAGTGCAAGACTTACATATTGAAAACCACAAAACTGGGGTGCCCAGTGGCTCAATCGTTAAGCATCTGCCTTCAGCTCAGTTCATGATCTCAGGGTCCTGGGATCCAGCCCCGTATCCGGCTGGCTCCCTGCTCCGGGAAGCCTGCTTCTCCCTTTCCCACTTTCTTTGCTTGTGTTCCCTCTCTTGCTGTGTCTTTCTCTGTCAAATAAATAAATAATATCTTAAACACACAAACACACACAAAACACTGTTGAAAAAAATTAAACAAGACCTAAATAAAATTGAAATCTACTCCATGTTCTTTGATTGAAAGTTAATATTGTTAAGCTAGCAATACTTCTCAAATTGATCCAGATTCAGTACAACCTTTGTCAAAATTCTATTGGCCCCTTTTGCAGAAATGAACAAACTGATCCTAAAATTCATATGGAAATGCAAGGAACTGGAATAACCAAAATGATTTTGAAAAGGAAGAACAGGGGCTGCCCGGGTGGTTCAATGGGGAATCTGCTTCCCCTCTACCCATCCCACCCCCCCCCTCAAGCCCTCTGTCTGTCTGTCTGTCTCTCTCTCAAATAAATAAGTCTTAAAAAGAAAAAAAAAGGAGGGGCGCCTGGGTGGCTCAGTCATTAAGCATCTGCCTTCAGCTCAGGTCATGATCCCAGGGTCCTGGGATCGAGGCCTGCATCGGGGCTCCCTGCTTGGCAGGAAGCCTGCTTCTCCCTCTCCCACTTCCCCTGCTTGTGTTCCCTCTCTCACTGTGTCTCTCTCTGTCAAATAAATAAATCTTTAAAAAAAAAAAAGAAAGAAAAGAAAAAGGAAGAACAAAGTTGGAAGACAAACATTTCGTGATTCCAGAACTCACTACAAAACTATCATAATTAAAGCAATGTGGTATGGACAAAGGATAAACATGTCTATCAATGGAATAGAGCTGACCATCCAAAAATAAACTTATACCTCTATGATCAGTTCATTTTCTATAAGGTTGTCAAAACCACTCAATGGGGGAGAAATAGTCTTTATAACAAATGGTGCTGAGATAACTGGATATTCACATTCAAAATAATGATGTTGAATTCCTATGTCACCCTATATTAAAAAGTTAACTCAAACTAGACCAAAGATTTAAATGTAATAGGTAAAACGATAAAACTCTTAGATATAAATGCTTGTGATCTTAGATTATGTAGTAGTTTCTTTTTTTGTTAAGTTTTTTTTAAAGATTTATTTATTTTGAGAGAAAGAGAGAGCAATCTGGAGGAGGGGCAGAGGGAGAGTGAGAAGCCCAAGCAGACTCCCTGCTGAGCAAGGAGCCTGACACAGGGCTTGATCCCATGTCCCTGAGATCATGAGCTGAGCTGAAATCAAGAGCCAGAGGCTCAACCAACTAAGCCACCCAGGCATCCCCTATTTAGTAGTTTCTTAATTATGATACTAAAACCACAAGCAACCAAAGGGAAAAAATTAAATTATTATGCATCAAAGGACACTATCAAAAATGTGGAATCACAACCCACAGAATGTGATATTTACAAATCATGTATCTGATAAAGGTCTAATATCTAGAATACATAAAAAACAACTCACCAATATAAAAGACAACCCAATTTTAAAATGGACAAAGGATTTGAACAGACATTTCTCTAAAGAAGATATAAATATGGCTAAGTCATTAATCATTAAGGAAATGCAACTCCACACCACAATGAGATACAACTTCACATGCACTAGTATGACTATAATAAGAAAATGGAAAATGATAAGTGTTGACAAGGACATGAAGAATTCAGACACCTAATATATTGCTATCAGGAGTATAAAATGGCCCAGCCATTTTGAAAAACAGTCTGGCAGTTCCTCAAGAAGTTAAACAGAGTTACATATGAACTACTAATTCCACTCCTACCCAAGAGAATTGAAAATACATGTTCCCATGAACTTGTACACGAGTGTTCATAGAGGCACTATTTGTAATAGTCAAAAACAGGAAACAACTCAAGTGTCCATCCTGATAAACGGATAAACAAAATGTGGCATATCCATGCAATGGAATATCATCCAGCAATAAAAATGAATGAAGTACTGATACATGGTGCCCATGGATGGATCTTGAAAATATTATGCAACGTGAAAGAAACCAGACACAAAAAGCCATGTATTATATTATTTCATTTCTATAAAGTATCCAGAATAGGCTAGTACATGTAAACAGAAAGTAGAAGTGTTTAAACAGAGAATGGGGGAAAGAGGAAATTGGGAGGTATGAGGTTTCTTTTTAAGAAAATAAAAAAGTTCTGGAGTTAGATAATGGTGATGGTTGCACAATGTTGTGAATGTAGGAAATCCCACCAAATTATATACTTCAAGATAGTTAAAATGGTGAATTTCATGTTACATGGAATTTATCACAATATAAAAATTATTTTAAAGTAAATTGATTAAAAAAAAATTTCCATAAAGGAAACTCCAGGTTCAGATGGCTTTAATAGCAAATCCTACCTAACATTTAGGTTACATTTAGGTTAACATTTAGAAGAAATAAGATCAATTCTACACAAACTCCTTCAGAGAATGGAAGAAAAAAGGCCATTTCCCAGTTCATATCTCAAGGCCAACACTACCCTGATATCCAAGTCAAACAAAAGATTTGATTAGAAGATTAAGAAGAAATCAATCTCTAAAGTACATAGACCCTTAACAAAATTTTAGCAAATCAAATCTAACAGTAGATAGAAAGGGAAATGAGGCATGTCCAAATCAGGTTTATCCCAGGAATAAAATGTTTGTTTGCCATTAAAAAATTAATCAATGTAATTCCCCATACTAGAACAATTTTTTAAAAGCCTGCGTGATCATCTGATTAGAGTCATAAAAATTTTGACAAAATTCAAAAGCCATTCAGTAAACAAGTAATAGAAGGGAATTTTCCTAACTTGATAAGGACATCTTTTTTTTTTTTTTTTTTCTTCCTTTGGGTAGGTGCCACAGTGTGGAGCCCAACACAGGGCTTGAACTCACAACCCTGAGATTAAGACCTGAGCTGAGAATAAGGGTGAGATGCTTAACCAAATGGACCACCCAGGTCCCTTGAAAAGAACATCTTTTAAAAAACTTTGGGAGGCCCAGATGGCTCAGTTGGTTAAGTGTATGCCTTTAGCTCAGGTCATGGTCCCAGGATCCTGGAATCAAGTCCCTTTCTCCTTGCTCACTGGGGAGCCTCCTTCTCCCTCTCCCTGCCTCTCCCCACTGCTTGTGCTCGCTCTCTCGGATAAATAAATAAAATCTTTAAAACAAAACAAAAACAAAAAACTTTAGCTAGGGGTGCCTGGGTGGCTCAGTCAGTTAAGCGCCTGACTTTTGGTTTCGGCTCAGGTCATGGTCTCATGGTCATGATCTCATGGCTGTGAGATTGAGCTCCAGCATCTCCAGTAAAACATGGAAAAGAAGTGGTGAATCAGACATTTTTGCCCTTTACCCTTTACCCAATCTTTGGAGAAGAGCATTCAGTCTTTCAGCATTAAGTATTATGTTAGCTGAAAATTTTTACTTTTTAATTTTTTTGAAGATTTATTTATTTGAGAGAGAGAGAAAGAGAGGGAGTGGGGGGAGGGGCAGAGGGAGAGAATCTTTGAGTAGACATCCTGCTGAGAGTGGAGCCCAGGATTCAGGGCTCAACCAGGGGCGTGACCCCATGACCCATGAGATTACAACCTGAGCTGAAACCAAGAGTCGGATGCTCAACTATCTTGGCTGAGCCATCCAGGTGTCCCTTACCTTGAAAATTTTATGAACACCCAATTAAAGGGACAGATACACCATGTTTATGGATTGATAGACTCAATATTGTTAAGATATCAATTCTCAGGATGCCTGGGTGGCTCGGTGGGTTAAAGCCTCTGCCTTCAGCTCAGGTCATGATCCCGGGTTCCTGGGATCGAGCCCCGCATTGGGCTCTCTGCTCAGCAGGGAGCCTGCTTCCCCCTCTCTCTCTGCCTGCCTCTCTGCCTACTTGTGATCTCTGTCTGTCAAATAAATAAAATCTTTTTAAAAAAAATACCAATTCTCCTCAAACTAAGCTATTGGTTCAAAACAATTCCAATAAAAATGCCAGTTGGCTTTGTTTGTTCAGAGAAATTGAGAGGCTGACTCTAAAATGTATGTGGAAATTAAAAGTATGTAGAATATTCAAAACAATGTTATGAAAGAAGAAATTTAGAGGACTTACAATATCTGATTTCAAGACTTATTACAGGGGAGCCTGGGTGGCTCAGTCGGTTGAGCGTCTGCTTTTGGCTCAGGTCATGATCTCAGGGTCCGGTTCCCTGCTCAGTGGGGAGTCTGCTTCTCCTTTTCCCTCTACCACTCCCCTCACTTGTGTGCTTACGCTTTCTTTCTCTCTCCCAAATAAATAAAATCTTTTTTTAATATATATTTTTTAGATTTTTTTTTGTTTATTTATTTGACAGAGATCACAAGTAGGCAGAGAGATAGGCAGAGACAGAGGGGGAAGCAGGCTTCCCGCTGAGCAGAGAGGCCGATGTGGGGCTCGATCCCAGGACCCTGAGACCATGACCCGAGCCGAAGGCAGTGGCTTAACCCACTGAGACACTCAGGCGCCCCTAGATAAAATCTTTTAAAAAATAACTTCATGCAAAGCTACATAATCAAGACTGTGGTATTAATATAATGGTAGACATATAGATGAACGGAATATTATAGAGCTCAGAAATAGACCAAAAGATCTATAGTCAGCCAACGTTCTTACAAAAGCACAGGTTATTTACTGGAGAAACAATAACATTTTCAACAAATGGTGCTTGAACAACTTTATATCCATATGAAAAGAGCTAACTTCACCCATTACCCCACATCATATGCAAAAGTTAACTCAAATGAATCCTAGAAATACAATTTTTTTATATGGGCTTTGTATCCTATGACCTTGCTAAAGTCGCTCCTTAGTTTTGGCTAAGGAGATGGGCAGGCAGGACAGGGAGGAGAGTGGAGTGGGGGTCATGCTTGGGGCTGTCTGATTTAGATCAGGTGGTCAGGGAGAGGTGATATTTGAATAAATTTGAAAAAGGCAGGAAAACAAGCTGGGGAGAGCCAGGCATGGAGCTCTCTGAGAGGGGAGTTAGTGTCTCTCAAGGCTGCCCGGAATCTGCACACACACCAGTGATGGAGCAGAAGCTGGGGGTTGAGCCCAGGTGTGCCCCTCAGTAACAGCCTTCAGGAAGGGGCTTCTTTGGGCTGGGGGTAATGCCCGCCGTACTTCTGTGCACCCAGACTGATGCTAGTAGCCAGCTGACAGCCTAGGGGGCAAGAGCCTATTGTCTGGGTAGCATGGGGCAAGGAAAGTCACTTGTCACTTCCCTGGGTGGCAAGGACACCGGCACCTAGCTGGGGATCCGGGAGCCTCCCTGATGTCTCCTGGAACACAGCTTGTGTCACCACATAGGACTTTATATATTTATTCCCTTATCTGTCATCTGTCTGTGTCATGGTCTCCTTGGGGACAGGGACCCTCGAAAAACAAGCAAGAGACCCCAGTTTCCATGTTATGAGCAATCTGGCAAGCCCCCTCCCTTCCCCCTAACCCTGTGAGTCCCCGGGGATTCCTGGGGAGGAAGTCAAAGTGGAGGGCCCGATGCCGGAGCACACAGGTGGTTCAGGCTCTGGGAACACACTTGAGCGGGGGTGATTCATAGTTCTCGTCCCACACAGTGAAACTGGAGACTACGCTGCACATTCCTTTTTCCCGTAATTCTCACAACTGCTCTACTCTACTTTTGCCATTTCCTAGATGAGGAAGACCCAGTTTGGAGTTTAGGAAAAATCTCCAAGGTCCCACGGCTAACAGGTTGCAAAGCTGCTTCTCTCCAGCAGCCGGTGTCTTTTCTTAACATGCTCATGCACACTGGCCAGGACGCCTGGCGGGCTGAGCTTCAAAATGGGGCTCACAGCCGTCGGTGTTTGTCACGGCAAAGGGGAGCTCGGATAGGCATTCTGAGAGGCTGTTGGCACCTCTCAGACACCAGGAAGCCTTGGAAAGGAGAGGGGACTGGCTGAGAGCCTGCTTCACGTGTGAGCAGCCATCCTGGCCCAGAAACACAGCTACCCTGAGGATCTCACTGGGGCTGGCCAAAGACCCCAGCCAGACACAAGGGCAAATCCATTCATCTGGAGGGAGGATCCCATGACAAATGGAATCATCAGCCAAAGGACCTAGCTTGCAGCACCTGTGAACTCATGGGGTGGGGGGACGACTGCCCACCTAGGGAGTCATCAAATACAAAGCTGGGGATGACTCACAGTAGGTGCTCAATCTCTGGTTGTTGTTATTATAACAGAGACTTCATTTCCTTATGCAAAAATTGAATTGGAAGCTGAATTTCCTTCTGAGCTGAGACCCAGAGAGCTCTTCAGGGTGAGGGCTGTGGAAACCAGATGAAATTTGTTCCTAATGGGGGTTCTGTGGAAGCTCAGCAAATAGTCCTATCAAATTAGCAGGCCCAGTGGACACGAGGGAACACATTTCTTCCTGAGCCTGGGCCCTGCTTTCCCCCGTCCCTTGGAAATCAGATTATGAGGAGGGAAGGATTAGGGAGGAAACTGAGCTAACACAATTTACCAGCCCTGGCTTGCTCCCCTCGGCCTGGGAATTGGGCAGGGAGGAGGGGGAGGTAAAGGGGAGACAGAACCTCTCTCAGGAAGCTGCAAATCCAAGAAAGTAGACAGGATCAACCTGTTCCTGGTGCAGGGCCCCATCTCCACCATCCCACCCTGGGATTAGCTGTCTCGTCTCCACACTGTTCTCATGCAATGTCTGTAACAGAGCTTTCCGTCCTCTCTTGGAGATCAGTGTGGTCATTCCTTTTATAGCCACAATGCCATCTAGCCTCGGCTTGAAGCTCCCTAGTGATGGGGTGATGGGGTTTTATTACCCATTAAGGCCTCTATTCCATTATTGATTCAAAAGCAGCCAACTCTAGGCAACACCACTAATATCTGGTCTTAGATTTGCCACAAACTGAATGTACAAACTTGGACCCCAGTTTTCCCATCTATAAGTGAAATATGGGGTCCTGTGGTAGGCATCGTGTTCATGTTCTCAATGTCCTTCCACCTTCGCCCACTGTGAGGCAAGTTGTGATTTTCCAGGTGAACTGATTTATCAAAGCTCATCAGCCCAGCACCATGCCTCTCGCCATCATGGCTTTAGGAGCTGTCATGGGCATTGCCCTGGCCGTAGTGGTCCAAAGAGACAAACTGAGACTTACAGAGGTAGCACTTTAGAGTCACACAACTGGGGTGCCTGGCTGGTTCAGTCAGTGAAGTGTGCGAGTCTTGATCTCAGGGTTGTTAGGTTCAAGTCCCATATTGGGTGTAGAGATTACTTATTAAAAAAAAAAAAAAAAAAACTTTCAAAAAATAAAAAAGTCTCACAACTAATGCTGGCAAAGCCAGGAAGGAAAAACATGCTTTCTTAGTGTCATACTGTCAACTAAGGATAAACTTATGGTTGGTTAACAGAACGCATAGGCCCTGAATATGTCCTTTCTAACTTCCATTGTGAGAAAACCCTCGGCTACAGTCTGGCTGTAAGCCACGTCAGGGGGTGGAGGAAGGGAGCTGTGTGGAGCCAGTCAGTCCTGCCCTGGAATCAGCTCCGAGTTGGTTCCAGGGCGTCGTAGGCCAGTGCTGGGTTTCCAAGCCGGAAGGCCAGAGGCAAGTGTGCACCATTTGAGGGCAGTGGCCCATGGGCAGGGTTAAGGTAGGTGAAGCTCACCCAATTCCAGTATGAAACCAGAAGCACAAAGAGGAAGGACCCACGGGAAACACATGAGCATACTCTCCATCTTGTTTTTCTTTTTCTTTCTTTCCTTTTTTTTTTTTTTTAAGATTTTATTTATTTATTTTAGAGGGAAAGAGCATGTGGTCAAGCTGGGAGAAGGTCAGAGAGAGAGAGAGAGACTCCCAAGCAGAATCCGAGCTGAGTGTGGAGCCCAACATGGGGCTTGATCTCACAACCCTGAGATCATGGCCGGAGCCGAAATCAGGAGTCGGAAGCTTCACTGACTGATCCACGCAGGCACCCTGTTTTTCTTTTTTTTTTTTTTTTTTTAAAGTTTTTTTTTATTTATTTATTTGACAGAGAGAGATCACAAGTAGACAGAGAGTCAGGCAGAGAGAGAGACAGAGGGAAGCAGGCTCCCTGCTGAGCAGAGAGCCCGATGCGGGACTCGATCCCAGGACCCTGAGATCATGACCTGAGCTGAAGGCAGCGGCTTAACCCACTGAGCCACCCAGGCGCCCTGTTTTTCTTTTTAAATATCTTTATTGAGGCGTCCCTGGCTGGCTCAGTCACTGGAGTGTGCAACTCTCAGTCTCAGGGTTGTAAGTTCGGGCCCCATGGTGGGTGGAAAGATTATTTAAAAATAAAATCTTAAAAAAAAAAAATGAAAAGACAGTATCTTTATTGAGATAAAATTCACATACTGTGAAACTCACCCATTTAAAGTGTACCATGATTTTTCGTGTATTTACTGAGCTGAACCGTCACTACAGTCTAAGTTTAACACATTTTCATCACCCACAGCCCTAGGTAACCTTAACGTACTTTGTTTCTCCAGATTTGTCCGTTCTAGAAATTTCATATAAATGGAATCATACAACATGTGGAGGCTCCGGTGACTGGCTTCTTTCATCCAGCATGATGTTTGCAAAGGGCATCCGTGTTGTAGCACGTATCCCTACTTCATTCCTGTTTATGGCCAAATAACACCGCTTACATGGACAGACCACCTACATTCATCCACTCACCAGCTCATGGACTTCTGGGTTGTTTCCACCTTCTGGGTATTATGCATAATTCTGCTATGAACATGAATCTACACATTTTTGTGTGGCCCTCTCTTCTCTTGGTTTATTCGTGCATTAAGCTCATCTTCCTTCCACGGGAGACAGTTCTCCTATATGTCATGTGTGTCTTTCATTTAATGTTTTTATGATAAATGTGCATTCCTCTTGTGTGCATGCATTTTTAATCTGCGTACACGGTAGGGTGTTACAGTTCTTATTCTGTTTGACACTCCAGTCAGCCTTGTGCTTTTAGGATCCATCTATGTTGCCGTGAGTAGTATATCTGATCCATTACTGCCTGCGGCTGTGTGGCCCTTGGGGGACTGGGCTGCTACCACATTTGGCATACCTACTCCCACAGGGACAAATACTTCCCTGGCACCACCCACAAACCCACAGTGGACATCGTGGTTCAGGTCCCCTTCAGGACCTTGATGAGAATGTCTAGAATATGCGTCCAGGAATGGACTGCTGAACATGGAATCTGTGCATACTTACTGTCAGTAGTGCTGGTGGGGAACAAGATCGGGGACACAAGGAGAAGATGGAATTGCTTTCATCCATGTTTCCCACAGAGCCATAATAGCCAAGACATACATTCACCATCCAGCCTCGCCAAGCCCCAGGACACCAGTACCGAAACGCACTGTGCCTACTGAAGAATAAAGATAGACCTTCATTTCTCATCTTTTTCTTTCACGTCGCATCACTTTGCTAAGTTTTTAACTTAATCCCCTAAAGCTTCTGGTCTCATAAAGGAGGGTTGTTCTTTATTCCTTGTGGATTACAATTCTGAAGGAAGACTACTGTTCTAAACACTTTGCTTTGTTCTTGGGGTACAAAGATCTTTGACCCTATAATGACTATTTTCTCGTTTCAAACTGGGGAGAAGGTGCTGGCAGGGAACCGGCTCCGAGAACCCTGGCCAGCACTCGGGAGTGCCAAGGAATGGGAGGAAAAGGGAGAATTCAAATGATCCACTGGGAATTTTTAGCTCTGATGTCAGTGACTTCTTAGAGAGAGAGATTAAAATCCTTATGGATAGCAGAACCTGAGAAATTTCTTCCATGGGGGAAGTTTCTACATGTGGGGACGGTCAACCATTTGGGCAAGGTTGGGGATTGACAGATCACTGAGAGTGTACTGAAGAGGAGTGGTTCCTTGGTTAAGTACTCACTCAGAGCTTACCTGACACACCCACACCCAAGGGGGCCTCTTCTTACACAGCAGATGGGCATTATCAAAAGCCTTTTGCAAGGAATCCATTTGTATGTAATATGAATCCCTTTGTCCTCATTTTGGTTTCCTGAGTTTGGATTTCTCTTGATTGGCTTTTCTGAAAGGGAAGTCCATAGTCCTGGACAGACCAAAGCTCTCTGGACTGTCCCAGCAAGCACCTGGGATGGGACACAGTGGCTGTGTGTGCCTCTTGCTTCCTTGGCTCGCTGCTGCTACTTCCTCCTCACCAGCGGCTTGTTTTCAAACTCTACCTCTGTGGAGACGCTTCTGTGGCTGGCTTAACTCGGAAGGATTTAGGACAAAAAGAGAACCCAGCATTTCCCAACACTGAGGTTTATTTCTAGAATTGGGTTCTCGTAAATCCCAAGAGAGAATAAGTAGGAGAAGGTGACATCTTTGAAGTCACCGGGACTCCCTACTTCTGCTTGTCCTCAACACAGTGCTTAACACCAGCATTGTGGACATGGGGCCAAAGGTCAGCAGGTCACTGGACTTGAGTGAAGACATGATTATGATGACAATAGGAGCAGCTCTCCTTATCCAAAGCCTGCTGCGTGCTGGACATTGTGTCAGGGGCCGTGCGTGTGCTTGCACAAATCCGCACGATAGCACTGAAGGTAAGCCTCATCTCAACTTTGTACGTGAAGAAATTCAGGGTCAGAAGTATTAGTGACCTGGCCCATTTCACAGAGTTTACTGGTTTTACTTTCTGCTTCCCCAGGCTACCTTGGACCCCCACTTTCCACCCCTCCTAGTCCCCCATCTCACCCTGACTCACTACTTCTGCTATTCTAAGGCAACTGTGCTCTGACTCAGAGCATGAGGGAAGGAGGTTTCTTGGCACCAGGAAGGGACACAAGGCTCAGGAGACAGTTTACAGATGGAATAAAGCTTGTTAGTTCCCTCTCTGCTGGGACTGAGGGGAAGCAGCAGCTGGACAGAAATGCCCAGATGGGGTTGGGGGGGCAAAGGAGGCTCTGGTCATGAGAAAGCAGGGACGATGCAGTAGCCACTTCTCAGTCTTACCCTCTGACCCCACTGCCCCTTCCAAAGCGAGCCCCAGTGTGCCCCAGAGGGAGGCAGGCTGAACAACAGAAGCAGCCTGGGAAACTGGGCAGCTGAGCCTCTCCTAGGCCTTGAAGTCACACTGGGGCCCAAAGGGAAGGAAGTCGATAGACTGTGGGGCTCAGCAGGTGGCACAGATCTGAGCTGGGCTCAAGTTTTCCCTCCCCAAGTGCCCATTTTCTCCCCACCCACTATGCAATGACCTGGGCTCTCAGGCTGGCTGGCCATGGGGCTGGTGGACCTGCCGGGAAAGAGGAAAGGAAGATCGGGTAGGGGAATGTGCGGCGCTCTGGGGAAGAGCTCACAGTGCACTCAGCATGGGGGCAGGGAGCAAGTAAAGGAGCAGAACTGTGGAGCTCAAATGTCTCCCTTTCTGGACTGGGAGCTCCACTTGACAGAGCCTGCAGTCCTGTGGTATACAGCTGGGCCAGAAGTGCCTCCCACAGCTCCAGGACGGGCTGTTCCTATAGACCCAGCTGAATGGTAGCCCTCAGAGATAGGCAGAAGCATAGGCAGATTCTTGCCTTCTGGTGCCTAGAGATCATCTTAAGAGGCTTCCCATCATTCCAGATCTTGAAGGTGGGCACCCTGGAGCTTAAGTACCATCCAGGAATTGAAGAGGCTGTCACTTAATCGTGGGGTCAGGTGTCCCCAGCAAGGACCTGGATAGAGATCCCCTTCCTTTTTTTTTTTTTTTTAATAATTTATTTTTAAGTAGGGGCGCCTGGGTGGCTCAGAGGGTTAAAGCCTCTGCCTTCGGCTCAGGTCATGATCCCAGAGTACTGGGATCGATCCCCACATTGGGCTCTCTGCTCAGCAGGGAGCCTGCTTCCTCCTCTCTCTCTGCCTGCCTCTCTGCCTACTTGTGATCTCTGTCTGTCAAATAAATAAATAAAATCTTATTAAAAAAATTAATTTATTTTTAAGTAATCTCTACACTCAATGTGGGGCTCGAATCCACAAGTCCAAGATCAAGGGTCACAAGCTCTACCAACTGAGCCAGCCCAGCGCCCCCAGAGATCCCCTTTCTGACAGCCAAGTCCTTGTTCCTGGCTCCACGGGCACCCAAGGCTGCTGTGGCAGAGTCTTTGATCTATTACTACACATCAGCAATCACAAGAGCCAACCCCAACTGCAAACAAAATCTAAATGATCTTGCTGGACACAAACAAGCTGATTGTCTTGAATGAAGACAGAGCTTGGCCTCTAGGGCCCGCTACCCCAACCACTCCAGTCTATCCTGTAAGTTTGACTTCTTCCTGAAGGAGACCCAGAGGCACACTCACCTCGGTCCTCTTTTCAGGCTCCCATCCCTCCTCCTGGCTCCCCCTTGCTCCTGTTGTCTGGTGCACCGACTTCAGCCTAGCCAAACCTCTTCCCTCTCTTCCAAGTGGAATCCAAGGACTTGCTTCTTCCTGAGTTCTCCATTCCGAAACACATTAATACGAGGAATCAAGAGGTAAAAGCAGTGTAGCCGTTAAGGAGGGAGGGGGTTCAAACCCCACTCCTCAGGGATATCTCAAGCAGACTTGCTGGTCTTAGGGGGAAGGATGGTTGCTGTCTGGACCCCAAGTCAGGGGAGGAGAGAGGAGTGAGTAGGTCTCATGTAGCTGCTGACTAGACTCTACCGGCTTCACTAGGAATACTCTCATTCAACAGGAGCCCACACCTGGGACATCCTCACAGGTCCCTCTACAGAAGCACAAGCTGAGGGAGATGCAGGATTTGGACATGGCCTGAGCAGAAGGACAAGCTTGCCTTTATGCCATCCCTTGCCCCACGGTCAGACTTGGAATGAGGCAGTCTCCACCAGTCTTTCCCAGGAGGTGAAGCTTGGCAGCTTCTGCCCAGGGAGTTCCAGATCGCTACTTGGGGAACAAAATGCAGGAATTTCCTTTGGGCAGGAAAGTTTAAGACAGAAATAAAGATAAAGGGGTCTGAGCTTTAAGCGGCTTCTCCCAGCTCATTTCGGAAAAAGATCTCACCAGGACCTGACAGCTAAGAAGAGCACAGTGATTTGAACCAGTCTTCCCGGCCCTGCAACTGGGCAGATATCATTTAAAATTTGTTCCATCCTCTTCTGGCCCTGGAGTGCTCACAACTCGGAAGGGTCTGCTTCTGTCCTTAAGTCCCTGCATACCTCAAGCCCCAGCACCTCAGCTCCCACCCTCTGGTTCCTTTGATCTTTTCCTCCAGTCGCCCCGGGGTGTTTGCTGCTCCTCTCTGAAGTCTTCCAAGGGATTTATTGCCATCCCCAGGGGCTGAAATGTCAGGGAGGCATGCAGCAATCCTGGAGGGGTCAGACTTGCTGAATGGTACAGGGATGGGTGGCGTTAGTCTGAGTTTAAGGAACTTATGTTGATTTTCTGGGGGCTAGGGTGGTCCAGGCTAGGCTGGCCTGGATTTTTTCTCTGCACCAGGCCCTTCTCTCCTCACTGTGCCTCCTTGCCAGCCATTTTCAATCGTGCCGCCGTGGCTGTGTATTGTAATCAGAGCCTGGAGTCACGCTGGGTGAGGGTGAGATCAAGGGAAGCTCCTCCGCCCAACCAAAAAACCACTTTAGGAATAGCAAGATGTCAGGAAAATGCTAGCCTCAGAGGCCAGGCCAGGCCATTTTCTCTCGAACACGCGGGGGCTGAAGTGGATGATGGAGCTAACCCCCTCCTCCCCCCGCCCCCCTCCACCTCCTTCAGGACAAGGTCAAAAGCGCTAATTTAGGTCTGAACACTTCCATGCCCTCCAGTGTCTCCCACCCTTGCTCTGGCTGCTCTTCTGGTGAATGTGTTCTATTTGAAAAGCTTTTTTTCCCCAAGTATAATTCCATTGCCTCTTTCCACCAGCAATTCAAAACCCTCCTGTCTCATGTTTCTCTGCCTGTCCTCTCCAAGTGCCACGAGTGTGCTCTTAGATCCCTATTCCAGGTCTGTCCTGAGGGTTTAGTGGGCTGGGGTCCAACTCTGACCCTTTTACCCCTTTGGCCTAACCAGACCACTATTGGCTTTGTTACAGCTCACCTTCTTCTTGAATCAGAGGTTACAGAGTATTTCTCTCTCACACACACACACACACACACACACACACACACACACACACACACACGAAACAATCCTGCATGGAAAACTCTGGTCAAAACTTTTCCTTGGCACAAACGCTGAGCATTTCCATGGCTTGCCACTTTCCTGATTCTCTAGGGCTGGTCCAATGCCAGACTGGGGAATTTCAGCTCTGAAGGCCAGAGACAAGTTTGCTGTCCCAGCTCCTGAGGTCTGGGTCATCTCCAGCACTACCACAACAAGACTACAGTTTCATGAAGTCTGCCACTCCTCCCCTAGCCCCTGCAGACTTACTGTCATAAGCAAGGAGATGTGAGACCCCAATCAGCCAGGCCTGCCTTTTTTTTTTTTTTTTTTTTTGAAGCTCCCAGCTCACAGGCATAACCTTTAGATTGTTGGCTTCCCCAACTGGAGGGGATATTCAAGGCCTTAGACTCTGCTTTAGAAAGGTCCATTTTAATGGGGGATAATGTATTCTTTTCCTATGGTTTCAGATTAAGGTTTGCTAATAAATAGTAAATTCTCGGGGCGCCTGGGTGGCTCAGTGGTTAAAGCCTCTGCCTTCGGCTCGGGTCATGATCTCGGGGTCCTGGGATCGAGTCCCGCATCGGGCTCTCTGCTCGGTGGGGAGTCTGCCTCCTCCTCCTGTCTCTCTCTGCCTGCCTCTCTGCCTACTTGTAATCTGTCTGTCAAATAAATTAAAAAAAAAAATCTTTAAATAGTAAATTCTCTGAGAGAGAAACTTACTGTCTATATTCCTTGGCAGACCCCATTTAAAAAAGCCTTCTAAAAAAAAAAAAAAGCCTTCTACATGGTGTACACGTTGTTAACAATAAGCAAGGAGAGCCAAAAAGAGAGGATGTGTTAATGATAGCACACATTTTAGTGCTTTCTATATATCTGGCACTGTTCTAAGCTATATTTATAGTTGCTCATTTAATCCTCTAATGATACACAGAGACAGGCATTCTCCCTGTTTATAGGTGAGGACCTTCAGGCTCTGAGCAGTTGCACACCTGTCAAAGAACTCGGCTTACTGACCGGTTCTGGTAGACATGGCAGGGATGTCTCAGGAATGAGAACTCCACAGGATGGGACCCAAGAACCCATGGAATTGAAGGAATCCAATTTTAGAATTGAGAGGGACCTCAAGAGTTTGAGTGACTTGCCCAAGGCTCATGCAGCGACTCCACTGAAGAATTAGTATAGAATCCACTTCTTTTGCTAGTTCAATGCCATTTCCAGCCCAGGTAGAGGTTGCTCTTAGGAGAAGAGAGAAGAAGTTAGCCTTCATGATTAAGGTAGGGTCTTGGAGAGGCTAGAAATGTTAGAACACACTGACCTGAAAAGAAAGTTAAGAAATGATAGTAGGGGTAGGCCTCAAATACCATCACTAACCAGTCTAGGACTAGTCGAGATGTTTGTCACCCTTTGAAAACCTATGCAATCTCCCAACAGTCACATACTCATCTGTTTTTGGTACATGTGAGAATGTGCTGGTGTTCAGACCGTTATAGGATCATTATTTCATGGAATGTATGCATTCTTGCAGAGAGAAGTTCTCTCAAACCAATCCTTCATGTTCACTGACTTCCACTGTATTTTTATTTAAGATCTTAATCTCTACACCCAACATGGGGCTCGAACTGACGACCCTGAGCATAGAGAGCTGCCCTCCACTGACTGAGCCAGCCAGGCGCCCCTTGACTTCCATTGCAAATTAAGGTTTTTACTCAGGGATTTTGGTGCATCTTGATGACCCAAGTGTTTTGGAGGCCAGTCCATGGCATGTTCGGGGCAATTCTGTGGATCTGGAAAGCTGCTGAACTCACCCAGCATTTCATTTCTCCCATTGCAGTCTTCCCTCCAACTGCCTTCCCTTCCAGCTTCCCAAGGCCACAAAAACATCTCTCACGTCGAAGGATCCTGGGTTGGCATCCAGTTAGCTCAGTGGTTTATTGCCTTTCTCCAGCCTTGGTGGGAGTACTGACAAAGCCAGATAAGAGGGAGCCGTGCAAACTGCCATTCTATACTTCAACTGGACTATTCCATTACCTCATGGCTTTGGGTTAAAGGAGCTAATTTCCCAATTCAGTAATTGGAAATACTAGCTACCCCATTTCCCTACAATGTGACTGTCTTGTCAATAGGCACTGCAGGACCCTTCTGCACAGCTCAAGTAAACCCTGCTGAGTGGAACGGGGCAACTCTTCCTGCTTGTCCCCGGCCATGTTAGTGCTGGCCTCAGGGAAGTTTCTCTTTGCCTCTGAGACTCTGGTGAGTACCATCGCATCACCTCAGCACTAACGGTGAACTGCAGTTAGGGTGTACATGGTTCAGATTCTTTTCAGTTTTCTTCTGTTGCATGTGAAAAAATTGAAAATCTCTTCCAAGCCACTTGAATTCCTGTTCTTTCATCCCAATGTGAGCTGAAATACCCCGTCTTGGAGAGAACCACACAGATTGTCCACAGCCATAATCTTCTGTTGTAGGCAAGTCTGCACTCACTGGGCCTTACTTCACCTTACTGGCTTCAACGCCGGCCCATTGCTTTTTGTAGGTCCGAAGGAGTGGATGACGGCCTTCCTTTGGAAGCATCTATCTTCCTCACAAGAGTCTTGGTTGGCAAGAACTTTTCAGTTAATTGAAAGAGGAGCTTTACAGGCAGGATATACAAGGTCTTTTTCCTTTTTAAGGAAAACGTCTGCAAACCATGCTTGGAACAGGGCAGAAAAAGCAACTTGATATTTGGAAACATCAAAAACTTTGCTTTGGGGCTGTTTAATGTGCCTTTGCTGCATCACTCCCTTAGTTCCAACTAATAGAAGGTCAATTCCAGGATCTCACGATCCTGAGTCCGTGTAAGCCTGGTAAAGGAGACCAAGTAGATATCTCCTTTCACCCTACATTTCGTTGTCTAGATGTGACCTTTGTTCCATCCCTAGAGAGGCAATGACCACTGGCATGAACATAGAATACCAGTTTTTCTTCTAGTCCTCAGAGTGGCTTTGAATCAAGTTTCAACTAGGTAAGAATTGAAACAGGAAAGACATTAAGAACCAGGGGTGTCTAAGCAACCAAGTCTTCCCCGGAAGAGAAGAGGAAGCGGGAGAAGTGAATAATAGGTTTATTTGCATATACACAAGAGAAGAGCTAGCTTTGCCGGGAGTCACAGGAGGAGGGGCTTATGAGGAGATAAGGCTTCAGCAGAGGAAGGCAGCTTGACAAACAAGGGACTCCTGGCTTAGTAAATCAAGCACAGTTGCAACCTTCTTTTGCCCCAAGCCAACTACTCATTTAACTCATTTACTGCTGTCCTAGAGACACTGGAATCACTTACAAAACCAGATGGAAAATAAAGTGGAAAGAAACGGTTTTACCTATCTGGACCAGCCACTTAAAAATTTATGTACAGGATGCAGAAAACAAACCGTAATAGGCACTTTCGAATAGTTCTTAATCTAATCAGTGCCATCTGTCCTGCTAGTAAAAATACCAGCACGGAAGAATTTGGGGATCAAATGAGCCTCCAAAGTTGGGGCCTCAATTAACAAGGATTTTGGCGAAGGGACTCTAGAAGTGGTTTTCAGGCCCACGATCACAAGACAGGAGATTTCTGGAAAGGAGAGTAGAGTGGCTATAGAGACTAGCAATTCTCTGCCTCCTCCAGTTATCTTGTGGGCTTATCTCCGGGCAAGTTGAACCTGGGGTGCTGGGAAGAGTCTCTCGTTGCTAAAAGAACAGTCTTTCTTGAACACTAAAATTAAACCAGAATGAACTTGACTTCTCTTTGGAGTACCCAAATGGGATTAAGGCTTTTAACCTGAAAAGACCCAAGTTCTGCGTTTGGAAACTGTAACCACCAAGTGGCAAGTTCCCAAGGGAACTTAACTTCTTTTTCTCTAGGAAAAGTGGATTGTCCTCAGAGAAATCAGAAGGGGCTAGCTACCGATTAGATTAAATAAAACAAAACAAAAAGATTAGGTAGGCTGGCTAGGAAGGGGAAGAGAAACACACACTGAGTGATTATATCTTTTTTTTTTTTTGTATATAAAGGATTAAAAAATTCCAATTTAATAAATTTTGGAAAAGCAAATGTAAAATGACTTGGGCTTATAAAACCAGAATTTACAATTATCTGTGAATAGTCAAAGACAAATCATAGAACCATTTTGATTACAAATCCAAAGTAGTTCTAATGGTTACAGAATCACTCTCCCACTCCCCCTCCCCGTGAGATTCCAGTTGTTCAATCGTAAGCATCCCCACTGCTACTCATACTCCTTCATCTCCTCCTTAGACAGTGTTTTCACACCCAAGTCACATCACACATACCAGGCACGTCTTCCCTTTCACAAAGCTTAGCCAGATGATGTCTCCTTTTGGCTTAGATCAACAACCTTCCTTTTATAAATAATCCCTCTTCCCCCAGTGCCTAAATTCATCCAAGTCTTCATCCTCCACATGGTCCCAGTCCCAGTAGGACAAGTCCTCCTCTAAAAGGAATGCTGGATCAGAGAGGCCACACCAGTCACACATCCGGTCCTTTCTATGCCAATGCTGGCTGCACCCCAAGTGGTCTAGCACCTCTGCACCCAAGAAAGTTAAGAGTGTGCTTCTTTCTCTCTCTCCTCCTCGTTTCTTGCCACTATTCTGCCTTTTCATGACATCTGTGACGATGAGATATATGGTCCTTCCTAGATCTTCCTGTCTTGTGCAACCCTTCACTGATAAGCAAGTGACTGCAAAACTACTGTGATGCTGAAAATGTCTTGGGTTTTTCCCCCTCTCAGTGAAATGGAGTCTCTTCTAGGAGCCAGGAGTCTTAAACCAGAGACTCCTCTCTGCCTCCTAACATACCAACTCAACAGGACTCTGTTTCTTCGAGATGCCCACTGCTCTGCAAGATCTGGTCAGGACACTACAGCCTCTGCTACTTGCGAGCCTGCGGGAAGATGCCAGTTCCTTCCATTCTGATCAAATCATTTTGGGTTGAATTAAACGAATATAGTACCACACTCTGCTCTTCACGACACTTTTTCATTAACATACCTAGAACGTCCGCTTAAATAGTCTGAGCACAAAGCTCTTGAGAGCGGTCTCTACCCTCTCCTCTCCTCACATGGGGCCCTGGGAGTGCCCGCTGGCCCTTAAGAGTGTCTCTTAGGAGCTAGCACCTAACTGGTTAAAGTGTCACCCGCAATTAGTCATGTTTTCTGGTCTCCGTACAGTGTGGGGCCGCACTGCTCAACCTGCCACGGGTGAAATGTATCAGGGATCTGTGTTCTCTGGAATCTGATCTTAAGTGCTAACCTCTCATTAGCATTAAAAATGCTTCGCTTTTAGTACATCCACATTAAATGCTCAGAGAAGAAGTGCTACTGAGAGAAAACATGGAAGATTTCTCTAAGGATGGACCCATGCTTTCCATTCCAGCCAGCCAATGGGCTGAGGGCCTGTTTCCAATCTCCCCTTCGTTCTTTCAGCATTAGTCCCATTAGTCCGTGACTCACGGGCAGCACAGCTGGATCCAGCAGGCGCTCACCGTTAAGACCAGAACACCTACAGCATGTAAACAAGGTGAGATGGCAAAAGATACAGATCCATAGATCCTTTCTCATGGAGAAGGGAAAGAAAAGCCTCTGAGACAATGAGCTCACACGGCCGGTGAACACACACAAGAACAAGTCAAACGTCTCAACAAGGATTTACTTTAACAAAACGCACAAGTACGCGATGCTCGAGTCTTACTAGAAAGGAGTCACTTGGATTTTTTCCTTTCCTCACACAGCACAAGCCAACGGCCAGCTAGACATTCAGACCCATTACTGAATAGAAGGGAGCAGCATCAGACACAAAATTTCAGGCCCTGGTTTTATGTGCCTTTAATACTTTTTTTCCTTTCCTCTGTGTTCACTAAACAGGATTAAAAATTTTTTTGTAAAGCTACTTTTCATAGCTTTTTGTTTTCCCTTTGTATTTATCATGTTTTTAATTTCTTCTCTGAAGAGGAATTCTCTGAATCTGTATCTTCCAATTCGACTCGGTGCCTTTTGAGGCCACTATGGCCATGAACAGCCCTGCTGCTGTCTGTGTCTGGGGGGTCAGTGGGGTCCTCTCTCATTCCAGCACTGGGGGTCTCACAGGCCATTTCAGACCCACAACAATCTTTGTGTAGGAGTGGCCCTGTCAGGGACAAGTTATCATGGTCAGTGTCTGAATGTCCCGGGGAAGAGCATGCCACTGCCTCCAGGTCTCCAAAGTTCTGCCCATTGTTGTGTGGATGAGGGGGGCGGGGGTGTAAGCGTCCATTGTTGTGGTTGGCACAGATGGTTTCGAGGCTCCTCTCCTCACTGTCATCAGACTGGGTCCTGGGACAGCTGCCAGACCCACTGCTGAGAGTGGAGCCAGATGCCTTGGGGACAGGAGGAGAGGGCGGCTCCTCAGCCCGGCTGCTTAGGGCTTTGCTCAGGGCCTTCCCATTGAGCTTCTTGGTTTCAAAAGAGTGTTCTACAGAGCCACCATTGTTAGCATCCTGGGAGGGGTCTTCTGGTGCCTCTGCCCAAGGGTGGCTGCTGTGCTCCTGGCCTGGGCCGCTGCTGGGATTTCTAGCAGAAGTCCCTTCTTTAAAAGCATCCTTGCTGCGACCTTCAGGGGGCAGGTCCTGGTTCCTCTGGCCTGCGGTGGTGCTGAGACAGGCTTCCTTACTGGAAGAAGGGGCTGGGTTGTCCTTGTGGCTGGTTCCCGCCCTCCCTTCATCTGCCTCCCCAGACACAAGGGAGCTCTCTCCGTCTTTGTTACTGGAGTAGGAAATATAGGAATAGCGGAGCCACTTGTACGCTTTATAAATCTTCCGTTCGACCGACTCCATGTCAGAAGTTGGCGAGGCCCGGCTGGGCTGAATCTCCAGCGTGGAAGTGCTCCGCTCAGGGGAGGAGGGCGGGGAGGAGGAGAGGTCGTCCACCTTGATCTGGGGGTAGTCACAGTTGTCCTCTCCGATGTAGGCGCTGGCGGGCTTGCTGGGGGGCGCGGCCCTCTCCTCTCGGGCCGCCTTCTGTCGGCGCCGCAGGGTATTGCGCTGCCGCGTGGCTGTTCTGCGCTCGTTGAGCTCCTCCTCGTCGTCGGAGCTGCTGGAGCTGCTGGAGCTGCTGGACTCGTCCTCAGGGCTGGGAGACCGCGGCCGCGGGAAGAGGTCTGTGTCCAGCTCCACCTCACAGGCGTTCTCTTCGGAGTCGGACTCGTTGGAGAGGGCCAGGAGGCGTTTGTCCTGGTAGCGCCGCAGAGCCGACAGGCGCTGCTGGCGAGATGCCGCGTCCTCACACGTGGGCGGTGGCGGAGGGGACGCCACTGAGTTGGCGGCAGGGACCCGCAGGGGCCCCAGGTGGAAGGCGCTGTCGGCATTCTCGTCTACTGTGGGTGGAGGGGAGCGGGGCAGCGAGGCCGAGGACTCGGAGTCGGTGTAGCCCGAGCGCTCGCTGACCCCCGCGTGCAGCTGGAGGATGGTGCTTTCGCTGAGGTCGCTGTCGGAGTCAGAGCTCCAGCCCTCGATCTCGCGGCGCACCAGGGAGTCAAAGAAGGCCATCATCCGGGGGTCTTCCTGCACGGACTGGTTGGCGTAGTCATGCGACAGGCCACTCCCACTGTTCAGCACCAGGCTGATGTACTCTTCGTGGGTATAGAGGCAGCGGGAATCATCCTCAATCCGACCGTCTAGGTCTCCCGTACACCCCGGCTGCTTGTATGGGCTCCAGATCTGCACAGAAGGCAAAAACAAAACCAAGGAGGCCTGATTGAAAGTACTCCAAAGCTGGTGGTGATAAAGAACACTGAGGCAGAGCTTCTCCAGGCCCTTCCTGTCACTTAGCCAGGCCTTGCTAACCAGCTTTAAAAATACACTCTTTACCAGACTGGATTATGTGGGCCACATAGGAAAACAGAGGCTTCTAGAGTCAGGTGTTGGAAAAAGCATCGTCTAGGACGTAGCATTAGCCTAGGGTCAGGAGACCTAAATCTTGTCTCTTGACCCAGGATAGTCACAACCATCTCCCCTACCAGCCCCCTCCCCTTTAGCTTCCTCTGGGAGTAGCTTGGAAATTACAATAACCCCCTTCATAATTGCAAAGGATAGGGGATGACTTGAAGATTGGCCAATGTGTTCAAAACTCTCAGAAGACTGAAGCTGTGCACAGAGAGGTACCACTTTTCCAAAGTGAAAACAGACCCAGCAGTCAGTCCTCTGTGGTAGTTAATATTTCAGCCTATAACTCCACTTCTCCCCAACTGCAACATTTCTATTTTTAACTAATGGGAATTGCTTACTGGTGCTTGATAAGAATAGCCAACTGCCTACACTGCATTTCCCTCCTGGACATGCAGGCATTAGTTACCCAGGAAACTGGGTTCTCTTAACCAGGTTGCTGCTGACCTGCTCCCCAGCTCTCCTGTTAGCTGCAGGAATAGGCAGGACACCCTTCCAAAAGACCATCACCTCACCTTAACACTCCTCCATGCTATCATCAAACACATGGGCTGGTAGCCAAAAGAATTACGCACAGCTAGGACTCAAACTCAGGTCTGCCTGACTGCAAAGACCCAACTTTACAAGCAGAATAAGTTATGCAAAAATCAAGTTCAAGGTAATTAAGCTGTCACTGCAGATGAGAACAATTAGCTTCACCTGACTACCAGACTGGTCCACAGAGCAGCACACAGAAGCTCAGTTACATCAGCCGGTAGCCATGGCAACTCAGATGAAATTCCAGGCGATTCTCTTGCCTGACAGGCTGGTGTCTATCTTTAGATGGCACCCAACCCAGAAAACAGAGCTCTTCATTCTCTATCCTCTATCAAGACAATGGCTTTGCTTCCCCAAAGCTATCCAAGGACAAATTCACCTCTTTTTGAGTACTTTCTTGAGGCCCCATCCTTCCCATGCTTTATTTGCAACTTCTGAGAGGTAGCACCTTTTTGGAGGATCTCCAGTTCAAAAGGGGCTGGAAAAACCTAGGTTGGCTCTCTTCATCAACTCCCAAGTCAGATTCCTTTCTCCTTCAACTATTCACAGCCTACACCTCCTGGGCTGTTCTCCTCTCTCCATCTTCACCACCTGACCTGGGGGAGGTTTAAGGCAGTGGTTCTCACACTCAGGAGTGCACAGGAGTCACCTACAGAATCTTAATGGTGTTCACTCCTGAGCCCCACCCTTAAGAGATTCTGATTCATGAAGTCATCAGCAGGTACCAGGGCTCTGCAGTTTTAACAAGGGGAAGACTAACTTCTTAAGAAACACTAGAATACAGTTAGAAAATAAGTAGCAGAAAATAAAGGATTTGCCTGAAGAGATTCTCAAATTCTTTGTGAGACCCTATGTTTTGAGCCATTTAGACAGGGCCCTCAACAACAGGCTCAAGCTACACATAACTATTTCTGTAAACAAATGTCCAAGAGAATTAAAGTTCAGTAGCTTAGAAAGGAAACTGAGGGGTCCCTTAGGACTTTGGGGTGGGATGGGAGGGTCTTATCCTATATTCCAAGGCCAGATCTCTTACTCTCCCAGTTTAAAAATGGTAAAATTTTACTAACCATGCTGTCTAATATAAATATAAATCTCTACGTGCTTCACAGAAACACAAAATTTGTTAACAGAAGTACAAATATTAAGGGTGGTCCAAGTATGCAACAAGGCAGTTTCTAGGTTCTAATCAACCATCCAGTCCCTGCGTCTTCACTTCAGGAATGAAAATCATTAACACTGAAAGCAGCTTTTATTTGGGCCCTGGAATGTATTAAGCTGAGGTAGACTTTCATTCCTGAAGCCTGGAGTAATGGAACAAAACCGTGCATCAGGAGGCAAGAGACGTGAGTGTGGGTTCCTACTCAGCTTGGGCTGACCTCAGATAAAGCTTAGCTCCCTGATCTAAACAGTGAATTAGATGGGTCTCATCCAACCCTAAGATTCAGAGCGAAACAAAACCATTATCCCAGACAGCCAGTCTGCAGTCCTCCAGGGACTTGTGGCACCGAGCTGCAGGGACAGGCAGAACAGGTAGGAACCCCAGCCCCACAGGGCCCTGGGCAAAATGACTTCACTCTCGAGCACATCTTTTCTCATCTGTAGAAATGACAATGATGAAATGACATAACCTATACCAAAGCACAAAAAAAATGTGGTGCTTTCTCTTTCACTTGGCAGCTGAATTCCTCACCCAGAAAGCTTTAGACCCATCCTCAAAGAGACTTTTGAACATCAGAAGTATGGACCATCCCAATTATCTTAGTCCTCATCCTAAAAATATTTTGAAATATTTGTGAAAGTATTTCTTTTTTTTTTTTTTTTTTAAGATTTTATTTATTTATTTGACAGAGAGATCACAAGTAGGCAGAGAGGCAGGCAGAGAGAGAGAGAGAGGGAAGCAGGCTCTCCACTGAGCAGAGAGCCCGATGCGGGGCTCGATCTCAGGACCCTGAGATCATGACCTGAGCCGAAGGCAGAGGCTTTAACCCACTGAGCCACCCAGGTGCCCCGAAAGTATTTATTTCTTTACACCGAAAGTCAGCAACTCAGAAGTAAAGCACCAAAAACACAACCTTCTGCCCCGACATGTTAAATGTGGATAGACAAGCCTCCTCCTGGGGCACGTTTCATAAGAAAAGGAGGAGAGGGATGAGCAGATTTCTCTCCAAGCTTTTCTGAGCTTCTCTCCAAGCTCGAGAGATTGCTGAGGGGGAAAGGTGCCCTTCAACTCTTACTCAGACATTGTCAAAATGGAAAGCAATTAAGTAGCAAGTGTTCTGATCTACACAGGTGCGCAGGATATGCCTGACATAGCAGCTCTAAGCCCTCTCCTCTTTGTACTATTATATTAAATTAGGAAATCTGGCCATTTACCAAGAAAATCTACACTGAAAGGGAACTAATTGCTATTTAAGGGTTCTCCACTCTCTCTAATATGGCTTCCAAAACCTTCTGGGCCCACCTCCTGCCCCCCTTCCTGCCTTATACCTTAGTCCTCCATTCTTGTGCTCTTCCCTGTGGCCAAACATGGTCATTTTCTGAACAGGTCCTATGCTTCACTGCTTCTGAGCAATTATTCTTAAGTATACTGCTAGAACACAGTAGGTGATCAATAACTATTTATTAATTCAACAAAATAATTAACTATCCATTGCCTCTACTTAGAATGTTCCTCATATCTTACTCCTTCCTTTTGCAGTCTTTATTCTCCAAATTCTAGCTCAAATCCTACCTGCCCAAGGTTATCACAGATGAGACAAAAAAATCTCTCCCTCCCCCAGAGCATTTCTGTTTCCATCTCTTGTGTAGCTACTGCACTTTTCATTGTATTTACTTCTTGTCTCTCTTATGGGGTGACCTTTTTTCGCCTTTTTTCGCCTTTATGTTCCCCACAAAGTCTAGCACAAAGGGCACATGTAGGTATATCATACATATCACAAATATCATAGGTAAACAAATGAATATTGGTCTTTTGAGGAAAAAATGTCAGCATTTGCTCTGTCTTGCCCCTCCATGCTTAACTATAAAACAAACCCCTCTTTTGCTAAACAAGACATTCTTCTTCAGGGGACTGAAGAAGAAGCTGGTCCCAACAACTGGGATTCTTCTCTTCTGGGCTAGGACAGCAGCAGTAAAGGACAAGGGAGAAGGTGGAGTAAAGTAGAGAGAAAAAACGTCCCCGGCTGGGCTAGATATTATGCTCTTTAAGCCATTGATCCTCTCAGAAATGGCAAGCAGGAAAGTGACACTTATTAAAATAGTCAGAAATTATCAGGCACAGATAATTCACAAGGAACTCCTGGATGGCAAGTCACCATAAATATCCTCACTTGACAAATGGGGACAGGCTCAAAGAACTGTCCAGGGGTACCAGCTGTACTGACTTAAGGTTTCGAATGGCTAAATGTGCCTCCTGGTGGGGAAGGATTCAGACCCCACTGGAACCTGGAAGCAGTAAGCTCCATAGTTCAGCCTGGATAACCTCCCAGAGAAAAAGCCCTTTCTTCTCTTACTCCTCTGAGAACTTGGCTGGTTTCCAAACTATGACCTTTAGGGTAAAGACTCCAGTTGACTAAACAATAATTGGGGAGACTAAGTACAGAAGCATCCCAGAGTGCATGGCCAAGCAGGAATCTCTCTTCTAAAGGAGATGCCCAAGCAGAGCTCTGAGAAACAGAATGATGTCAACAGGCCTAGCAAGGACATGCTACTGTGCCAGCCCATTAGTCATAGGCCAAAGGAGAAGAGAAGGCAATTCAAGGGACAGGGCCAATTCCATGACTGTCCAGTGAAGGACGACCGAGGTGACCACCTCCAGCAGAGGCCTCTGGCTCCCTGTTGCCTTCCCTCCAGCATGGGGAAGGTAACAGGCCACTGGGAAGAACAAAGAACAGGGCTCTATCCTGACTTTACTACTAACTGGCTGTGTAATTAACCCCAGCTGGGTAGTTTACAATTGAAATCTCATCATCTCTGAAAAGAAAAAGTCAGTAAAAATGATCTAGAAGTCTTGCTCCAGTGCTGTGGGAAAACATGCGCAATCATGAAAGTCAGCATTGATCCACAGGACCAACAAAACTTTACATAAAGGAATCTGGAATGAGAACAAATAAAAATATTGACCCATCCTCCAACATTATATTTCTGATAGCTTCGCTTGCTTCAGGTACAACTTGGCTTAATTCTATACGGAGGGAGGGAAGGAGGGAGGAAATGAAAACCACCAAATATTTCATCGCAAACCAATTTTTACTTCTTCCCTGATACCTTCCCTCAGGTTTTCAATATTATTTTAGGAAAAAAAAAATTAGGGGTTTTAACTTTTAGGGGGGGTTATCATCTATCCTTACTTAAAAATCAAGTTATCAGAGAGTCCTAAAGGATTCATCATTTGCCCCCAAAACCTTCATTTTCACAGATGTGGAAAAGGGTCACTAGCAACTGCAAAGTGAGGGACAGGTAGTAGGCCACCCTCCTGTGGATACAGGCCAGGCTGGGTCTCTTAGCTGCAGGCTCTAGACAAATTCCTTGGCTGGGTTAAGTTCATTCAGTCGCTATGCAATTAATGCAAATGCTTAGCCTCGATCACAACCACATGCAGTGGGTTTTGATATGTTCTGAGACAATTTAGCTATGGTTCTGGCAGTCACTTAGTGATGTCTGTGCCATATTAGTACAGCAATTAATGCAAACTACACACCGAGTAACTGAGGGGATGGTGGCTTCCAGATGAGGTTTGGAAAGCAGAACGCATCAGATTCAAGATCAAAGGCCACTGGAAATGCAGTGGTATACAAGTGGTGTCTAGTTTCAAAGCCTAGTGACTATTTTTAAAAGTGGTCCTGAAAAGAGGGTTTTAAACCACTTTTTAATATCATTTAAAAAATATTTTATAATGTTAAAATAATTGAAAAAAATTTTAAGTAATCTTGATCCCCAACATGGGACTTAAACTCACGACCTTAAGATCAAGAGTCGCATGCTCTACTGACTGAGCCAGCCAGGTGCCCCAAAATAATTGAGAATTTTGATAGACCTTTAGTATGTTTAGGTATGAGGTCCTATATACATACTGTTCTAGTTTCTTCCAATTATGAATTGTAATAATTTGTCTAATGAACAGAAGGGGAAGGTGCCTCACCTTGATAATCTTTTCTACACCAGAAGAGCAGATCATGTAGGTGTGAGGGTTAAATCGGACCTGGTTAACAATAGACCGATGCCCTTTCAGCACCATGAAGGCTCCGTTGACCACCCTACCAATGCCACCTGGGAAGACAGAAGGAAACAAAAATCAAATGATGAAATGGATAAAAGTAATAGGTTCCAGTAATGGCACACAAACAGCTCTGAAGTGGAGCCAAGATGTTTTATTAACTATGCCACCAGCAGAATGCTTAATCTTACAGATAAAGTTGCTATGGAAAGAGGGAAGATGAAATATTCTCTCAGCATATGTGCTCTTACCAAGAGCCTTTATTTAGCCTTTAAGCATTGCCCACGCCCACCCACTGCAATTCCATTGTCAATGAAGCCACAGCCACTTAAAACATTTCTCAAGTTTTTGATCCCCAAGATAGAACCCAAGTGTTACCTTAGAAAAGGCCAGTCATGAACAGAATGAGACTGAACTACTTGGGAACAGTTAGGCATCTGAGCCAAGGGACATGCAGAACCAGAAGCATACAATTACCTAAATGCACAAAAAAATCTCGGATCCATTTGCCCTTAATTGCTATGATGAAGGCTGTAAACAAACAAACATACAAAAGCCACTAGGAAAATAATGGAGAAAATCCTTCTGTTACACTGATAGCAGGGAGTGCTAGGGATAAAGAAAGATTTGGGCCACTTTCCTGATAGGGAGAGCCCAAGTACTAAGAATCTGAATTAGAATAAGGGGCTAGAAGACAGAATGTATGGATTAAAATCAAGAGGCCTCTGATAAAAAGTTACATTTTAAGGGCCATCCTATAGGCTTTCTTCTTCAGTGACTGGGAAAAGCACTAGATGCTTGGAATTTATAACACAAATGAAGATGTCATCATTTATAAACCTGGAATAATCTCTAAGGTTCGCCTTCAATGGATCACACACAGAACACATGCACCCGTGTTCTAAACAAGGTCGCTTCTGGGTAACCCTCAACAGCTCAGTACACATAGGCCAACCTGTGTCCCCAGCCAATTGGCAAAATATGATGCATTCAGACACAAACAAGTTAAATGTTCATTTATCTAAGCCCTGAATACCATCTTAGCCCCCCCACCCCAGGAGTATGGCACCATTAGGGAACAAAGTATCAGTAGGCAGTTTCCGCTCCACATGCCTCTACTTCACTCCCAACTCCAGCTTGTTTAAACCTTCATTCCAGACATTTCTCATCTCACTGTCTAGAGGGACAATGACTACACAATATCCCTTCTCTAAAAATAATCTGGTTCTGGAGAAGGGGTCTTCTGCTTTTGGCCTCCTGACACAACTCCCCTTTTGACTCATGGAAGATACTCCTCTTGACTGCCGTGTACATAAACATCTCTTTTATGACAATAGGAGCTTTCAGATCTGCCAACTTAATTAGCACTGGGTGCTTACTCTATTTGGTCAGTGACAAAAATGTTCTTTGCCTAAATTTTCCACCATATTTGCTGTTATTTTTAAAAATGTTTGTTTGTTTGTGAGAGTAAGAGAGAGTGTCATGGCGGGGGGGGAGAAGCAGAGGGAGAAGGACAAGCAGACTCCATGGTGAGCACAGAGCCTGATGGGGGGCTTGATCCCATGACTCAGAGATCATGACCTGAGCTGAAATCAAGAGCTGGAAGCTTAAACTGAATGAGCCACTCCAGGAGCCCCTGACATTATTAATATTTGAATTATCCATAAAGCTATCCATATCCCAACCCAACATCATCAAGTCTGCTAATAAACCATGAAGGAGAATGACTAGGGCATTCTCCTTATGGAGACATAAACATAGGGCATGTTTTTCATGGATCAGGAAAGGTTAGGGGTGCCTAGGTGGTTCAGTCGGTTAAGCTTCCAGACTCTTGATTTCAGGTCAGGTCATGATCTCAGAGTTGTGAAATCAAGTCCTGCGTTGGGTCTCTGCACTGCGCATGGAGACTCCTTAGGAGTCTCTCTCTTCTTCTCCCTCTGCTTCTGCCTCTCCTCCTCCCCCGCCTGTGCTCTCTCACCAAAAATAAACAAACAAATAAAAATAAAAGGAAAGGTTAAGCACCAAAGCAGGCTGCCGTGATGGGAAACCCTAGATAGCCTCAGTGTACTGGGTTCCCAGAGTGGAGTGGAAGGAAGGGAAGGTAACCTGAGCTTAGTCAAAATAAAAATAAATGAGAAAATAAGGAAAAGAGATCCATGGGAATCTAAAACAGCTATTCCCATATAGGGATCTTACCCTCCTCCAAGGAGTTCCCTTGTTGCTGTTGTTTCCTATGTAAGGTTGATTCAAAAAGTAGCATTCATGGGGCACCTGAGTGGCTCAGTCGGTTGAGCGACTACCTTCAGCTCATGTCATGATCCTGGAGTCCTGGGATTGAGTCCTGTATTGGGCTCCCTGCTCGGTGGGGAGTCTGCTTCTCCCTCTGACCCTCCCCCTTCTCATGCTCTCTCTCTCATTCTCTCTCTCTCTCAAATAAATAAATAAAATCTTTAAAAAGGAAAAAAAGTCGCATTCCCACTCATGGGTCCCTTCTGAATTCCGTGTTTCCCATATCCTACTCCTACCCATACCTGCGCTGGGGTAGTCACTAGCAAAGAAACTTCGGGTTAAACCTAGTACAATCTCTTATTTAATCTTACTGCCTTCAATAGAAGTAATTTAAGTAACTCAGAGAATTTGATTGACTTCCTCTTAGTCAAGTAAATGGCAGAGTCAAGATTTGAACCAGTCTGTTTGCCCATAATGCCCCCAATATCCTTTCCACTGTAACAGCGGCCTTTAAGAGATGAAAGGATTTGTACAGGGATGGAGTCTGAAGCTCATAAAATATCTGGAAATCTTTCTGGCAGTTACCATATGAGTCAGTTTTCTTTTTAAGCCCTCAACTTAAAAATGGGAAGGGGCAGATTTTATCCAGTGGTATCCAGAGCACAAGCTCCATTGTATCCCCCAGAACATTTCATCACATTGCCAACACTGAATAGTTCATGAGAGCTTTCACACCTAGAACGGGGGGTGCAGTGGCTGGACTAAAGCAGGTGCTCAGTAAGTACTTGTTGAATGGCCAGTGTTTCAGGAGAGGGCGATTCTTTTTTTCTTTTCAGGATTTTTACTTATTTATTTGCCAGAGAAAGAGCTCAAGAGGGGGAGTGGCAGGCAGAGGGAGAAGCAGGATCCCCACTGAGCAGGGAGCCCTATGCAGGACTCGATCCCAGGACCCTGAGTCATGACCTGAGCCGAAGGCAGACACCTGATCGACTGAGCCACCCAGGTGTCCCGGGAGAGGGCAACTGTAGAGTAAGTACTACCCATAGGAGGACAGATGGAGGGTCTCATGTCTTAAAGAATCAACTACCATGAACCTAAAGCTTATCAACCAGATTGACCTTTCCACCAAAGCTGATTTGGAATACAACTTCAGTAACTTCTGGGCCTGAAGAATAACTGAAGGGTCTCAACATCTGTGAACTCAGACCATGGGAAAACTTTCTATTCTCCCATATAATGTGACCTCATCTGGTTTCTCTTCATGGCAGCAAGTTTATATATTTATTTACTTTCTCTTTCAAATCATTTTAATAAGTTTGCAATGATTCAAACTGTGGAAGGAGGATTCAAACCTGTTCCCTTAAGAGGGATGCTACCATGACTGCTTCACACAAGCACGATCAAAGGCAGTGATGAGACCAGATTCCCAAGAGCAAGGGTGGTAAGAAGGCTTCAAGGCTCAGTTTGAAGAGCTTAGTTTCACAAAGTCTCTGAGCGGTAGCAAAAGAGACATGAAATGTCAGGGACCCTCAGAGGGCGCGGTTACTGGGTCATGAGCACCTCGAAGCGTTTCTTGACGGTGATTCAGTGTTGAGAGTATTAGTCATCTGGGGAGAACCGAGCAGGATGAGCCGAGCAGGTCTGCTGTCCCACAGGGTCAGGCTTCTTCAGCATATAGACCCAGGCTCCCTGCTTGTTGAGATAATACTGGAGAAACACAACACACCAACGCCAGAAGTTCCAATTCTGCCCATGGCAGCGATTTTAATATAGGTCTTTCCTCCTTCTTCCTGCCCAAAATGGTAACTAGGAAATCCACAGAGCCAAGACACTGATGGTGACAACAGGTATAGGAAGAATTATTACTGCCATTTGTTTAAGTGATCCAAGGCTGTGTACACAGAATCCGAACAGTGAATGGGCTTCAGGGAGGCTCGAGAGTCTCTCTCCTGGTTTCTGGGTTTCAAATGACTGAATACAGCTGCTACTGTACAGTTTAGATACAATGATTATTAGAGAATAGATTTTTATCAGTCCTAGAGATTTGTATAAACCAGATTTCTTCTATCTGAAATAGCTAAAGATGCCAGTATCAGTAAAATATCAAAATAACAATAATGTTATCAAAAATAACAGCATATATGAGAACTTAGGGTCTCCTCTCTCCATTACTTAGCTAGACTGTACCCATCAACAGGAGGATCAAGTTGGCAAGAGTCAGGCAGGAAATATTCTTTGCTTAGAACTATGTAAGCTACAAAATGTCCCTTCAGCTGATGATTCACAGACCTGTAACCCTCAGGCAAATAATGCATTATATGTTAATTTAAAAGAAAAGTCCCTTCAGGATCATCTCTCAGATGGCGGTTAGGGGCTTGATGCAGATCAACTTCAGCCCATGGTTACTGAACTGAGTCAAGACCTCATCACTAATAATGGACACAATGACTGAAACAGCACATACTCGGGGAAAACCACCTCATTCATTCTTCAGCTGTCATTTGTTTATCCACTTCTGTACAATCCAACGGTCATTTCTCTCAGTCATCTGTTCTGACTGGCCCACCAAACACACTGGCATCACTCTTTCTCTCTCTCTCTCTTTTTTTTTTTACAAAGCCAAAATTCTACATCTCCATCTTTCCTGTGGTTCAGATGGGGTGCTAGGGAGGTGAAGGCTATAAATCCCCTTACCTATTTTCCTGCAAGGTCTTAGAAAAGCAGTGGACCATCTTACAAGATTCTGGTATCAGTGACTGACTCACTACCACAGGGGGATCCCAGGAAACACAAGGGACTCAGAGAAAACACCTTACTCAGAACCCCAATAAACACCATTCTAAAACACCAAAGCCAAGTGTCCCTCCAGAGAAGACAAGGGGCTAAGTGTATAGTCCTCATTTCCCTTCCCTTTACCTATGGTCCCCTTTCTACAACATTCAGCCAGAGATTTGTCCCCTCAGGACTTTCAAGGGTCAGGACACCACTCCCATTTCTTGACAACTTCTGTTACTTCTGTTCTTTGCCAATTTTATTTGCTTTAACAAAATCCTCTAAGAATGATGATGTTTTCAGCTCAAGAAGTATAAGCAGCCAGGTCAAGATTTCTTGATGCTTTAGTCTAAGGCCAGTACTCTGTTACTCAGGAATGCAAATTTATCTCCTGCCATCTTAATTTCTTGTCTTCCATCAGCCCCTTCCAATCATCTGGTCCCTGTTCCGGGTCCCTTACTACCACTTTCACACTTCACCCTCCCTAATCTCAGTGTTATCCACCATTTCCCCATCCCATTCTCAGAGGGGTGTTTGTCCTACCCATTAATTAATGGAAGGGGGGGAAAAAAACCCCAAAAACTCTGACAGCAAAATTAATACTGGTATTTTATCCAGTTGATTGATTTGGGACTGATTTGGGATTTATTTTATAACAAAATACTTAACATGTCCTGTTCTATAGCCCCAACTGCCATTGAGGACCTCTTCCCAGTAAGATTGATAAGTTGCTCTTAGATTTCTGTTTGTTTGTTTTTTTAAGTTTTAACTTTTTTTTTAGTAATCTCTACATGCGGCTCAAACTCATGAACCTGGGATCTAGAACACTGTTAATGGTAATATTTAAAAAACAAACAAGGGGCGCCTGGGTGGCTCAGCGGGTTAAGCCACTGCCTTCGGCTCAGGTCATGATCTCAGGGTCCTAGGATCAAGTCCCACATCGGGCTCCTTGCTCAGCGGGGAGCCTGCTTCTCTCTCTGCCTCTCCCTGCCACTCTACCTGCTTGTATGCTGTCTCTCTCTGACAAATAAATAAATAAAATCTTCAAAAAAAAAAAAAAAAAAAAGAATTTAAAAAAAAATAAAAAAAAATAAAAAACAAACAAACAAACAAACAAACAACCCTTACACTCCTGGGTGGCTCAGGTCATGATCTCAGGGTCCTGGGATTTAGCCCCAGTTAGGTTCCCTGCTCAGTGGGGAGCTTGCTTCTCCCTCTCCTCCCAGCTCATGCTCTCTCCATCTCTCTCTCTCAAATAAAGAAATAAAATTTTAAAAAAGAAAAGAAAAGAAACCCTCAATACTCAGATAAAAATGACAGATTATGGTAAAGGAAATGCTTTTAGCATTTCATGGGCGAATCCTATCTGGTGGGCTCTAGGTTGGAATATCAAACAAAATTAAGCAGAATGTATTAATAGGGCAAGATAATGAGCAAATACATAAAAGAGTGGTACCACTTTATAGGGGGAGGGGTGCAGAGAAGTTGAAAAAGGTGGCAGTGGTTACTCAAATAATAAAATGGAAATCAAATCTCTCTAATTACACAGTCCTTCCCTAACCTCGGTGATACCAAAGAATCTAATGGTTTAATTCAGTCCTCATTCTACTTATGTGATCTATCAGCAATATCTGATATAGTTGCCTCCCCTTTCTTCACTGCCTTCCTAGGACCACCTTCTCATGGTTTTTCTCTTATGTAATTGGTCACTCCTTCTTGCTTCCCTTTTTGGCTGCTCTCCCTGACTCCGTAACACAGGAATGCCTTAGAGCTCAGTCATTGCTTCCCTTCTCTTGACTAGCTATACTTACTTGTTTGCTGATGTCATCCAGTCTTGTGCCTTTAAACACTACTTATATGCAAACAAAACTCAAATTTTTATCTCTAGTTCAGAACTTCTCTTGAACTCTCGAATTTCATACCTCTATTATCCAAACTGTTCAACATCCATCTCCACCTGGATGTTTAAGAGACATCTCAAACTCTACCTGCTCCTCCTCTCCCCCAGTCCAATCTATCAGGAAATCATGATCAGGATTTACCTTCAAAAACCATCTAGACTGAAACCTCTATTACCTTTATTTAAGCCACCACCACCATCACTCACCTGTATCATGGGGGACTCCTACTAGTTCTCCTCATTCCTATCCTTGGCAGCCCCACGCCCACCATCTATCCTCAACTCCACAGCCAGAGTGATACTGTTAAAATAAGTTAGATCATGTCACTCCTCTGCTCAGAATTCTCTAATGGGTCTTCTGTTTCACCCACAGTAACAGCCTAATGGGACACCCCTTTATGCCCTACTTAACCCTACTATTCCCCTCTCTCTTACTCTACCTCAAAACACACCGTTTTCCATGTTATTTCTCAAACACATGAGGCACATTCTCACTTCAGAACTTTGCACTGGTTTGACCTAAAATGTTCTTCCCCCAGATTTCTGCATGGCTAACTCCCTCACCACTTTGAGGTTTTGCTCAAATGTGATCTTCTCAAAGAGGTCTATACTGAACATCCTACCTAAAAAGCTGCATTTCCCTGACCCCCCAATACCACTTCCATACCCCCTTATTCCACTCTATGTTATCCTTTTCCTTAGCATTTCTAACCTGTTAAACATAATATAATTTATTGTGTTTATTGTTTATTGTAAGCTTCTCTTGGTAGAACATAAGCTCGATGATGGCAGGGGTCTTCTGCTATACAATCAAGCCTTGAACAGTGCCTAGCATGGACTAGGTTTTCAATAAATGTTTGACAAGTGAATGAAAAGATATGAGTGTATTTGACTGCAGAATATAGGTATACCGCATAAAACTCAATCTCCATTAGTGTCCCCATCATCCAATGTGTGAGGTATCCAAGTGTTTCTCCATCTTCCTTCTGTCAAATTTGGATATTTCTTTTATGGCATTTTTACTATAGTAAGAGCAGAGAAATAAAGGGGCTAAAATCCTACCTATCCATCATGGTCCTCTGGAATGCTGTTTCCATGAAAACTTTACTGATCCCCAAAATCTCTTCAAGCCTCCCTTCATTATCTTTTTCTATGGGCCCTGGAACCCACTTTTAAATTCATCATGTGCACACACACATCCCCTTTTCTCATCTTTCTTAGACTAGAAGTTCTTTGAGGGCAAGAAAGTATTTATTCTTTCAGTCACCCATAGGGTTTTGCATAATGTCTTTTTTTTTTTTAAAGATTTTATTTATTTATTTGACAGAGATCGTAAGTAGGCAGAGAGGCAGGCAGGGCGGGGGGGGAAGCAGACTCCCCATTGAGCAGAGAGCCCAATGCAGGGCTCGATCCCAGGACCCTGAGATCATGACCTGAGCCACAGGCAGAGGCTTAACCCACTGAGCCACCCAGGCACATCGGGTTTTGCATATTGTCTTATGTTAGGATACTCAGTAAGTGAACAGACTGAAGTAAGTCCCCTTATCATTTTCTCTGGAGCAAGGCTTGAAAGAGAAGGCTAAAGCTATTATCTACCAAACTGAGGTTTGGCAGGTACCTTTTGAGGCAATTAATCTATTTCATTCCTGATACCACTGGTAGAATTAAGAGGTTCCTGTTCTGAGGGGCAAGGGACTACTTCTTTACCTTGCTATGTCTAAAAGAGTTGTCCAAATAACCTGAGTAATTCCGAAAGGCCTGAGTGAACATCCCTTGTGTCTCTAAGTTTCAAACCACAAGAATTAAATCAGAGTAGGGAGGGGCGCTTGGGTGGCTCAGTCAGTTAAGTGTCTACCTTTGGCTCAGGGGATCAAGTCCCCATATCAGGCTTTCTGCTCAGGGGGGAGCTTGCTTCTCCCTCTCCCTCTGCCACTCCACCTACTTATAGTCTCTTTCTCTGTGTCAAATAAAGAAATAAAAGTGTTTAAAAAAAAAAAAAGAATTAAATCAGGGTAGTGACAATACAGAGAGTGGTAGCTGCCTCCTAGGGAATCACATAACTACCTAAGACTTAAAGAGAAAAAAAAAAGTCAGATGGGGACAGCCAATGCTCAGTTAAAGCTCAAAGAGCTCCACAGACAGCAGTGCTTAAAAAAGTGCACAAAAAGTCAATTATACTAGTTCTTCTTTGATCATCTGTATATCACATGTGTTTACAACCAACTACTTGTGACCAATTAAAAACAGTTGTTCTTCCAGGCATAAGGGAGGGGGGAAAAAGGCAAATGCCCAGGCCTGACCCACGGAGAGTGAAGACAGGTCTAGAAAAAGGAGGTGAGACAGAGCACACACACATGTGCAGGCCCGTGAAAATGCATTTACAGCTGTTTCCATTGGCCTGCTGGCAGTGGGGGTGGCTGCAGTGACTGGGCAGTGAAACTGCACGTTTTCCCCTCTGTTCGGGGAAAAATCTGTCACAGAACCTTCCCCCTCTTCAACTACCGATGAATCAAGAGCAGCCTTGATGCAACAACTCAACCAGCCATTCCTGAGGGAGAGAAAGACAATGACTTGGACTCTAAGGAGTTTTTCAGAGAAGAGTACAAGGGAGAAAGCTTTCTTCTGGAGGAGTAACAGTCATGGCAGAGCAGCTGCTAAACACCCTCACCAGCAACCTCAGGAGGTGGATGTTATTACTCTGGCTGTACTGTTGATAGCGCTAATGTTCTTGTCTTACAGATGAAGAAATAAGTTTGGCAAGATTAAATAATTTTTCCAAAGCAGAAACTAGACGAATGGATCAGGAATTTAAATGCAGGCCTACCAACTCTATTACATTATGTTTCTTTCCATAAATAGGAAGGTCTTCACATAGAAGCAGATCTCAAGGGAAAAAAGTCTTATCCATAAAAACCCTAAAGCCCTTTCCAACAAGAATTAGGGGAAAGGGAAGGAGAAGATAATATGAAGATTTTCCAGAGACACCCACCTCCTCCACATGTTGCCAAATTCATTACTTCCATACCTAAGTTACTAGGGAGCAAATGCTTTGTAAATTACGGATCTGTGGACGATGATCCTACTCTACATGGCAGTAACAACGTCTTACATTTGAAAACACACATTTTTCAGAAAGCTCCCGAGACTGTTAAATCATTTCGTGATATGAGGCCTTGAGAGGGGAAGAGTTTTTACAGCAGAAACTAAAGCTCAGACAATTGCTGTTACATAACTTGCCTAGAATCACTCCATCAGCTAGTTAGTGGCAGCATTGGACTGGAATCCAGGTAAGATTTTGAGCCTAATGCTCTTTCCAATATACCACACTGGCTCTATACATAATTGCCGGTCTGTTTATTTTATCTTCAGAATCACCACATTAAAACAGATGCTCTTCCTACATACTTGAGAGGTGTAAAACATTCCGATGGGCTTTTTCTTTGCCACGGCCAAATTCCCAGTTCTAGTCCTTTAATTTTTGGAGAGGTTTTTAGAAAATGAGTTATTATTTGACATCAACTGAAAAACTGAGCCTAACCTTGCCAGGTAGGAAGTTTTATGGTGGTTATTAGGTCTCACATCTCAAAATGATTTTCTGGGGCGCCTGGGTGGCTCAGTAGGTTAAGCCTCTGCCTTGGGCTTGGGTCATGACCTCAGGGTCCTAGGATAGAGCCCTGCATCGGCTCTCTGCTCATCGGGGAGCCTGCTCCCGCCCCACCCTCTCTGCCTGCCTCTCTGCCTACTTGTGATCTCCCTCTGTCAAATAAATAAAATCTTTAAAAAAATGATTTCCTTAGCCTACTCTGAAGCCCTATGCAATTACTTAAAGAGATTTGTTAAGTTTATACTGTTTATATAATAAATACATTTCATCTCTTTGGAGTTTGGAACTGCAACTCCCCAGTGACTTTCTGTCTTTCTGAACAGGAGAGTAGAGAAAAAAAGAATGTCCTTGCTTTTGGCTAATACTCAGGACTGCTCTCCATCTAGTTTTCTTAGCATCTGGTATGCACTGTGAAGCACACTGCCGGTCTGCAATAAATGCTGATGGCCCGTCGGACTTAAGGCATAGAATAGCAAGGCTGCTTCCCCATATTAGCTTGCCTTAGTATCTTCTGTTCAACTAGCATGCAGGCATGCACCGAGAGAGCGAACTCAGCCTCGTCCCATATTTTGATTAAATCAAAGAGGAGATAGATTAGAGTAGGGATTTCCCCACAGACTTTTTGTCATCTAAGCATTCAAAGCTAGAACCCAAGGGCCACATCTAGTCCTCATATGTCTGGCTTGCCAAACATTGCTGAGTATTTTTAAAATTATGAATTGTCAACATTTAAAATATAGAGACATTACATATAAAAATGAGAGGTGCTGGGGCGCCTGGGTGGCTCAGTGGGTTAAAGCCTCTGCTTTTGGCTCAGGTCATGATCCCAGGGTCCTGGGATTGAGCCCCGCATCGGGCTCTCTGCTTGGCAGGGAGCCTGCTTCCTCCTCTCTCTCTGCCTGCCTCTCTGCCTACTTATAATCTCTGTCTGTCAAATAAAATAAATAAAATCTTTAAAAAAAAAAATGAGAGGTGCTAAGTATCCCTGAAGCCAGGCTTAAGTTAAGGGTAGGGCCAGAACCAGGAGGAATTAAAAGTCTGTATAAAGAGCAGTTACATCATTATACTCCTCCTCTGAGCACATATGGCCAGGAAGCTCCCCATTCCCCACACAGGCAGAGACCTAGGGGTTGCAAGCTGAAGCTGACCTAAAGAGGTTTTGGACTGAAGACACCAGGTGCAGTGGAGGGTGGGATTAAGCAAAAATCTGTGCATAGACCTATGAGATTCACAGCTCTATTCCCTTATTTGGCTCTTAGAGTCATGGCTCAAATGCCAGGCAAATATCCTGCAGATCCTAGATCAAAGATTCCCCTCTGGAAAGGTAGCTGATTTCAAGAGTAGAAAGGCAACAGAGAATGTCCAAAACTGAAAATTCAAAGATAGCATGAATTACAGGAAGAGAAAGGAACTGTTGCATTTTTAAAAAGTAAGTTTTGTAATATCTTAATTTGATGTAAAATTATGTACCTGTATTATTTTGATAACAAGAAGTATTTAATTATAAAAACAGTGAAAGTTATAGAAAAAGATAAAAAGAACAGAAAGAAAAAGGAAAGCTATACTAACAAAGGAAAAGAATGTGGGTGGGTCATCCGAAGAGTGGCAGGAAGGTTGAATTCCCCAAATGAGCCAAGGTTTATGAAAAATAATCACAAAAGGTGCTTAGTTACATGCACAACAAGATGACGACCAAAGAGACAGACTTACTGTGATAACCTGATGATGTAATGTTGAATGGTAATAAAGAGAAAACAAACCCCTCAATTACAAGTTAGTGAATCCAACAAGAAAGACAAGCAATCATAAGGTCCTGTTCTTTGTCTTGTGTACAAAGAAATCCAAGCATCAAATAAAGAATGGGGATCCAGGACCAACAACAGCCCACGTAGACACCATGGGGGCCCCTAGCCAACTCTAAGTATGAGCAGATCATGGGTTCTGTGACCTCCAAAAACAGTTTATGTGATATTGAGTGTACTTCCTGAAACACCCTGCAGCACACTTAATATCAAGGAGCCAAGATTTTCCTCTGATCTAGCCAGGCTACATCTGCTGAGCTTATTTAGTTAATCCTTAAACAAAGGTAGAACAAATCCGGAGGAGAGAAATCAGTACGGTAAAGAAACATTATAAAATCATTTCTTGGGGCATGTGGGTGGCTCAGTGGGTTAAGCCTCTGTCTTCAGCTCAGGTCATGATCTCAGGGTCCTGGGATAGAGCCCCGCATCGGGCTCTCTGCTCAGCAGGGAGCCTGCTTCCCCCCCTCCTCTCTGCCTATTTGTGATCTCTGTCTGTCAAATGAATAAATAAAATATTTTTAAAAAATCATTTCTTTGAGGAAATGCAAAACTGAACATCGGGGCAGGGGTGGGTGGAGGATGCTATCTCTGGAGAGATCTAGAAGAGGACATGAGAGCTACCTTCAAATGAGCAAAAGGCTACGAAGAGGAAGAGAGGCCATTCTCAGTAAGATAGCACTCAACTCCCAGGAAACAGAGTAAGACTTATGAAGAACTTTCTAATCGCTGGAGTTACCCTGGAGCAACAAGCACTTTATTATGGTGGACATCCTGGCATAGATTTAAGTCACTCCTCAATAAAAGCGTACTTTACACTTGTAAGTTGTAACTCAAGAAAAAAATTATTGTCGGGGTGGGTATGCAAACAGAAAATTTTATAGTCAAATACCCCTGTAGTACCCCTGAGATGAATGCCAGGATGACTTGTTTTCATGTTTAGTTGAGAAAATGGTATTTTTATTGTGATTTATTCTTTGACCCACACTTATTTCCAATTTTTTCCATCATTGAGAAATTAAAAAGATACAGAAAATAGCACAAGAAGTAGAGCTTAATAAAGTTTTTTAAGGTGAACACTATTATAACTGACATCCAAGTCAAAAAATGGCATTTTTTCTGGCCATTTTCATGCCTCATGTGCCTCATTTCAGTTACAACCCTTTTCCTCCCATGAAATCAGATATTACCTGATCTTTATATTAATCACCTCTCTGCATTTTTTTTAATTTTTTTAAACATTTTATTTATTTATTTGAGAGAGAGAGAGACAGTGAGAGAGAGCATGAGCGAGGAGAAGGTCAGAGGGAGAAGCAGACTCCCCGTGGAGCTGGGAGCCTGATGCGGGACTCGATCCTGGGACTCCAGGATCATGACCTGAGCCGAAGGCAGTCGCTTAACCAACTGAGCGACCCAGGCGCCCAACCTCTCTGCATTTTTAATAATTTTATTCATCCAAGTGTGCATTTCTAAATAGTTTTATCTGGTTTTTGTTTTAATATGTCATTTACGTTTCTTATACAATAGGCTTCCTTCTGTCCATCCTTTCCTTTTTTCAGTAGGATGTATTTATTAGAGAAAATGGGCCCTTTGACCTAACGTTTCTGAACTCTGGATTGTGTGGACTGTAAGCTCACAATGTAGTACAATATGTTCCTCTGTCCTCTGTGCTTCCTGCAAACTGAAAGCTGGATCCTGAGGTTTTATTCAGAGTTGTTTTATTTGGCAAGCCTATCAGTAGTATTGTGTTCTTTTTATCAGAAGGCACATAATGTCTAATTGCCTTTCTTATTAAGATGTTGCACACCTGTCACTCCTCGGTATTTAGATGCATTAATTCACTGAGGGCTGTGAAGCAATTGCATTAAAATTCTGTAATTTCTTTTTAAAAAGTGTATTTATTAAACCTACATTTTTGGTAGATATTTTCCCTGGATACAGAATTTTAGGTTGGCAGGTTTTAATTCTCTAAGCACCTGAGAGATATCATTCTATTATATTCTGGCTTCCATAATTTGGCCATCACTCTTACTGTTGCTCATTTACAGGTAATCTGTATATTTTCTCAGGCTGCTTTTGGGCTTTTTCTCATTATCTTTTGTCTCTAATAGTCTGACGTATGATGTGGCTAAGTGTATTGTATTTATCCTGTTTGTGGTTACTGAGTTTCTTGAATCTGAGAATTAGTCTATTTCATTTGTTTTAGAAAATTCTTCTAGCTATTGTCTCTTCACATATTGTTTCTGTTTCGTTTTCTCTCTCTTATCCTCCTGGGACTTCAATTTCATCTATGCTGAATCATCTGTGCTCCTCTTGTCTCTTACACTGTGCTCTTTCTGGTCTCTGTTCCCATTGTCCTTTGATAGCTTTTATTAACCTGCCTTTTATTCACCAAGCCTGTCCACTCACTATAGGTTAAACCCGCCCAATAAAGTCTTAGTTTTAGATACAGTTTTCAGTTTTATAATGTCTATGTGATTTTCTAAATAGATTACAATTCTCCGCTGAAATTCTCCATCTTTTTTTCTATTTTGTTTGTTTATAACATTTGAAGTCCTTACTTATTAATGTCAATATATGGATAATATTGTGGATGGTTCCTATTGATTATTTTTTCACTCTTGATTACTAGACACATTTTCATGCCTCATTATTTGTTATCATATGCTAGACATGGAGTATAAAAAAACCATAGAGACTGCTATGGACTAAATTATCTTCCCCAAAACATATGCTGAGGCCCTAAATCCTAATGTGACTGTATTTGGAGACAGGGCCTTTAAGGAAGTAATTAAGGTTAAATGAAGTTATAATCCAATGAGACTGGTATCCTCCTAAGAAGAAGGGACACCAGTGATGTGTGTGCACAGAGAAAAGGTCATGTGAGCACACAGTGAGAAGGTGGTCATTTGTAAGCCAAGGAGAAAGGCCTCAGGAGAAATCAAACCTGCCAGCACCTTTCTCTTGAACTTCTAAGCTCCAGAACTGTGAAAAGATATATTTTTGTGGTTTAAGTCGCCCATTTTGTGGGATTTTGTTATCGCAGTCCTAACAAACTAACACAGACCAAAGCTGATTTCCTCCTTATGGCATTCCCCATTCTACTCTTGAGAAAATAAAGTAAGGGCTTGATCATCCTCAATCTAATCGGGAGGAACTAGTTCAGTGCTGGGTTGTTTCTTTAGGAAGAATACATCTACTTCTGGCTTCAGATATCTCAAGTCAAGACCTAGAGTGTTCTTGTTGCAGGTGCCTTTCTCTAACTGGGGTCGTGTCCTAAGCACCAGGAGATTACAGGATAGTTCACTCATCCTTCCTGGTCTAGCCCATCCTTGAGTATAAGCCTTTTGGGCTTCTTCTTCTTTTTTTTTAATTAATCTCTATGTCCAATATGGGGCTTGAACTCACAACCCTAAGATCAAGAGCTGCAGCTCTACAGACTGAGCCAGCCAGGCGTCCCACCTCTTGGGCTTTTAACGGAGAGTCTGGCAAGTCTCTGTTGTCCTCTGCTCTGAATGTTCTGTCCCTTAGAGATTTTAAGCTTAGCTCTTTATCCTCCTTTCCCCCCCCCCGCACACTCTGGCAAAAGCTCCATAGAGCAGACCCCTCCCAAGGTGGGGTGGGGGGGTGGGCAGTGCTTTGTCTCCAGAACACTGTGTTAAGGTGGGACCCACCTGCGTTCCGCCTCTCCGGGCCAGTCCCATAGTTCCCAGGACAACCCTAGCACTCAGCAAGTGTCCTACAGGGAAGATTGGCTATGGGATTGGAGCACCTCTAGATTCTGTCATATCAACCCACGTGACCAGTGCAAATTCTGATATCATCTGTGGTGGCCCAATCTGTAGACTCTGTGCACACGCCCCAGGACAGACGAGGGTCAGCACCTGTGGGTGGGCTAGAAGGGCTCTGCCTTCTTCAGAACTTGAATGTTTCTAGCATACTTTGTTGCCACAGACACCTTTATGGCTTTTGTGACTGTTGTAGTTACTGTGCGGTGGGAGCCACCACTGCATACTCTGTGGGATCTGAAGCCCTACAGCCCTAAAATTTTTTTAAAATTAAAAAAAAATTTTTTTTAAAGATTTTATTTATTTGACACAGAGAGTGATCAAAAGTAGGCAGAGAGGCAGAGAGAGGGGGGAAGCAGGCTCCCCGCCGAGCAGAGAGCCTGAGGTGGGCCTCGATCCCAAGACCCTCAGATCATGACCTGAGCTGAAGACAAAGACTTCAGAGAGAGAGAGATTTATTTATTTGGCAGAGAGAGAGAGAGAGATCACAAGTAGGCAGATAGGAGGGCAGAGAGGTGGGGAGGCAGGTTCCCTGAGGAGCAGAGAGCCCAATGTGGGGCGTGATCCCAGGACCCTGAGATCATGACCTGAGCCGAAGGCAGAGGCTTTAACCCATTAAGCCACCTAGGCGCCCCTACAAGTACTTTTTTAATAGAAATTTTACATCATTCATTTTTCCTTCCTGAAATAGTATTTCTACATTACCTATTCCCGTCCCCACCCCCAGACATTTCAGCCTAATATATTTTTGTACTTTGGAGGTTTTTACCTCTTATAGCAAATGGTTGGAAATTTATGGAGTACTTTTGGTTTTCTGGGTTTTGTTTTTGTTTTTGTTTTCTAACGTGAAAGAAGAGGAAAGGGGAAGTGGGAAAGGAGAATGGGTACTTTCCTAGGAATACTGATTTTATGAAAGAATACATATAGAATTTGAGAATCTAGAACTGGAATACCTTTAAAGCAGCTGTGCCTAGAAAACCCTTGGAAAATCTGGGTATCCATTTCCCAGTTTTTTTATTGGAATCCTAAGTCAGCTATCAGATCCCTGCCGACCTGAAGACTGCATAATCATCTATACTTAAAAAGTCAGCCCACTGTGGCCCATACCTTAAATCAGTACAAAAATAAGCTGGGACTTAAAGAGGAAAAAAATCTGTAATACTATTGTTAATTCTTCCCTATTCTCTCTTTATACAAGCATGAAAAAGATTCCAGAGAACAGCTCAGGGGAAGGGGGTTATCCACTTTCTATTTTAAAAAATCACATTGACTTGGGCGCCTGGGTGGCTCAGTGGGTCAAGCCTCTGCCTTTGGCTCAAGTCATGATCTCAGGGTCCTGGGATCGAGCCCCACATCGGGTTCCCTGTTCAGTGGGGAGCCTGCTTCCCGCCCCGCCCCCCACCCCCCCGGCTGCCTCTCTGCCTACTTGTGATCTCTCTCTGCCAAATAAATAAATAAAATCTTTTTTTTTTAAAAATCACACTGACTTAATAATTAAAAGCTTTTTAAGATCAGGTAAAAGATATAATTAAGCCCAAAGATTAATTCTCAGATAATCAATCTATAAGACCAGGGGGTGGAGACCTAATAGTCTAGTGCTCGAATATCACTTTTGTTCAGCTAGACCGCTGCGGTCCCATCTGGTTGTGCTTCACAGGTAAGCTGCTTCACTCATGCCTTCTAAATTCCAGAAGGGAAAAAAGGTCTTCTGCAAACTGTTTAGTAACCAGACCACAGTAATAGGATGGTTAAATCAAAAGTGTGCTTCAACAAGTTTTGAAAGGCAGACGTTTGGTAACAATATTGTTAATTCAGCAACAGGCAAACCAACAACTTCCCTAAACACTGAGGACTAGACAAATATTACGTAATAAACTTGGCATAGTCCTCTATTACTTTCCTAATGGCCATTTTCCAGTTTGATGCCATGTATCACCTGGAGCAGATGGCTATATTGAGCTGTCCCGAGGATAAAAAACAGACATTTTTCTACCAGTAGGAAGCAACCAGTGGAAGACTGAACTGAGTACGTGAAGACACCATTATCAAGAATGAAGAATGATCCATGATGTTTGAAAGCTCAGATGGCCTAGATCCAAATTCATGGAAAGCTGCAGGCATTTTTCAGAACACATCTAGAGAAAATGCAAAACTATTTCTTTCTAAATTTCTTTGATATCTGGGATCAGCCAAACCCCAGGGACTGAACTTGTCCATCAACAAAGAACTTTACCCTTTAGTTACCATCATCAGGGAGGCCAAAGGAAAGGAAAAGACCCTAGAGAAATAAACAAGAATATGCAGGTGGATAAAAAGGGAAAGCAAGATAAAAATATTCCAGGGGTGAAATAGGAGCAAGGAAAATGGACATAATGGAGATCTATGAAGTCTAAAGAAAGTTCTTGGGAAGAAATCTGAGCATCACTAACTCAATAAGGGTTTGTCTGTATGAGGTTATAGTGAAATCTGGCTTCTATTTTTTATGTTTAAATTTCCCTTGGTCACTTTCTTGATAAACTTACTATATTAAAAGAGAAATATCATCCTATTTCTACAGATCACTCCTTTCAGGGCACAACATATGCCAAAGGTCAATCAACAGAGCCAACATTAGCAGTAGGTTCATGCTAGGAATATACTTACCTGCTTCTGGATCTGCAGGAATTCTCCACATGTACAAGTTGAAGTCATCAGAGCCTGAAAGGATATACTGTTGGGATAAAAAAAATATATATATATATATATTTATTATTTATATCTTGACTGATAAAATATCTACATCTATCTACCTATCTATATAGAGAAAGATTTTTTAAAAAATAAATGAGACAAATGGGCAAATATTCATAAGGCATCACACAGCAAATACCCTCTTTAACGTATTTGCCAATTAAAAGGTTCACTGGCTAAAACTCAGCAATTAAAACCAAACAACCTAATTCCAAAATGGGTAAAGGACTTGAACAGCTATTTCTCCAAAGAAAATATATAAATGCCTAATAAGTACATGTGGAGATGCTCAGCATCACTAATCATTAGGGAAATGAAAACCAAAATCACAATGAGATACCATTTCCTAGTCATTGGGATGGCTAATACCAAAAAAAAAAAAAAACCAAAAAAACAAAAAAACAAAAAACCCCACACAAAAAGTAACAAAACAAAACAAAACAAAACAAAACAGAAAACAGAAAACAAGTGTTGGCAAGGATGTGGTGAAATTAAATCCCTGCGCATTGTTGGTAGGAATATTTAATGGTGCAAACACTATGGAATACAGTACAGAGGTACCTCAAAAAGTTAAACATAGGGGCACCTAGGTGGCTCAGTGGGTTAAAGCCTCTGCCTTCAGCTCACGTTATGATCTTGGGGTCCTGGGATCAAGCCCCACATCAGGCTCTCTGCTCAGCAGGCAGCCTGCTTTCCCCCACCCCGGCCCCTCTGCCTGCAACTCTTCCTGCTTGTGATCTCTGTCTATGTCAAATAAATAAATAAAATCTTAAAAAAAAAAAAAAAGTTAGACACAGAACTACCATATGACCCAGAAATTCCACTCCTAGGTATATGTTAAAGAACTCAAAGCAGGGACTTGAGCTATTTGTACACCAATGTTCATAAAAGAATGCTTACAACAGCCAAATGTGGAATCCTAAATGCATTATGCTAAGTGAAATAAGCCAGATACAAAAAGACAAATATTGTATGGTTCAACTTATATGAGGTGCCTAGGGTACTCAAATTCATAGAGATAGAAAGTAGAATGGTAGTTGCCAAGGACTAGGGGGAGGAAGGACAGGAGAGTTGCTGCTTAATGGGTATGGAGTTTCAGTTTAGGAGGATGAAAAAGTTCTGGAAATGGATGGTGGTGATGGCTATACAATAATCTAAATTCAGCTAATGCCACAGAACAGCACACTTAAAAATGATTATAATGGAAAGTTTTGTTGTGTATATACATATATTTAAGTTTTGTATTATTGAAGCATAGTTGACCTACAATGCTATACTACTTTCCCGTGTACAACATAACGTCTTGACATTTCTACATATTATTCAATGTTCACCATGATAAGTGTAGTTACCATCTGTCACCACACACTATCACATTATTATTGACTATATTATCCCTATGCTATACTTTGCAAATCCGTGACTTACTTATAACCGGAAGTGTGTGCCTTTTAATCCCCTTCACCTATTCCACATCTCCCTAACCCCCCCTTCCCTCTGGCAACCACCAGTTTGTCTTTCTCTAGGATTTGTCTTTCTCTGTCTGACTGATATCACTTAATATAATACACTCTAGGTCCATGCACATTGTTGCAAATGGCAAGATCTCATTCTTTTTTATGGCTAGTATTTCATATATATATATGTGTGTATGTATACACTTGTATACTCTCATGTATTCACTCATGTATGTGTACACACACACACACCTTCTTAATCCATTCATCTATTGATGCACACTTGGGTTGCTTCCATAGCTTGGCTACCATAAATAATGCTGCAAAAAACACAGGAGTGAATGTATCTTTTCAAATTAGTATTTTCATTTTCTTTGGACAAATACCCAGTAGTGGAATTACTGCATCATATGGTAGTTCTATTTTTAATTTTTCCAGGCGCCTCCATACAGTCTACACAGTGATTGCTATGTTATGTATATTTTATCACAATTTTTCAAAAACACTTCTAATGCAGAACAAAAAATTAGGAGCTTCCCAGAGATCTTTTTCCAAGTGTAAGCATCCTGAACGTCCCTGCTGTCAACTGACATCTTTGAACAGGAAGCCATCACCACCCAGCCATGAGTTAGTGCTAGGATCATAAGCAATCCCTATCTATGTGGCAGTTTCAAACTACTTGATCTCAGATAGGACACTGAGCCAGACTGATTTTAATTAGGACTTATAAAAGCATTGTCTAACATTATCTAACAGCAACAAGTCAGCAACCCTGACAGCTCATTTATTTGCAAAGATTAACAAAAGTATACTGCTTTAAGCTGAAGTCAGCACTACTTCCTGCCTTTTGGTGCCATCCCCTTATTTCCTAGAAAAAGAAAGCCCTATAGTTTTGTTTTCTTCTTCTTGTTTTTTAAAAAGAGGCACTGAGGGGAGGGGCAAAGGGGGAGAGAGATAGAATCTTAAGCAGGTTGCAAGCCCAGCACAGAGCCTAATGTGGGGGCTCGATCTCACAACACTGAGATTGTGACTTGAGCTGAAATCAAGAGTTGAACACTTAACTGACTGAGCCATCCAGGCCACCAGGGCCTACAGTTTTCTACAGAAAACTTGACTTAAAAATGACACTGAACAATTCCAAAAACTGTTAAGTTCAACTTACACACAACTTTATGCCTTATGTACATACTTTACAATAATTAAAAAATCAATTCACCAGTCTTCAAAATACTTGTAAGAAAGTGAGAAAGGAGGCGGAGAAAGGCATGTTTAAAGATAAAAAAAATGTTATCCACAGGGGTTAGGTGATTTAGCTCAGGGCACAGTGGAAAAAGAAATGGGCCCAATTTCCTCACTTGGTAGCTCTCTATTATTGTCTGAATGTTTGTGTTCCCCACCAAATATACATTTTGGAATCCTAATGCCCCATGTGATGGTATTAGGAGGCGCGGCCTTTGGGAGGTGATTAGGGAATAGGGTAGAGCCTTCATGAACAGAATTAGCAGTCTTAATTAAGAGACCCAACAAGGGCGCCTGGGTTGCTTGGTCAGTTAAGCGTCTGCCTTTGACTCAGGTCATGATCCTAGGGTCCTGGGATCGAGCCCTGAGCTGGGCTCCCTGCTTGGTGGGGAGTCTGCTTCTCCCTCTCCCTCTGCTCCTCCCCCTGCTTGTGCTCTCGCTTATTCTCTCTCTCAAATAAATAAAATCTTTGTTAAAAAGTCTCATAATAGGGGCGCCTGGGTGGCTCAGTGGGTTAAAGCCTCTGCCTTCTGCTTGGGTTGTGATCCCAGGTTCCTGGGATCGAGCCCTGCATCGGGCTCTCTGCTCAGCGGGGAGCCTGCTTCCCTTCCTCTCTCTCTCTGCCTGCCTCTCTGCCTACTTGTGATTTGTCAAATAAATAAATAAATCTTTAAAAAAAAAAAGGACTCGTAAAAAAGAAATCTTAAAAAAAAAAAATAAATAAGAGACCCAACAGAGGTCCCAGGTGCCTTCCGCTATGTGAGGATACAGAGAGAAGTTCATGTTCTGCAACCCTGAAGACAGCCTTCACCAGAACCCAGCCATGTTGGTACCCTCATCTTGGACTTTCAGCTTCCAGAACTGTGAGAAAGAAACTGTAATTTATAAGACACCCAGTCTGCACTATTTTGTTAGAGCAGTCATAACAGACACTCTCTAAAGCTCATTTAATTTAAGATTCTATGCTTTCTCTGTGAGGGAGTGATGGAAATCTGATTAGAACTAGAAGTCTCTAAGCTGCTGGGTCATGGTTACTTGACAAATCACTTCATAAATATGCTTGAGATAAGGAAACCCAAAGACTAATCCCACAAGACTTCAATTAAAAAGTTTCCTTAGACACATTTAAAAACAACTTGAGTTTAAAAATGGGCAAAGGACTTGAAAAGGCATTTCTCCAAAGAAAAAAATATGTAATGGTCATACACAAAATGGCCAATAAACACATGAAAAGATGCTCAACATCACTAATAATTAGGGAAATACATATCAAAACCACAGTAAGAATCTATCTCACACTCATTAGAATGGCTCATATCAAAAAAACCCCAAAAAAAATTCCTCAAAAAATTAAAAATAAAATTATCACATGATCCAGCAATTCCACTTCTAGGTAAATATCCAAAAGAATTGAAAAGAGGATCCCTAAGAGATATTTGTACACCTGTGTTCATAGCAGCATTATCACACTAGCCAAGAGGTAGGAGCAATCCAAGTGTCTATCAACAGATGAATGTATTAAAAAAAATGTGGTACAGACAGAACATATACAACAGAACATTATACAGCCTTAAAAAGGGAATTCTGGGGCGCCTGGGTGGCTCAGTGGGTTAAGCCGCTGCCTTCGGCTCAGGTCATGATCTCAGGGTCCTGGGATCGAGTCCCGCATCAGGCTCTCTGCTCAGCAGGGAGCCTGCTTCCCTCTCTCTCTCTCTCTCTCTCTCTCTCTCTGCCTGCCTCTCTGTCTACTTGTGATCTCTCTCTGTCAATTAAATAAATAAATATTTAAAAAAAAAAAAAGGAATTCTGACTTGTGCTACAACATGGATGAATCTTGAACATGCTAAGTAAAATAAGCCCAATCACAAAAGACAAATACTGTACGATTCCATTTATGAGGTACCTAGAGTAATCACATTCATAGAGACAGAAAGTAGAATGGTAGTTGCCCAGGACGGGGATGGAAGGGAGGAATGGGGAGATGCTGTTTAATGGGTATGGAGTTTCAGTATGGGAAGATGAAAACTTCTGGAGATGGATGGTGGAAATGGTTACATTATGATGTGAATATACTTAATACTATTAAAGTATATACTTTTTAATTTTATTTTCTCTTTTTAAAAAAAAATTTTTTTAAAGATTTTATTTATTTATTTGACAGAGATCACAATTAAGCAGAGAGGCAGGCCGAGAGAGAGGGGGAAGCAAGCTCCCTGCTTAGCAGAGAGTCTGATGTGGGGCTCGATCCTAGGACCCTGAGATCATGACCTAAGCCGAAGGCAGAGGCTTAACCCCCTGAGCCACCTAGGCGCCCCTGAAGTATACACTTTTTTAAAAAGTTTCTTTAAAACAAGAAAAAAAAAGAAAAAGTGAATCCTCATTGCCCTGACTTTAGGATTCATCCAGTAACTCCCTAAAGTTTCTGATACTTTCCTTACAGGAAGTTAGGAAGCTGGAATTCAGGAACCCAGGGGTTTTCCTCTCAAACCTTTTTACAAAACCACCTACTAGTTAGGGGGAAAGATTAACTGATTACATAATAACCAGGCACTTATGTGCCAGGTACTCTGGGACTTATGAAGACATGTAAGGTAATACCTGGGTTCCAAGGAGCTTACGGTAGAAAATATACATGTGTGTATTCACAGACACAACTACCATGCCGGGAAGTAGAGATCACTAGGTGCCATTATGATAAATAAGATGTGTGGTGAGTCGTAAGCGGCAAACCAAGATAGATTTGAGCACAGAGTTGACCTTGGGTAAAGATGTGAAAAAGGTGAAAGGAAGGGGGCAAAGGGAAAGCAATGGGTGTTGTTTCAGGAGAAACAGGAAGCAAGGCATAGCTCAACCCTCAATGATACCCTGCTTACACCCCTCAGGCCTTGCTGCTTCATACGCTCTACCTCATTGCCAACTGCCAGTATCAAAATCAAAGCCTAGGAGACAGCAGGCTGCTCTGGTGAACGAACACTGGTGAACGAACCGATGACTGGCGGAAGTGGGCGTATCAATATTCCAGCTTCCTCGCTCGGGCGGGGGAGTAACTCTGAAGTGCGTGCTCAGCACTCCCTTCCTCTCAGGATCAAGCCCCACTGCCCACAGCTGTTGCTGGCTCACTAAGTCACCCTTCCTTTCCTTAGCGTACTCCCCCACTGCTCTAGCATTTCTTGCATTTCTAAATTAACCATGCGCATCTGAGAATTGAACCCAAAATAAGACACATGGGGAGAGGGAGCCTAAGAGAACTATCTGCTCGTTATTTGTATACATAGTATATACTTTACTTATTATTCAACATCTCATTTCATGCTCTGTGTTTAAAAGGGGCTACAAAACTTCATACAGAATTTCTGCTACTCTGTCCCCGCCCCTATAACTTTCTCAAACTAGACAAACAAAAAATAAATATTAAAAAAAAAGTGGGGGAGGGGTGCCTGGGTGGCTCAGTGGGTTAAGGCCTCTGCCTTTGGCTCAGGTCATGATCCCAGGGTCCTGGAATCGAGCCCCACATCTGGCTCTCTGCTCAGTGGGGAGCCTGCTTCCCTTCCTCTCTCTCTGCCTACCTCTCTGCCTACTTGTGATCTCTGTCTATCAAATAAATAAATAAAAATCTTAAAAAAAAAAGTGGGGGGAAAAAGTGAGACAGGCTGGGCTTATCAAACAGGTTTAGTATTTCATAGTGAAGGATCAGTGCTTTCCTATTTGCTCAGCTATTCAGCAGGGAAAGTCATGAAAAGGTAAAAGGGGACTCCCAGACAGAATGCTGACTCAGAAGACTGCCTTAGAAGGAAGAAAACTCCCACAGAGTAAAGGCCTCTGAGATTTAATATGACAGCTCCTAAAATATGTAGAAAATGCATACAATGTACAGGCTTCACCTCAGGAGTAAGGGCAATTCCTGACCCTCTCTTCCTCTTGGAACCATCACAAGGGAACAGCTTGGGATGATTTCCAAGGCGGGGGTCTTGACCCACAGCCATCTAGTCAGACCGTTTAAGTGTTCACACACTGGAATCACAAAACTGCCCTGGAATTCATTTATGGCATTTCATGGTTGTCTGCTGGGCCCCTTCCAGCATTAAAAGTTGGCTGCCTGGGATACTGCTGACTGTGGGAGACTGAAATAAAAATGAGTTCATCCTTTATTCATTAAACAAATATTTATCCAATGTCTACTATGTGTTGGGCACTGTGCCAAGGAAAGAAATACAGAATTGATTAAAAAAAAAAAAAAAAGATGCTATCCCTGCCCTCATGAAGCTTCTTATATTTTACTGGGTGGGGAGAGAAAAAATTACATGCACATACAATGTGAGAGAACAGTGGTAGAGGAAAAAAAGTTAAGAATATATGTGTGTGTCTGATGGTGTAAGTGTTATAAAAAAAAAATTGAACAGGATATTAGGACATATATGGGGTGCTGGGGTTGGCTATTTCTGTTTTACATAGACTGATCACATAAGGCCTCTCTGACAACAAGAAATTTTGAGCAGAGCTCACATGAGGAACAAGCTGTATGAATATCTGGGAAAAGAGTCCTCCAGGAGAGGGCACAGAGTTCTGGGCTAATTTAAAATATAAGATAGGGGCGCCTGGGTGGCTCAGTGGGTTGGGCCGCTGCCTTCGGCTCAGGTCATGATCTCGGAGTCCTGGGATCGAGCCCCGCATCGGGCTCTCCGCTCAGCAGGGAGCCTGCTTCCTCCTCTCTCTCTGCCTGCCTCTCTGTGATCTCTGCCTCTCTGCTTGTGATCTCTCTGTCAAATAAATAAAATCTTTAAAAAAAAAAATATATATATATATAGAAGATAGCCAAAAAAATTCTTTTGTCTTTTTTTTTTTTAAGCTTTGCAGAAACACAGATTATTTCAAGCAGGCTAACTGCAGAGATATGTTTAACATCATCAGAGCAGCTGGAAATGGTCCCTCTTCTAAGGGTGTACTGGAAGGGGCCATCTCCTCCCAGGGTCAGGCTAGAGCCTACTGAGGCCCTGCTAACAGACAGTGCTCAAGAGGACAGCTGGGGCACTGCTAGTCTTGACCCGCCTTCTCACAGTTAAGTACTTGCTGTGGGATACAAGGAAAAATGAGCAAGAGAACAAAGACCAAATAGTGCCAACACCAATCACCACCAAAAGAAATCACTACCCAAACTGCGTAATTATATCCAAATTTAGTAACATGGTAATTATTTGAATTAACCAGAAAATTGAACTTCACCTCAAGTGGTGAAACTGAAGGTACAGGTTTCTTTCTTTTCCTTTTTATGTTGATATCTAATTTCAAATAGTCTCTGCATATTTTTACCCAGGGAATCTGGTGTTGAATCTGAGGCTGACCTGGAGTAAAGTCTTCTGGCCTAGATAACAGAATGGTTCAGCAGCAGATAACCCTTTGAAAATGGGTAAGCTACAGAAATATAACAGAAAAAATGCTTGCCCCAAATTCCCACACTTAATATTTTTACTACCTTTTATGATGGAGGACTTCACAAGCAAAATTCACATTTAAAACACTACCAAGAGGCACCTGGGTGGCTCAGTTGGTTAATCGACTGCCTTCGGCTCAGGTCATGATCTTGGAGTCCCGGGATCGAGTCCCACATCGGGCTCCCTGCTTGGCAGGGAGTCTGCTTCTCCCGCTGACCTCTCCTCTCATGCTCTCTCTCTCTCTCAAATAAATAAATAAAATCTTTAAAAAAAAAAAAAAAAACAGGGGCGCCTGGGTGGCTCAGTGGGTTAAAGCCTCTGCCTTCAGCTCAGGTCATGATCTCAGGGTCCTGGGATCGGGCCCCACATCGGGCTCTCTGCTCAATGGGGAGCCTGCTTCCCCTTCTCTCTCTGCCTGCCTCTCTGCCTACTTGTGATCTCTGTCATAATAAATAAATAAAATTAAAACAAAACAAAACAAAACACTACCATGAAAAAACTTAAAGATTGCTGTTTCGTTTTAGAAAAGCAAAAACTAAACAAGGTGATATTAAATTTATCGCCAAGTAGGACATGAATGTAAAGAATCACCTTCTCTTAGGTCTTTTCTTTGACTTTATTCTAAACAGTGTGGGAGGTAAATGACAAATTAAAAACTCACTTCATACAAATCTTTTATTTTATATCCTAACTAAGATGAACAGGGCAAGGCTCCAAAGGAGGAGAAAAATATTTTGTAGTCCAGTATCTAGGCAATTAAAGCCCCATTTCCCAAAATGCTCTAGATTACGGGGGGAGGTGGGAGACCCACAGACTAGTTCAGATCAGAGAGTGGGAGACATACTTCATTTTAGTTGGGCTTTGTGGGTAAAATGGGTGACACCAACGCAAACACAAGCATTAAGTTGTGTGGATCCATGTCATCCACAATCCTCCCCAGCTAGCTGACCACCAAGGTTAAAGGCTGACCACACTCTGACCCACCTCACTGTTCATTCATTCTACAGTCCCAAGAAGACAGTCCGTTTATTTACCTCCATGCATCTCAGTTGCTTTTGAGTTAACACGAGGCCAGGGCATTTTATCTAATCCTTTTATCTAATCCACTATCAGTATGGAATATTAACTTGGCCAAGCAGAGGGACACAACAGCTGTTCTTCTCAACAGATTTTAAGAAAGAACCACTACCATCAGCATGAAAAAAAGATGACTGTATTAGCACTCTGTCGCTGTCTCATTTGCCCACATATCCGTGTCAATCCATTAACCTTTATAGAAAACAGCCATTCACCTAACACTTCTGACTCTCTGGTAGGCCGCTGTAATATCCAGTATCCCCTCCAGGAACTCCTGCTCCTTTCATCTCTTAGCATTCTCCAATTACACAAGTTCTGAGAAAGACCTCTGTCTATTTGCAAAGGCATTTTGTTAGCTGAATACCCAGAGAAGTCCACGCCTCTAAAAACAGAGACCACCTTTATAGAGTCACCCAAGTCACAAAAGGGGTCAAAGAGGGATCTAAGCACAGCCTGGCCTGCCACAGCAAAACTGCCTACTAAATAGAAGCTTCTTAGAAGAAAATGGAAACAAACAAACAAACAAACAGAAAAACCCCAAATGTATTAGCCATCGTCTAGCAAAGAAATTATTTTTCTTTCCTTAACACCTTTATTTAAAGGTGTTACAGATAACCTTACCAACAATATTCTAAGGCCTCACTAGGTTTAGAAACATTATAGAAGCAAAAACTGCCCCCTTCTTCCCACCCAAAATCCACATTAAAGAGAGGAAAATGTTCTAGACAGCAGGAGGGATAGGCCATCACCTGATATGCTCCAAGAATAACCCGTTAATGTCTTAACAGGCCTTTTGCTAACAGAGAAGTATCTTTCTGCTCCATTTCTAAGTGTATGTATATGTATGCGTGTTTGCACAGCATGTGATATTCCCAAACATCTGCTGATAAAGAAAGGAACATATCAATCAGTTTCCATTCATTGAGTACTGATCAACTTACACAGTTTTCTCCAAGGCTCCTTCCATAGTAACTGATTAATTAGTCTCTAGTAAATGGCATGCCTGCCTAATTAACTGTATTGACTAGGATAGAAAAAACAGATGGCTATTCTAGCCTAGATTAGTAACAGCAGAGAGAATGCTATTTAAATCTTACTTCTGACCTTTTGTCAGAAAGGGAAAAAAATGTGATTGAACAATTTCGCGATGTGCTCTTTCAAAGACTATTTCCAGAAAAAAGTTTGCAACTGGTATATAATATTCATATCATTTACACCCAGTACCTGCCACAAATGCCATCTAAAGCAATCAGTGCAATTTTGCTTTGGAAATGCCCAAAGCCTTTTATCTTATTTGTGGTAGGAGAAACAGAATTCCCTTGGCTCCCAACAAAAGAATAAAAATGTGTATACCCATAAGACTACCACTATTTTTTGCTCAGGTAAAGTTACATGACTCTTTTTTTTTTTTTAAGATTTTATTTATTTATTTGACAGATAGAGATCACAGTAGGCAGAGAGGCAGGTAGAGAGAGAGAGGAGGAAGCAGGCTCCCTGCTGAGCAGAGAGCCCGATGTGGGACTCGATCCCAGGACCCTGAGATCATGACCTGAGCCAAAGGCAGAGGCTTAACCCACTGAGCCACCCAGGCGCCCAAGTTACATGACTCTTGCTTCCACTTGCCATTTCAACTCCATTAGGTTCCTGGAATTCTTTGGTTTATTAAAATAACCAAGTAGGAAAATTCTATTAATAAAGAAATGTTCCATAAAGACAGCCAATAGTAGTCAAATAATCAGTAGGGAAGAAATATAAAAATGCTCTAAGTCTCCAATAGCTGCTTGTAACAAAGTAGGCTGCATTACTTAAATATGAATTTTTATTTGGCAAAACTCTTTTGGAAAGCTGGGCAAGAGGAAGGGCAATCAACCCAATGGCCTTTGACACCAATCTCTCCTCTGTGGGCCTCAGTTGCTGGATGTGGGGCCTGGGCAGTGGAGAGACAGCATCACTCATTTCGGTCTGCATAGGAGTATTTATACTCATTGTTCAAGCCAGGGTCTCCAACCACTCAGAGGAAGAAACGTTACTTTCCTTTTTCTCCAAAGTCTGAAGACACCCGAAAGAAAGGCAAATCTCTACAGGAGATGGGGCAGGTAGAGTAGGAAAGGTAATATTCTGTTCCCTTCATGAGTATCTACCAGCAATTTCCTAGTAGAGTCCAGCCTCCGAGCCAGAACTATACATTGAGGGAGAACTATCATGTTGTATCACCAGATCCTATCAATTCCTTTTGTTCCTAAGAAGAAATCAAGCTCACCTGTGTTCCTTCTCCACTAAACACTTATAAACCAGACCATTATCTAACAGGCTGCTATACTCCAGAACCTCTGAAGCATTCAAAGCTCTAAAACTGCATCAGTAAATGAACTAAGGGATCTAGTCCATGGGTAAAATCTTAATTCAGGATGGCTAATACCTGAAACGGCTAGGTTTCCGGAATTTCATGAACTCTTTAATTTTATATGCAAAATGATGTGCATATGTACATTTTCCTGAATAAGTGTTCGTAGCTTTTAGATTTTTGAAAAGGTTCAGGATTAAAAAAGAGTTACACACGGCTGATATTATTTTCATGCTACCTTCTCTCTACAAAAGCCTCTAAAATAATTCACCTAAATAATATATACAACAAGGAATTTCTCTTAGCCCACGGAAGGTGTTACCAACACTTCCTCTGTAGAACCCAAGTAGCAGCTCGTCTATGAGGAAAAGTAGAGAGCATGATCGCAAGCAAGAGACTGAGTCCAGTCCTCCTCTTGTGACCGATGACATCTGCTGTTTCAAACACTCTAGGCCTCAGCTTTGCATTGGGGTGAAATCTGTCACTGGGAGGATTCAACGTGAAATGAAAAGTGCCTCAGAAGCTAAAGGGCTAAAAATATACAAGATAGAAAAGGAAGATGAGAAGAAAATAATAGCCTCAAGTCACAAAGCAAGTCAAAGGACAGACCCCAAGAGGGTGCCTTTATTTCAGATAAAGGAGAACATATGGCATGCCACACCCCCAGCAAGATTAATCAGGGCTACATGGAGTTATAGAAAGAATCAAGTTAAACTTTATGTGCTTCACTGGCCTGGAGCACACTCACTGGTGAATGCCTGCACCTCTGCTATACCCACATAGTGTCAACATAGAAAGGCTGAGTGATGATGTAATGTCTGAGGCCAGGCCACGTATTCAAGGCCATTTTGTTGGACTAACAGGGAACAAGTCAGCTCTTCTCTCCAGGGGATGAGTTAGGATGATTTCATTCTCATGATTTTGGGGGCCCCGCCATCTATCAAGTTTAAAAGAAAGCCCTGGGTAAGTGATTCCAGTGCTCAGAAACTCCAAAGTTCAGCCCTTTCAAGAAAATGTTATCATACTTTCCCTTTCCTTCCCCATCCCATATTCAGCAAGAGGTAGAACTGTAAGTCCAGGCTTTAGGTTAAAACCAAAGCAAAAGAAGATTTAAAAATTACCACAGCGGGGTGCCTGGTTGGCTCAGTGGGTTAAGTCTCTGCCTTCGGCTCAGGTCATGATCCCAGGGTTCTGGGATCGAGCCCTGCATCGGGCTCTCTGCTCAGTGGGGAGCCTGCTTCCCCCTCTCTTTCTGCCTGCCTCTCTGCCTACTTGTGATCTCTGTCTGTCAAATAAATAAATAAAATCTTTAAAAAGAAAAAATTACCAAAGCAAGGACGCCTGGGTGGCTCAGTGGGTTAAGAACCTGCCTTCAGGGGCGCCTGGGTGGCTCAGTGGGTTAAGCCGCTGCCTTCGGCTCGGGTCGTGATATGAGAGTCCTGGGATCGAGCCCCGCATCGGGCTCTCTGCTCAGCAGGGAGCCTGCTTCCTCCTCTCTCTCTGCCTGCCTCTCTGCCTGCTTGTGATCTCTCTCTGTCAAATAAATAAATAAAATCTTTAAAAAGAAAAAAAAAAAAAAAAAAAAAAAAAAGAACCTGCCTTCAGCTCAGGTCATGATCCCAAGGTCCTGGGATGGAGCCCCACATTGGGCTCCCTGCTCAGCGGGGAGTCTGCTTCTCCCTCTCCCTCTGCCATTCCCCCTGCTTATGCATTCACTATTTATTGCGTTCCCTCTGAGAAATAAATAAAATCTAAAAAAATTTTAAAAAATAACCACGCTGTCCATTTCCAGACTACATATATACCTATTAGCCTGAAAGACTGACTTCCCAGAAGCCTGAGCTCTGGTGGACTTTCACAATCTAGGGCAAGAACCATTTAAGGAATTGTGAAGGAAAGGGAACAAAAGCAGAATGCTGCCTTACAAGTATGTGTGCCAGAAGAGCTAGCAGGTGGAAAATTGGCCTTCTTTTTAACCCTGTTAAGAGAGTGGCTCACTGAGTATGCAGAGGGGAGTGTGAAGCTTGGGAGACAGAATGTACCCAGTCAGGATTCAGGGAGAAAAGAAAAAACAAAAAATCCGAGTACGATGGTGATAGCAAGGAGGAGAGCCCTTGGATTTAGGCAGCCTCCAGAGGAAGGAGTGCTATTTTACTGAAAGATTTTTCTTTTCTTTTTTATTTTTTTTAAGATTGTATTTATTTCAGAGAAAGAGAGCACAAGCCGGGGGAAGGCGGAGGGAAAGGGAGAAGCAGACTCCCCGCAGAGCAGGGAGCCCAATGTGGGGCTTGATCCCAGGGCCCTGGAACATGACCTGAGCAGAAGACAGATGCTTAACTGAGCCACCAAGGTGCCCCAACTGCAAGATTCCTCACCATATTTTAAGACTAGAAGTTGGGGGACACCTGGGTGGCTCAGTTGGTTGAGCAGCTGCCTTCGGCTCAGGTCATGATCCCAGGGTCCTGGGATCGAGTCCCACATCGGGCTCCTTGCTCGTCGGGGAGCCTGGTTCTCCCTCTGCCTCTGCCTGCCATTCTGTCTGCCTGTGATCGCTCTCTCTCCCTCTCTCTCTCTGACAAATAAATAAAATCTTTAAAAAAAAAAAAAAAAAAACTAAAAAAAGACTAGAAGTTGGGCTGGTTTAAAAAAAAAAAAAAGTCCAAGGCCATATTTGGGTTAATTGTTTCTGTTGATGTTCAGCCAATCTGATGTCACTTATACCAGCTTATCTGATGACAGAAGTTATAAACCTGAATAATTAAAAAGATTGTATGAGAAATAAACAAACTATGTATTTTTGGCCAAGAGCTGGGAAGACAGATTGTATATAGGGCTTTCAATGAAAATCATGAGGCCCCTGGCTGTCCTAGTCAGAACATGTAACTCCTGATATCAGGGTCAGGAGTTTAAACCCCACATTGGGTATAGAGATTACTTTAAATAAAGTTTAAAAAAAAACAACAACAACAAGAAAAAAATTTGAAAGAGGTTGTTATTGGGCTGTCGTGTGTTTTTGTTTGTTTGTTTTTAAGATTTTATTTATTTGAGAGAGAGAGAGAGAGACAGAGCATGAGCAGGGGGGAGAGGGAGAGAGAGAGGGGAAGAAGACTCCCCACAGAGGAGGGAGTGGCAGTCATGTGTGTACCACAGCCTCTGGCATACAGTAGATGCTCAGTAAGTATCTGCTTTCTTATTTTAAAAGATGGGAGGAGAGGGAGGCAGGAAGTAAGGGTCCAGTAGGAGACAGGAAAAGGAAACTTGTCTCCACTCACCTGTGAATTAGGGACAGACCAAGAAACTAAACATGAGAGAAAAAAATCCTGCTGGAGGCCAGAGGTTTCAAACTGGTGGCTCCTAATGTAGAACAGGTATGATGTACAGATTAAATTATTCATACAGTAAGGTTTTAATTTGTTGTGATATTTTAAAAATCGGGAGATTTTTACACTAAGGTCTTGATCTCCGGCTTCCCTTGAAAAAACCCAGACACCCTCATGGCAACAATGGGCTGACGGAGGAGTCAAAGCTTCATTTAGATGGGAGTCATTTATATTTAGATGGGGCGGGATCTCTATATTGGCCACAGTCACCACCACCTCCACCCATGACCTCTAACCCAAATCACTCATTTTTGCTGCTTGCCTTGCTTCTGCTGGCATCAAGGTGTAGAGTGAAAAGGGCTATAATGTGACTCTTGACCTCAGGGTTGTTGAGTTTGAGCGCCCCCCGCCCCTGCCCCACACCCCGTTGGGTATAGAGACTACTTACAAATAAAATCTTATTTATTTTATTTTTTATTTTAAAGATTTTATTCTATTTATTTGAGAGAGAGAGAGAGCATGAAAGGAGAGAGGTCAGCCGGAGAAGCGGACTCCCTGCCAAGCGGAGAGCCCGATGCGGGACCCGATCCCGGGACTCCAGGATCATGACCTGAGCGAAAGGCAGTTGCCGAACCAACTGAGCCACCCAGGCACCCCTAAAAATAAAATCTTAAAAAGAAAGGGGCTCTACTGAGATCTCAAAAATCTGGGTTCTAGTCCTGGCTCAGCTACAAACATGTATTTTGTCTTAACTTATGTCCCCAACATCTCTGAGACTCAATTTTCTTTCTCATCTATAAAAGGAGCATTATACAAAATGATCTCTAATAGCTCTATAATTAGAATTCATCTACAATGGTAGCGCTGAACATAGGCGAGACACAAAGTAGGCTCAGCCTATTTCACACTCTATTCCCGGAGTCCAATTTCTTGAAATGTTAATTTCATTTTGAGACTGAAGAAATACCTAGTGAACCTAGGTTAGTCTGAAAGGAAGGCTAGGCTCTCTGGCACAATATCTGGGTCCATTTGTGTGGAAAGACTAATCTCACTGTAATTAAAAGCCAGAAGGCTGTCTTAGATAGACAGATCACTTAGTGTCTTTCTTGACCACGTTCATTCCTATTATGGAAATTCTCAGATTCCTCTCTGGGATGGTTACCCAGCCTATGACTAAATGAAGAGTTCCAGAGCACAGAGCCTCCAGCTGTGGGCGTTCTTGAAGTATACAAAAACAAGAGCAAATATAAAGACCAATATAAGGAAAGAGTAGGCATTGGAATTTGAAAGCAGCAGAAAAAGTCCTGTCTGGACTAGTCAGAGACTATAATGCCAGTCCTGCAGATCATACTGTAACCGTGACAGCTGCTGCTTTAGCTCTGAGTGTGGAAAGTCAGAGGCTATAAATCCCCTCTGAGAGACATGTTCTAGCAATGAGAGAGTAAGTTTGGCCTCCTGCACAACACTTAGAAAGTATAAGCTCAGTAGATTAGTCTGACTGAAAATCTATTAATTCATCCTCATAAAGCCCCTGGAAGTTGAGCAGGAAAAAATGGTACTTATCAATTCTGATTTATAGTCAGAGAAGCCTTAGGCCTAAAAAGCTAAAAACCACACGTTAACCAAAGTATTCAAGATTTGCTTCAACAGGGGCGCCTGGGTGGCTCAGTGGTTTAAAGCCTCTGCCTTCGGCTCAGGTCATGATCTCAGGGTCCTGGGATCAAGCCCCGAATCGGGCTCTCTGCTCAGCGGGGAGCCTGCTTCCCTTCCTCTCTCTTTCTTTGCCTGCCTCTCTACATACTTGTAATCTCTGTCAAATAAATAAAAAAAAAATCTTTAAAAAAAAAAAAAAAGATTTGCTTCAACAAATATTTATTGTGCTTTCACTGTGTGCCAGGTATTAGAGACAAGACAATGATGAATTAGCCACACTTCATTTCTTAGTCCCCAAAGAGTGAACAAAATAGCCTAACATAAATCTCTGTACTTCCTATTCCCTACGTTATATACTTCTGATCATCTCTACAGGGACTATGAACAAACTTGAAAGACTCTACCTCTGAAATGGCTCCAAAGGTAGATTCAATGACTTTGCATCCTCCTTCACAGAAAACCACATATCCCAACCAAAAAACAGTCTAGTGTGTTAGAGAGGATACAGTACCCATAGACTTTTTCCATAGGATAAAAAAATCACACATAAGGAGTGCCTGAATGCTTCAGTTGGAAGACCATATGACTCTTGATCTCAAGGTCATGACTTTAAGCCCCACGTGGGGTGTAGAAATTAAATATTCTTTTTAAAAACACACATAATAAATTGGTCAAATCTGAAAGAAAAAAATCAAAAGCTATTCAATGTTTTTATCATTATGTATAACCTTAAAGTCAAAAAGAACTACATCTTGCCAATGTATGTAACCAGGACAATCACGACACTTACTCTGGTTCTGCCTGTGGAAATACCTGTCCCAGTGTATTTGGGCAAAATGGTTATTATAATCTAGGTCAGAGTTTCTCCATTGGGGCAATTTTCCCCCAGGGGACATTTGGCAAAGTCTAGGGACATTTCTGGTTGTCTGGGGGATGACTAGGAAGACATCACTGGCATCTAGTGGGGACAGGCCAGGGGTGCTACTAACTATCCTGAAGTGCACAAGAGAAGCCCACAAAACAAAGAATTATTCAACCAAAAAGTTGGTATGGCAGAGGTTAAGAAAGCGTGGTCGGGGTGTTCTACATAATTGGCTAGAGTAATAATTGGCTAGACTCATATTGGCTGGGTCTTTTTTTTTTTTTTTTAAGATTTTATTTATTTATCTGTCAGAGAGAGAGAGGGAGAGAGAGCGAGCACAGGCAGACAGAATGGCAGGCAGAGGCAGAGGGAGAAGCAGGCTCCCTGGCGAGCAAGTAGCCCGATGTGGGACTCGATCCCAGGACTCTGGGATCATGACCTGAGCTGAAGGCAGCTGCTTAACCAACTGAGCCACCCAGGCGTCCCTTGGCTGGGTCTTTTAAGGGCTCCACGCAGACAGGTTCTGGCTGCTAATATAGGAACTGAAAGAAAATCAACATCTATTCTCCTTCGTATCTTTCATCTTTCCCTCAGCCCCTCTGTTTCTAGTAATAAAACCCAATAAACCATTACATTTAGTGTCTGCTTTTTATTGGTCATTGAAATAAGAATCACAAGAGAGTGACAGAAGATGGAAAATAAACTTAAAAGCAAGAAAGGCAAGAAGGAAGAAAGGAAGGGAGAAAGGGAGGGAGAGGTTTGGTTGTCATTTCCACATCTAAGTGAAACGAAATCAACCAATCGAAAGAGTGGATAATGATCTGTTCTGTTGTGAGTCTGATCTTGTCTAGAAACAATGCTTATTCCCACCCCCAGGAACACACAGCCTGTAAAAACTAAGTCATTCAGGCATTTTGGCTTCTTCAAGGAGACATCGCTTATATGACTGAGGCCACCTAGTGGTTTCCAGTGTGGATCACAGCTAAGTAGGCCCTAGGCCCCTTGACTTCAACATAGTTCTGAATTTAGATACATATTCTCTATTTACAAAAGGGACGTCCCTAGTCTAGACAACTTAAAAGACATTTTCAGTTTCTCTACATTTAACACAATTCAACATGTGCCCCTACTGCATATACTAGTCTTTAAACTCTAATGTTGGGGAGCATGTAGCAATTTCAGTCTGGGAAGAAAAACACAAGGTTCTGCTTTCAAAGAGCAGGGTCTTCACAGGTTCCCCAAGAACTGTTTCTTTTATGTCCCTTGCCCGCAAATAACTCTAAAGAGGCAAGTAGAGCATATGAGAATTATATGTTAAAGATGATGATGAGCCCAAAGAAAACACCAAGCATTAGCACGAAACTAAGGTCTCTCTCTTTCCAATCTAGATGTGAAATAGCATGAGATTTGTTCTGCTTGAGAAGGGGGGAAAAAAACCCAATTTGTTTATTTGATCAATGCTTCTTTATATTTGTCTTTACTCAGCTTGATTACTGAGACCAGTCTAACTGGTCCACACACTGACACTCACTGCAGAACGTCTATGGCCAAGACAGGTGCATGAATGCCAAGCATGTTTTTAAACTGCCAGTTCTAAGTCAACATCAGTATTTCAATTCCCAGCGAGACTCTGAAAAGGCTGGAAATGCAGATTGGGTTCTCCTTCCCAGTTGTGAGGCTGGCAATAAAAAGTAAGAGTCAGCATCTGGCTTTCTCTCAAACAAAGCCGCTCAGCCCATCTCATCCACGAAAAAGATGCTATCCCAAGGGGCCATTCAGGATGTGTGTCTCTTGGATGGTACTTAGGGTGTTTCATTCATCATTGTGTTTTACTGATAGACACACACACACACACACACACACACACACACACACACACACACACAGAGTCTCTCTTTTTTCAGGAGGCTAATTTTCCAGGGACTCCCTCCTTCCTTTTGAAATGACACATTCTTAAAACCTTAAAGTCTGTTCACAAACCTGGCAAAGCTTGGTTGCTCAGAACTATACTGTGGCCAGCCTTGGTTCATGGTGTGTGCCTCGCATTACTCAGAGGCAGCTCTGATAAAGAAACTCAATATTATGCTAGAATTCCAGAGACACAGTGTGCCTCAGTAGTTTCTGATATGATGCTAAAGAGAAACAGACCAGCACAGAAGGAGCAATCTGAGAGGAAAGCACGAATGGAGGATGCAGGGACAGAGGGCACCTACCTGATCGCGATCCCCTGCAAAGCAGCAACTTTTCATGGTGCAAGAGTTGAAGTAACCCTGATTGTCAAACTGGAACACAGGCAGGCGGGAGTGGATGTCATAGAGCACAGGGGGCAGGCGACGCCTCAGGGCCAGGAGCTGGGTGCCGTTGCTGTTGAATCGCACGCTCATGGCACTCTGGAGGGATAGATTGCCACCATAGCGCAGGAGAGAACTGGAAGGCAGGAAGCAGAGGGATTGGGCATGAGGCAGGATGGACAAGAGTCTACAAAATGACCACATTTACTTCTTCCCAAAATGTGTCCAGAATCTCCTGCCAGGTTTGTACATCTGGAATTATTTCTATGAGGTAGGCTAGACGATAACAATGGGATAAGAATGGCTCCTTGATTTCATTAGAGCAAGTTATTTAACCTATCAGTTCCTCTTTTCAATCTCCAAAAGGTGAATTACCAGTTAATTTAAAGGAAATAAAGAACAAAAGCATCATGAAAGAAAAGACATATTAAAATGATTAGTTACTTCATTTTCCTGAGCTAACTACATAATCAAGTAGATACTCATCAAGTCCCTGCGAGATAAGTTGTGTCCATTCTAACTGGCTAATCATGGATGACATTTAACGGACATATTTATCCTTGTATTAGAGATACAAAGCACATCAGCAAGAAAAACAGATACTTTATTGTTTAATTTGGATATATTTCTTAAAGATTTTATTTATTTATTTGAAAGAGAGAATGAGAGAGAGAGCCTGACAAGAGGGAGGGTCAGAGGGAGAAGCAGACTCCCCGCTGAGCAGGGAGCCTAATGTGGGACTTGATCCGGGGACTCCAGGATCATGACCTGAGCTGAAGGAAGTTGCTTAAACAACTGAGCCACCCAGGTGCTCCTGGATATTTTTTTTAACAATGATCATTTTATTACTGGGGCGCCTGGGTGGCTCAATCTGTTAAGTCAGCTCAGGTCATGATCCTGGGGTCCTAGGGTGGAGCCCTTGTCAGGCTCCATGCTCGGTGGCACATCTGCTTGTCCCTCTCCCCCGCCACCCCTGTGCTCCCGGGGTGAATAAATGAATAAAAAATGAATAAAAAACTCTTCTAAAAAATCATTTTATTACTTAAGCATTTATTTTTGAATTTTTAATCTGTTCACAGAAACTTTATGTTCTAGATGGCATAACTAAAGAGTAAATATTAAACAAAAAATTTCAATTTTAATGCAGGGTAAGTACTGTAACAATTAGAGAAGCAGGATGACTTGTTTTCCTGTACAATTCCCAACAAGTCTATATGTACTTTGGCTAATATATTTTTCTAGCTTCACTAGGGAGACTGAAACACTCTGGTTCGCCTACTATTCTTCTGGAGTCTCATAATATTCCTAACATTAAAACAAACTCACACAGTCTGGTTCCAAATAATTTCTTTTGATGACTCAGAAGATACTTTCAGTTTTACAGTGAACCAGATTGGCCATGAACATTAACAATTATACAATACTAAATAGCAAAGGGTGTGTATCTGTGTGTTTATCTTCCGGTAATTAGTGCCCTTGATTAACCAGACTCTATTTCATTACAAAGGGATGAACTACTCACTGACCATATCATAACCAACTTCTTTTGTACTCTGCGTTCAATTCTTGGGGCGCTGAATTACTGGCAGGAAAGTGAGGTTAAGTATATACACCGGGAGTGACGCAGAAATTTATGTGACATCAAAACTACGAACTCATTTTGCCTCACACAGATGTTGTTGTCCTGGAAAGAAAAGAGTCCTAGTAGTTTTAGGAAAAAAACAGCTTATAAATTCTAGGGAATCACAGAGCTGGAAACGGCCTTGAGAGACCTAAATTAGAGCCTGGCAGATTTATCTGAACATTTTTAAGGAAGAAGTTTTAATAGCATTTAACCAAGTGAAAACTTAAAGAGCTATAAACTACCAGAAGAGATTTAATATTGAATGAAGACAACACATTTTCTTTTTTTGCTGTGAGCGTGAAGGGTAAGATTAAGGGGACAGGAAAAGAGATATCCCATAGGAAAAGGAGCCCTTGGAACCACGTGCAAAGGCAGCTGGCAACCTGGCCTAGTCGTCAAACCATCTACACCCACACGAGCGTGGGTCAGCCCTGTCTTCCAGAGCAGTCTTCTCACCAGAGGGAGGCAAGCTCTGGTACTGCAGCTCCATGCGGAAACAAGGCTTGGGCAAAACAGGCTTTAATCCTTGTAGGATTGGAAAGAGAAAGAAGACTTAGGAAACAGAGCCTGGCACTCCCAACATCAAGAAGAAGGCTGGTAGCCCTGCAGGTCCCAAGTAATAATCTCTGCAGAGAAATGTTCTCATAATGGTCCTCAACAGAGGCCACACTCACTCACGTACAGAGAATGAATGACGGGGCTGTTAGAGTCCAGGCATTTCCTTCACAGGGTGCCCTAGCTGCCACAGGCATGCGGTGTTATCTAAACACTGAGCTCAAAAACAATGAGAGGCTTTCAATCCCACAGCAGCACAGAGTGTACAAATAAACCACCATCTGTAGGAGTGAAGAGGAGCTGGGGGTGGAAACAAGACTCCACGGCAAGAAACGTGGCCAGCCCCACACCAGCAACAGCAGCAGGAGTTTGCATCGGCTTGGGCACCTCTGACAGGAAAGCTGGGGACTCTGGCAAATGCCCTTTGCATCGGTTAACAGGAATTTCCTCTGCTGATTCTAGTCAGACCTGTTGAAGTCTGCCCAGGACAGGCATCAGGCCCACCCCACCCCCACCGGAGCTCCTTGACTGATTTTTGCATTCTAGCCACCCTACAGAGGTCTGTTTGTGGGCTCTAGGAGAGTCACTAACTTCTCTCACCTGTGCTTCTGGGCAGGGAACTCCTTTCTCTCACACAGAGGGAAGGGTGTAGAACTCGTTCCTAGAGCGTCTGCGGGTGCTGTCTAAAAAGCATCAGTTGCTAAAACAGAATACTTCGTGTTTGGGCACAAAATTCAACTCCTTCCAGAGGGCAGAATGATACCTGAAATCCAGAGAGTGAACGATGCTAACCATGATTTCTCAGCAGGGGCTCTACAGCTGGCTCTTCCTGGTGAGAATGGTAAGGATGATCTAGTTCATTAGGAAGAAAAAGCTTAGAAGCAGTCTGCCCTCACAGTCAAGATACAAAGATTATGTCAAAGATCTGTAGTTTAAGGTTCCAAGTGTAAAGTGCCTGAGAAATCATCTAGGACTCTTTAAAAATGTGGATTCTCTGGATCCACCCCCAGATATTCTAATTCAATCTGGGAAGTGGGCCCAGGAATCTGAATTTAACAACCCCAATTAATTCTGATGCATGTGACTTTCAAACCACCTTGAGAAACATGGTTGGTTTCATTTTTGGCATTTGGGTGGAAAGAAAGCAGGAAGAGAAGAGAGAATGGGGTCAGAAGGAAAACAAGGTGGAGAGAAGGTAGATTACCAGAGGTTCAAAAAAAACCCAACTATACAATATGGCACTTTTTACAGCCCCATGTCCATTAGCAGAAAGGACTCTAATTCCTTTTGAAAACCAGAGTTCCTCTCTACCAAGAGTGCCTGAAATGTCTTTTTCCTGTCATCAATACATTCCCCAGCGGAGAAGTTTCTCATTTCCTCTTGGAGAACTGAGGGAAGACTGCCTCAATCTTTACTTGCTTTCTCAACTCTTGATCTTGATAAGGGAGATGGCACTACCCCCGCTCTTCAGAAAAATGGCCACCAATATGCACCCGGACAAGAGGAGCAGTATCTTGAAAGGCAAGCAACAGATTAAAATGTATTCAACTCAAAATATCCTTATTTAGAAAAAGAAAAGCATGGGACTCCTGGGTGGCTCAGTTGGTTAAGCAGCTGCCTTCGGCTCAGGTCATGATCCCAGCGTCCTGGGATCGAGTCCCACATGGGGCTCCTTGCTCATCAGGGAGCCTGCTTCTCCCTCTGCCTCTGCCTGCCATTCTGTCTGCCTGTGCTTGCTCTCTCTCCCTCTCTCTCTCTGACAAATAAATAAATAAATAAATAAAATCTTTAAAAAAAAAAAAAAGAAAAAGAAAAGCAAAAAATCTATTCCCAACCTATCTTCAACCAATGATTTGTCATAAAATGCAACAAGAATGGGGTAGGAGGTAATCCAAGGGTCAGCATGTAAAAGATCCAGGACGAAAAGCAAGAGAACCACAGAACAACAGGAAAATATTTCTCACTAGTATGGTCTCCTGAATTTTTCCTTTTTTGCTCCCTCCCACCTCCAGCATTCAAATGGACTTTTTTATTGTTCTTACGGAGTAAAAAGAACGTTTTTAAAAGTACTTGGCCAAGGATAAGGCCTTGGAATAGAAGAGAAACAGGCTAAGGCTGTTTCCAAGGAAAGGAACTGGGAGAAAGATACGTTGTGATCATGTTCAACGCAAGACAGGGCACTGCTAACTTTTCCAAGATTAGATTCTATGGACCTAGATTTCCATAAAACCATGACTAACTAATTCATCTGCCGGTACCAACATGATTTACCAATGCCCACCAGCATGAAATTCCTTACAGTTTCCAAGTGAAAGCTTCAATAACACCCATGAAATGCACTGTTATTCCAAATCACAGACATCAGACCTGGTATTGTACAACCAGAGTGGCAAAATCAAGATCCTATATAGGTGGGGGAAATCCCTTCCTCCCCTCCAGTTTCTGCTTTAGGATGGGATAACCTACAAGGAGTAAAGTACATTTTGTACTCGCACAACCCACAGAATATGACAAATCCTAGAGAACACTAGAAGTAGAAAGCAAACAAGTTCAGGGAGTCACAGCCCACACCAATCTTATTTAAGTATGCTCAGGGTCATAATAATCCCTCAGCCATTTATTTTATGTGAGTTGGCAGGAGAACCTGGGGTTTCTCTTTTGTTTTTTCTAACACAATCCTCAATTCCAAGATTGAGACTTCCCTAGAGGAAGCTGGAACTATTAGACAACTAGTATGAGAAAGATAACGCTGTGATCTGTGTCTAAACAAACTCACTTTCCCCAGAGCATGATTCACTGCCAACCCCCCCTGCTTGAAATATAGATACAGGTTCAGCGTACCTGATAAGATTTCCTTCCCTTCTTGAATACCCAGAAATTTGAGTTTGACTGAAGTTGGCAGAAGGGCCTGGTAAATTTCTGATAAAGAGATCTTTGGATAGGGGCGCCTGGCTAGCTTAGTCAATAGAGCATGCAACTCTTGATCTCATGGTTGTGGGTTTGAGCCCCATGGTGTGGGTACAGAGATTACTTAAAAATAAAATCTTTTAAAAAAGAGAGACACATCTTTAAATGATCAAATGACAATTCTAGTCCCTCCATGAAGCAAACGTGGATGGCAGGCTTGCAGTGTTTCTAATCACACCATCTTCCAGAAAAGGGACATACCCAAAGTTGAAGTGATCTGGAACCTAAATTTTTGCATTTGGCCCAGAGATCCCAAAAACCACACAGAACCAAACAAGATCTCAAAATAAAGTAAGAGGCACTGCCATAACCAAAAGATTTGTTCTAGGACACTCATGAATTTCCCACAGAACAAAGGACTCAACATTTAGTCATCTCAGTTCATCAGATGGCCTGGCTTACTCAGAATCCCCCTTCATCCCAAGCTACAGAAAACAGAGAGGGATTTCGTAAGCAGCCATTTAATCTTCACTTACAACTAACTACTCCTGGTCCTACCTTCTGACAGATTTTTACATTAGCATCAGCCCCGACCTCACAGTACATAAAACTGGAAAGGGAGAGTTTAATGAACAGTGGGTGGCAAGAGGCAGGAAAAAGCCAGGGGAAGAGGGAGACTGGGATGGCAGCTCCTATATCAACGGTAACAGTGCTGCAGGAGGGGTGGGAATACATGCAGGTGAACAGGCAATCCGTGATGGCAGGAGGGGAAACTGGGGTGGGTACATGACTGTTAGGGTACAAGATCACAAAGCTGGAGGAATGTTAAAGAGGAAAGAGGCAAAGTCTGGAAAAAATCCTAAGCAGAAGAGGGTCTGAAAACAAAATCTCCATTTCTTACCTTCTAGGAAGAACTCCTACACAAACAATTGAAAATAAGAGATGCGAGGGATGCAAAAGAAAGGGAGGGAAGGCCAGGCCAAAGTGCTGAGTGACGGGAGAAGAAACAGGAAGCCAGCCTGTTTCTCACAGGAGCCGCTCACTGGGAACGTATCCAAACACCGAAGTCCCTTCTAGCTGGCAGTCACAGAACTGTCTTAGAATAATGGCTTTGAAACTTTTTTCTAGCAACCTTCTGTAAAGTACATTTTATACCGCATCCCAGTACACCCACATCTTTTAGCATAACTTCATTAAACAATACTTACCACCTACTATAATGCTATGCACTGATTTTCTATTCTATATTTTTTTTTATTTAATAAATACTTGTGATCATCTAAATTGATGTCGTGGCCCACAGAATTATTGAAAGAGCTTCCTACCTTAGACTCCTTGCTTCCACTCTTGGCCCATGCTTCATTTATCTTGAATAACACAGCCAGAGGGATGATGAACCATGAGTCAGAACACATCATTACTTTGCTAAAGATCATCCAGTGGCTCCCCATTTACACCAGAGTAAAAACCAATTCCTTACGACACCAGTAAAACCCTAGACAACCACCTCCCTGATCCCTGTATCTCTGACCCCACCTTCTAGCACTCTTCTTACCTTACTCTACTTCAACCACATTATGCTTCCTTGCTGACCCTAGAACAAGTCAAACATGCTTCTGCTTCAGGGTCTGCATTTGCAGATCCTGAAGTCCAGAATGCTTCTCTCCAGGGATGTCCATGATTCATTCACTCACCTCTTTCTTCAAGTATCCTCCTCAACTAGGCCCTTTCTGACACCCTGTGCAAAAATACAAGCTCCCCAGTACTCCCTGTCTCCCTTGCCTGCTTTATTGTTCTGCAGTACATGAATCACCATCTTATACACCATATATTTTTATGTATTTATTTTGTTTCTTATTTGTCTTTTCCCACTAGACTGTGAGCCTTTGTTTGTTTTCCCCATATATCTCAAGTGCTTGAGATATATGCCAGACACATAATCGTCATTCAATTAAGAGCTGCTGAATGAATGATTTAATGGATCATGAGCAGCAGTTTGAAAAACTCTGACTTTGTACATTAAAAAGGAAAATGGGATCCACTGAAGTTCACATGGGTCCTGACATTTATCTACACATGAAACCCAATCTGAGAGGCAAGCCACAAAGCAGCAGAAAATTGGAAAAACTGCAAGAGGCAGGGCACCTGGGTGGCTCAGTCAGTTAAGCATCTGCCTTCAGCTCAGGCCATGATCCTAGGATTCTCATTTCACACTGGTGGAAACCAAGGTCCTGAGCAGTAACATGATTTGGTCCTGAGCACACAACAGATAAGCAGCAGACGTAGGACCAGCAAATTTTTTCTGCTTCTTGGCCCAACAGGATTTCACAGAGGGGCGCCTTGGTAGCACAGCTGGTTAAGCGCTGGACTCTTGGTTTTGCCTCAGGTCATGATTCCAGATGGTGAGATCGAACCCCACGTGGGGCTCCATGCTCAGCGTGGAGTCTGCTTGAGTTTCTCTCTCCCTCTGTCCCTCCCACCTCTCTCTCAAATAAATAATTCTCAAAGACAAATAAACTGCAAAACAAAAAAACAAGATTTCACAGAATACATGGTGGAGATGGATTATTCTAACCAAGAAAATAGTATCAGATGAGGAGACATCAGGGCCAGAGGATTTATCTAAGTAATTCACTTCACACCCTGTCCTGTCATTCATTAACTCACGTGTTCATGCATGCATTTACTGAATAAACATTTACTGAATACCTGCTAACTATTTTACATACTGTACTAGGCCCATAGTTTCAAGTATGAAATAAGATGAAGGAGATGGGGCACCTGGGTGGGCTCAGTTGTTAAGCACCTGCCTTCAGCTCAGGTCATGATCCCAAGGTCCTGGGACTGGAGCCCCTCTCAGGCTCCCTACTCAGCGGGGAACCTGCTTCTCTCCCTCTCCCTATCCCCCTGCTTGTGTTCCCTCTCTCACTGTCTCTGTCAAATACATAAATAAAATCTTTTTTTTTTTAAAGATTTTATTTAGGGACGCCTGGGTGGCTCAGTTGGTTAAGCAGCTGCCTTCGGCTCAGGTCATGATCCCAGCGTCCTGGGATCGAGTCCCGCATCGGGCTCCTTGCTTGGCGGGGAGCCTGCTTCTCCCTCTGCCTCTGCCTGCCATTCTGTCTGCCTGTGCTCGCTTGCTCTCCTCTCTCTCTGACAAATAAATAAAATCTAAAAACAAAACAAAACAAAAAAAACAAAAAACTTAAAAAAAAAAAAAGATTTTATTTATTTGAGAGAGAGAGAGACACATACACAGCAAGAGATGGAACACAAGCAAAGGGAGTGGGAAAGGGAGAAGCACGCTTCCGCTGAGCAGGGAGCCCGATTCGGGGCTTGATTCCAGGACCCTGGGATCATGATCTGAGCCGAAGGCAGACACTTAACAACTGAACCACCCAAGCACCCCAATAAATAAAATCTTAAGAAAGAAAAAAAAAAAAAGATGAAGGAGACAACCTCAAGAACCAATAAGGGATAAGGAAACCAAAAGTTTCTATCTATAACACAAATAGTGTTGTAGTAAGGGGAACATGTGTAGTGAGAAACATAGGAAGAGTATCTACCCTCCACTGGGGACACAGGGGTGGGAGTGCTTACAATAGACTTCTAGAAGAAAAATCTCAGCTGACTCAACAGGAAGGGTCAGAGAATTGACTCAAATTCTTAACTGGCAAAAGAAATGAGATAAATCCAGGTATATTAATGTATGGGTAAATTTCCAACACATACTGATGAGTGAAAAACATACATGGATACAGAGACAACTCTGTATGTTTTCTATGGGTACATATGTTAGCATATAAAAGTAAAAAAAAAAAAAAAAGTTCTGAGGCATATACTACAAATTCCTAACACTCATTACCCTCAGGGGAGGGGACAGGGGACCAGGACTGGAAGAAGTAGTAGTCAGAATGGACTTCAGCTTTATTCAAAGTTTTAGAAGGAGAACATTACTAAGACAGAATTCATATTTTTTTAACTTCTAATTCTGAAGCAAGTACAGATTCAGAGGAAGTTGCAGAGACATGTACGAGAAGGTCCTTTGTACCCTTTAGCCACCCTCTCCCTGTGTTACCATCCTACATAACAATAGTAAAATATCAAAACCAGGAAATTTACATTGATACAATCTATAGAACTTATTCAGATTTTGTCGATTACACGTGCACTCGTGTGTGTGTGTGTGTGTGTGTGTGTGTGTGTCTTTGTAGCTCTATGCAATTAGATCACATGCACAGCTTCACGTAACCACTACAATTAAAACACCTGTGGTGCTCGCTTCAGCTATACTAAAACTAGACTGATACAGAGATTAGCATCGCCCCTGCGCAAGGATGACTCGCAAATTCGTGAAGCATTCCATATTAAAAAAAAAAAAAAAAAGACACTTATGTTACCATCATCACAAGACTCCCTCATGCTACCCTTCCTTGTATGGCCACATTCATCCCCACTCTATCCCCATTGCTAACATCTGGCAACCACTTATCGGTTCTCCATCTGTTCAAATATATTAGTTTGTGAATGTTTACATGGAATCATGCAGTATGTATCTTTTGAGCCTGGGAAGTTCGTTTTTAATCTATAAAGGAACTACCAAACTATGTTTCAGAGTGGCTATACGATGGTACATTCCCACCAGCAATGCAGGAGCAATCCAGTTTCTCCACAACTTCAGCAGCACCACTTGTATTTCAAAAAGCCAAATTAGAAGTCGGTCAATGTATTTTAAAACAAAAGTAGAGACAAAACTAGACATTTTTAGCTTCCTTATGGATATATCTAAAGCCACCTATGAAATATTTTTGTAAGAACAACCAAAAAAACCCCCCAAAAATAAAACCACCCACAAAACCCTGAATCACTTCAAGCCCCTTAATCTAAAAACAGTTTACAGGAAAAAATGGGTCAGAAGAAACATGCTAAACGACAGTGTAAAATGCAATCACTATAATCTAAAATGTGAGAAATTCCGTAAGATAAATAACAGTTATTTTAACAAATAGATTTGCAAGGGAAAAATGTGAGAGGCGGGAATAGTTATAGATTAAGAAACTCAGAGGCCATATTAAATAATTGCTTTGTATGAACCCTATCTAAATCCTGAATCATTTGTAGCATTCATGAGACAATTAAGGAAATTTTCTTTTTTTAAGATTTTAAGTAATCTCCATACCCAACGCGGGGCTTGAATTCATAATCCCGAGATCAAGAGTTACATGCTCTACCAAATGAACCAGCCAGGTGCCCCAACAATTAAGGAAATTTAAACACTAATTAAATAGATGCAATGATATTAAGAAGTTATTGTTATTTCTTAGGCATGATAATACTGGGATTATGGTTTTTAAAAGAATTATCTTTTATGGAAAGTAATTTGGCAGTTCCTCAAGAAGTTTTAACATAGGGTTACCATACGACCCAGTAATTCTACTGCTAGGTATATACCTGAAAGAACTCAAAACAAATACTTCTTCATGAATGTTAACAGTAGCACCGTTCATAGTACCAAGAAGTGTAAACAACTCAAATACCTATCAAAGGGTGATTAACAACATGTGGTATATCCATACAATAGAATATTATCCAGCCATAAAAAGGAATGAAGTACTGATATATGCTACCACGTGGATGAGTCTTGAAAACATGATGATAAGTATAAGTAGCCAGACCAAAGGTCACATAATGTACGAAACAGCTGGAACAGGTAAATCCAAAGAAACAGAAAGCAGATAGATGGTAGCCAGAAGCTACCAAGAGAAAAGTATTCTGGGGAGTCACTGCATAAAGGGTATGAGTTTTAATTTAGGAGAATGAAAATGTTTTGGAACTAGATAGAGGTGGTGGTTATAAAACACTGTGAACATGCTACATGCTATTGACCTTTTCACTTTAAAATGGTTAATTTTATGTTATGTGAATTTTACCTCAATTTATTTATTTATTTATTTTTAAAGATTTTATTTATTTATTTGACAAAGAGAGACACAGAGTGAGAGGGAACCAAAGCAGGGGGGTGGAAGATCGAGAAGCAGTCTTCCTGAAAAGCAGGGAGCCCGATGTGGGGCTTGATCCCACGACCCTGGGACCATGACCTGAGCTAAAGGCAGACGCTTAATGACTGAGCCACCCAAGTGCTCCTGAATTTATCTCAATTTAAAAAAGAATTATCCTGGGGCATCTGGGTGGCTCAGTGGTTAAGCATCTGCCTTATGCTCAGGTCAGGATCCCAGGGCCCTGGGATGGAGCCCCACACTGGGTTCCCTGTTCAGCCTGAGTCTCCTTCTCCCTCTGTCACTCCCCCTGCCTATGCTCTCCCACTCTGTCAAATAAATAAATAAAATCTTTAAAAAATAAAAAGGAAAAGAATTAACTTTCAGAGATACGTAGTAAATTATTTACAAAGAAATGAGATCATATTACAGGGAAATCGATTCAAAATAATTTTGAAGGGAGGTCACAGATGAGGAATAAATGAAGCAAGACTGTCCATGGGTTAATTACTGAAGCCGAGCAATAGGTACATTAGTATTCCTTTTACTAATATTTGTATCTAAAAATTTTTTTACCATAAAAATTTTTTTAAAGAGAAAAGATTTGATTTTACAACAAGAAAGTCCACTTGATTTAAGGATTTGACATCACCTCCTTCCGAATAGCAATATTCGGGAATATTAAAGGAAGGATATGGACTGGTACATGCTTCCAGAACTCCCATCCATTCCCCAGATGTTCTGAGGTCTCTTTTATAAAAGGCACATTTGTGTTTGTGCAAAGGAATGGGAATGGGGAAGCTCTGGCCTAAAGTCCAAAGACCCTGGATCAGAATGAACACAGAAATAAATTCAACATGGACCTTTTAATAACCATAGCTCCCATCTTGCAGGAAATGAGAAGTTGCTTAATCATCTGGAATAGTCGTTGCAAATGGCAGATTCACAGGTCCTGCCTCAGGTCTTAACAATTCAATCTCTGGATCTGTGCTCCAGGAAGGAGCATTTTAACTAGATTCCCAGGTGATTCTGATGCCCTCTAAAGTCTGAGAATACCAGGGGCCCGGGTGCCTTCCAATGGACAAAGCTGATTCTAGAGCTCCACCTCGTGGCCTAAAAACTAGACAGCAACTTCACCAGAATTCTGGCTTCCCCACAGAACTCTGACAGGCAGTCAAAACCCATTAAGAACCCTTATAACCTCCTTTAGGGATTTATTCCTTAGAGACAAAATTTTGATCCATGCCATTACACTGAAGGAATTAAAAGGTCCAGAAAACATTACAGAAAGCTTACTCTGAAAATGTAGACTATTTGGGTATAAGTATAAAACTGCATTCATTTGGTATTTACTTAACACAATAGTCTAAGTGTTGTTCTAGGCTCTAATGATCAGAGATAAATGAAACATGGCCCTGTCCTTAAAAATCCATAGGAAAACGTGACAGAGGCGCCTGGGTGGCTCAATCGGTGAAGCGTCTGCCTTTGGCTCAAGTCATGATCCCAGGGTCCTTGGATTGAGACCCACATCAGGTTCCCTGCTCAGCAGGGAGTCTGTCTGCTTCTCCCTCTCCTCCCCACTGTTGCTCTCTCTCGCTATCTCTGTCTGTCTCTCTCTCTCTCTCTCAAATAAATAAATAAATAAATAAATAAATAAATAAATAAATAAAATAAAGGAAAACATGACAGGTAATAGTACAGCTCAGGACAAGCACTTCATTTCTGAGAAGCAATGGGAAGGGTACTGGGTACTGGGAAGGAAATAAAAAATATACTCTTAGTCTAGCTGGAGATAAACACTCCTATCAAAAGATCACTAATGATGGCAAAAGCAGCAACAGAGCCACTAAGCCAAGCAACATGCATGCCACATACTGTAAGTACTTTACAGAGGCTCTGAATAGAGATCCCTTACTGCAGAAGAAAAAGCTTCATGCACTGGCACATATTCTGTACCCAAACTGTGCTAGGTGTTGGGGACACAGTGAGTAAAAGAAGCGTTTTATTTTCTTTTCAGAGTACCATGTACATATGTATGTATTATTATGTTCAGTTAGCCAGCATTAGTTTTTGATGTAGCATTCAATGATTTATTAGTTGCATATAACACCCAGTGCTTAAGAATATGTAACAGGGGGCACCTGGGTGGCTCAGTCGGTTAAGTGTCTGCCTTCGGCTCAGGTCATGATCCCAAAGTCCTGGGATTGAGCCCTAAGTTGGGCTCCCTGCTCAGTGTGGAGTCTGCTTCTCCCTCTCTTTCTACCCCCTCCCTTGCTCTCTCTCTCTCACACTCTCTCTCAAATAAATAAAATCTTAAAAAAAAAAGTATGCAACAAGGAGCGAGGGTGCTTTTCCTGATGAGTTACCATTTGACTGTGAACCCTGACAAGTAACTAAAATTTGGCCAAAGAAAAGCGCAAAAAAACCAGAGACATACTCCTCTAGGTGTGTTTGTATATGGAAGAGAGTACAAGGAGAGAGAGAAAGGACAATGGCACCAGAGAAGAAGCAGACTGCTTACTGAAGGAGTTTTTATTTTATCCAGTAAAGCAGGTCATACATTCATTCCAAAAAACATTTTCTTAGAGCATCCCACACATAGGTTCTGGGGATACGGCCATGAACAAAGATATCAAGAATCCATTAAAACTCCTGGGTAGGGAATGGCAAGAGTGATGTTTAAGGAAGTGTACTACATGGCAGAAGCAAGAGGCAAGTTAAGAAGCCAGTAGTCAGTCCCTTCTGGAAATAGTGCTATGGGCCTGAGATGGAGCTAGGGCTTTCAGACCTGAAAATAGTGGCCAGGCACTAATACATAGCAAGGCTGGGTATGGCAGAGGGACAGAGAGATAGAAAAGGAAAATAGGACTCTGGGCTTTGGGCCAGGATGATTGGGGAGTGATGTGACATTGATAAAAAGAAACAAGAAAGGAAAACAGTTCTAGAGAGAAAACAAGTGTGTATTATAGGTTTTGGTGGATGGAACACCTGCCTGAGTATTGTATAGATATGTAAAGATGGGTGAGTGGGGAAAGAAAGAAAAAAAGGAGTGGCTAACCAGAAGGCATGTCCCCAGTTAGAGCTAATCATTCTGACAACTAAACGCCAATGGTCCCCAGCTTTTCTCTTGCAGTTTTCTACAACACCATCCAAACTGCTGGGTCCTCCTGACTGTCCTCTCTCCCTCTTTTGTTCCTTCAAACCATTTCCTAAAGAGCTGGTGATATTGCTATAACCACTGGCATCACAGGGAAGGCAAGTAACCAGGTGAAGATAATAGTGATATTGGATTTTTTTAAATGTACTTTAAGATTTTATTTATTTATTTGAGAGAGAGAGAATGAGAGCGAGAGGTCAGAGGGAAAAGCAGACTCCCCGCTGAGCAGGGAGCCTGATGTGGGACTTGATCCAGGGACTCCAGGATCATGACCTGAGTCGAAGGCAGTCTCCCAACCAACTGAGCCACCCAGGTGCCCCTTTTTCAAAAAGACTTGTTTGTTTATTTATTTGAGAGAGAGAGAGAGAATGAGAATTAAATGTACTTTAAATACATTAAGTAGGGTGTCTGGGTGGCTCAGTTGGTTAAGCATCTGCCATCAGCTCAGGTCATGATTCCAGATTCCTGGGATAGAGTCCCACTTCGGCTTTGGTCTCCTTGCTCAGTGGTGAGCCTGCTTCTCCCCGCCAAACACCAGCTTGTGTGTCCTTACTCATGCTCTCTGACAAGTAAATTTAAAAAAATAATTTAAATAAATACATTAAATATACTTTAGTAAAGTATACTAAGTATATAGCTCAGTAATTTTTTTACTGAAGTATATACCCATGAAACTACCACCCAGATATTAAACCCTGGAAGCTTCCCTCATGCCTCCCTAAGTCAATACCCTTCCCAAACGTCACCACTATTCTGACTTCTACAACCTGCCTGTTCTTGAAGGCCATATACACTTCTGTATCTATCTGGCTGCTTTCATTCAAAATTCACCCACGTCAAAGTGGGTACCTACAGTTCATTCTTATGTCTATGTGGTATTCCACTGTATGGCTATTCTGCAGTTTACTTATCCATTCTCCTTCGATGGACATTTGTGTTGTTCCCAGCTTTCGGTTGTTATGAATAAAGCATCTGTGAATATTATTATACACATCTTTGATGGAAGTCCGTATTCATTTCTCTTAGATATACCTAAGGGTGAGATTGCTGGTCATAGAATCACATGTGGAGTTTTAGCAGACATTGAAAAAGAGTTTTCCCAAGTGGTTGTACCAAATTACCCTCCCCTAAAATGTATGAGATTTTCAGTTGCTCCACACTCTTATCAACACTTGGTACTATCAGTCTCTCTAATTTGAACCATCCAGGATGTACAGTGATACCTTACTGTGGTTTTAACTTGCACTGCCCTCAGGAGTAGTGAAGCTGAATGCCTTTCAAATGTTTATTGGCTATTTGGTCTACCTTCTTTTGTGAAGCACCTATCCAACAGTCCTGCTCATTTTAAAAGTTTCATTTTCTTTTACTGATTTGTAGTTCTATTGCTGATCTGTAGTTCTATTAGAATAGATTCTGTAGATAGGAATTCTTGTTCAATACATGTATGATGAATATTTTTTTCCCAGATCATGGCTTGTCTTTTGGCTCATCTTTTCACTTGAGTGTCTTTGACAAACCGAAGTTCTTAATTTGAATGCAATCCAATTTAACATTTTTTTTTCTTTCATGTAGCGTGCTTTTTGGGTCATGTTTAAGAAATCTTTGTCTACCCTAATGGCCTTGCATTCTGGTCTGGACAGGCTCATTCTTTAAAGTTTCAACAAACACCAGAGCATGAGCACCTTCTCCAGTCTCTGAAGCTGTACCCTGAGCCCCGTTATAGCATAAGCAACCCTCAAAATGCAATGCGGCAGAGATGGTCTGGTTTGTTCAGAAGGCAAGGAGTTACATTTAATTTGGTCTCTACAGCAGCAGAATTGACAGAGGCCCTGCAAAACAGACATCTAACCTAGAGGTCTCCCAAAGCCAGATGAGGTCCTGAGAGCAATTTCTTTTTTAATAGTAGGAATTTGCACTCATTGCCCAATTTCATATATGTCATTTACACACCACGTGAAAGCACTATCTTATAAGGTAAGTCTTTATAGGAATTCCTGGCTTGCCCTAGTTTTATTATTGAGTGGGAAAAAATCACTCTCCTTATTATCCTTGTCAAAGCAAGACACTATTACCTGTCACAGAACTAACAGTTTCTGACAGCAAGTGACAGAAATTAAAGATATGAGAAGGGAGAGCAGTGGTGAGTGAGCAGTCAGCTGAAACAGGGAATGAAAAGGATGAGACAAGCTGAGTAACAGCAGGGGAATCTTTACTTTTTCTGAACTCCCTCAGTGTTAGAAGACGGCAGATCTGAAACCTATTCAGAAGCCACTGCACCAGTCCAAGCAAAACATAACTGGGATCTTGGCAGTGACAAAGAACAGGATGGCTGCAAAAAGACATCAGCAGAGGGGCACCTGGGTGGCTCAGTGGGTTGGGCCTCTGCCTTCCACTCAGGTCATGATCTCAAGGTCTTGGGATCGAGCTCCACAGTGGGCTCTCTGCACAACAGGGAGCCTGCTTCCCACCCACGCCCCTCGCCGGCCTGCCTCTCTGTCTACTTGTGATCTCTGTCAAGTAAATAAATAAAATCTTAAAAAAAAAAAAAAAAAAAAAAGACATCAGCAGAAATAACCTGCATGAAAGGAAAGGCACCTTATCTAAACACGCATTATCTATCCGTGTATGCGAAGTTTTTCCTCTTACCCCGTTCACCCTATGGCCCACTCATTACCACTCCAATCCCTAAAGCAGACCTTTAAAACTCAAATGTCTATAGGGTCAGGCAAGTAATGTAAATGAAGGAAGCACCCCTTGATTAAGACATCAAGGAGTGGTGGGACACATTTCGAAGATCTGAGGAGGAACTCACAATAGCTTTAGCTGACTACTGCCATATGAGAAGATCCAATGATACCAGAGCTTTTTTCTCAAGAGATGCTAGACATTATGATTTTTTTCTGTGTAATTTCCCAAACACTATTAATGATATAGCAAAATATCTCTGTGGGTTGAATTTGACCTATGGGCAGCTAGTTTATAACCTGTGTTCTAAAGCTTTGCAGCAAAATAAATACCATGTGCAGGTTTCCAGGATTAGAAGAGCAAATAACCTGGAAAGCCAGCATGTAGACAGGGGCTGGGCCAGGAGACAGTGAAAAGGGGTTTAACTCTCAGTAGCAGAATGTCTAAAGGACTCAAGACCTCAGAGTTGGACATATCTGTACTGGAAAAATCAGAGGAATTCCGACAAAGTTCTACTGCAAGGAGGCACAGATGAAAGAAAACTAGAATATATAGAGGCCTGATCTGCTTTAAAAGAGGGGGTGGACATGATACACTCATACACACACAAGCTATTTCAACTCTCTGTGCCCTGATATTCTTATCATTAAAATACAAATAATAGAACCTACTTCATAGGGCTGTCATAAGGACTAAATAGAAAACTGTTCATGTAATTATCATTATCTCTTATAAGTAATGCTTAATAAATGTTAGCTATTATTTATTATTTTGAGGCACTGAGAGGAGAAGTAACGTACTCAAGGTCACAGGGCTATTAAGGTATATTTCCTGGATGTGCAGCCAGGATGACAGCTTGAGATCCTGCGCTCTAAACCACCTTGCTCTTCTGCCTCCCCTGACCTTGCTGGGATGGTTTCTTCAGTTGTACAACAAGGAAGTCAGATCAGATGATAACTAAAGTCCCCTCTAGAGCTGACATTTTATTCTACCAGCTAGCCCTCTAATCAACTTATTTTAGGGCAGGAGCTGAGCACACAAGACCCTGCTCGCACTCCTACAAACTACCAACCTAAAGGAGAGGGCTACAGCTTAGGCTTAGGGTAAGCTCAAGAAGCCATTTCAGCAAGGAACAATCCATAGCTTAAGCCAGGAAGAAAAAAGTGTTCCGTGTAAGGCCCCCTTACTGATCTGTAAAGATTATATTTGTTTCTGGGGGACCAGCAGACCTCCCAAGTAGGCCCAGAATTCACTCACATGCCCAAGCTATTATAGGCTGAAAATTGCTTATAAGCCTGCTAAGGTACCACAGTAAGTTCTAAATCTAGAATTGTGGGGTCCCTGGGTGGCTCAGTCAGCTAAGCATCTGCCTTTGGCTCAGGTCATGATCCCAGGGTCCTGGGATCAAGTCCCACATTGGGCTCCCTGCTCCGCAGGAATCCTGCTTCTCCCTACTTGTGTTCCCTCTCTCACTGGGTCTCTTTCTGTCAAATAAATAAGTAAAATCTTTAAAAAATTATAATAATAAGTAAATAAATAAATCTAGAACCATTAATACGCTGAACAACTTTTTCTTCTTGTGGGTCAAAGGTCTCTAGGAGAACCTAGTAGAAACTCTTTCCCAATCCCTAGAAAAAACGGACATGTGTGCTCAGTTGAATACACAAGCACACACAATTTTACTTGCAATTTTAAGGGGTTCACAAATTTCCTAAAATATTTCTGTAGACTTTAAGTATCCCTTAGAACAGATCTACCTTGTTCCAGGGTTGTCGTCCCAGGGGATTCGGAATTGCCCCACGATCTAGGTTGAGGTTTCTAGGCAGCCGTGTTCAGGAGACAAATCATCTACTGCCAACTCAGCATAATCAATCCTGCATGGAAATGACAAAGCACCCTCTTTTCCTTCCCAACACCAATTTATACTGAGAAAATTCAAACAGAAAAGATCTGTAATTTAGTCCCAAAATACCAGCAGATGAAGAACAGGACCCCAAGAATATTTCATGCCCCTTTTCTGCCTCACTCCCATAGAACCCCAAAGAACCTTAGAAGAGTTGAAAGAAACAGGTAAAAACATCCTAGTCCACTGTGCTCCTTCTTTTTATTCCAAGAAAGGAATCAGTTAAGAGTATCAATTAGCCTTATTAGATGACTTTTCTCCCATAAGGGCTTTGAAAACTACAAGTTACCAAGGGAACCATATAACCTCACCCATAATTAAAGACATAAGCAAAACAAGAAGAGAATATTTCCCCCCATAAGACAGTGTAAGTGTTGGCAAGGGTCTGGACAAATGTGTAGTCATGCATAGTTGGTAGGTTTGTAAATCACTACAGTCTTTTGTGATGACAAGACAATGTGACCATTTTTATCAAAAAATATAAAAGCATACACCATTTGATACAGCAATTTCCTATAGATAATTTTGCAAAGGAGGCCAAGATAGCTGTGCCAATCAAGCTCAAGGCAGCACTGTTTATAATGCCCAAACTGGAAACAAGAAGTCCTGGCTGTTGGATACACCATATAAATGGAACATCATGCAGCCATTAAAAGAATGTGCTAGAGGGGGTGCCTGACTGGCTCAGTCGGTGGGGCATAGGACTGTTGATCTCAGGGTTGAGAGTTTGAGCCCCATGTTGGGTGGAGAGATTACTTAAAAATGAAATCTTAAGGGGCACCTGGGTGGCTCAGATGGTTTGAGCATCTGCTTTCAGCTCAGGTCCTGATCCCAGAGTCCTGGGATGGAGCCCCACTGCATGGAAAATTGTGTGTGCTTATGTGTTCTCCCTCTCCCTCTGCCTGCTGCTCCCCCCAGCTTGTGCTCTCTCTCTGTCTCAAATAAATGAATAAGATCTTAAAAAAAAAAAAAAGAAATATTAAAAAAAAAAAACATGTTAGATCTGTAAGTGCTGATAGGAATAAAGCTCCAATACATACTATTAATCGAAAAAAGAAGTTGAAAATAGTTCCTTTAGCCTAAAGTTTTTAAAGGATAGATATACATGCTAGTACATGTATTAAATTATGTTCTGATACATAAGAAACTGTTCATTACAGTTATCTTTGGAGAATATGACTAGAGAACAAGAAGAACCATACTGATGTATAAACATGTAGAAAATATGAGAGGTAATCTGGAGATGAGATTTTTTTCTTTTTTTTTCTTTCATTATATTTCTCTAGATATAAACCTTATATTTAATACATGTTATTTAAAAAAATAAAACAATAATCTCACCTTTTTTTTTTTTTTTTTTTTAAGAAGCCATGTTTAGTGAGGAGGTAAGTAGAAAGGGGGGAGAGCCCAAATACAAAACACAGTGGGAAACTGCTGGGGGTGGGGTAATAGGAGGATTAAAACACTCAACCTCTCCTCTACTCTCAAGACACTGCTACAGCATGCACTGCTCAAGCTTTCCACTAGAAATGAATAGCTCAGGGCCCCACGCCAGCAGCCAGCTATTCGTTACAATGTTAAGTATGGGAGGTAGCAAGCTGGGAGAAGGCTGGCAGAGTTAACCCAGTTCCTGCCCTTTGTAATGTGGATAAGGCAGAAGAGCTGTTCTTGAGGCGCTTGGGTGGCTCAGTTGTTGGGTGTCTGCCTTCAGCTCAGGTCATGATCCTGGGGTCCTGGGATGGAGCTCTGGATCAGGCTCCCTGCTTCTCCCTCTCCCACTTCCCCTGCTTGTGTTCCCTCTCTGGCTGTGTCTCAAAGATCTCAAGTGGCAGAGACTGTCACAGCTGAACACAGGGAAACACAGGCAGGGAATGAGTGTCCCCAAGCATACAGTGCGAAGAAAGTAGGGGTCCCGCCCTATATGCATTTCAGTAGGGGGGAAAGCAAGGGCTGAGTATGTATGTACCAAAGGGCGGGAGAAACCTCTGCTGCCCTACAGAGCCTCAGGGAGCCCTGCTCAACAACAGCAGCACGTCTCTGGCCCATACGAATCTGCGGCAATAGCTGTAGATCCCTGTGACTGCCCCATGAAGAGAATGAGCTAGAACTTAAAATCACCAAGGAAGATAATCCTCTGTACTTAATTGCCTTTTTCATCGAGATCCATGAAATAAATCATAACCTCGCTTACTTTCCATATTCTTCTGCAATACTGCTTTACAAAGAAGGAAGTTACCTCCATGCAGAATTTCCAGAAGAGCGGACAATGCATGTAAGTCTTTTATTAAGCAAAGCTAGCTTTAAGTACAGGTGCCGTAAAAAGTTGTCCATGGGCTTTTAGGAACATGGAAAAGCCTCCTACTCACCCCCACCTACACATTTCCCTTTGTGATGCCTGAAAATTCTCCCCATTAGTGACTTGTATACCATCGGTTGAAGATTGTCTTAAGTGTACTCATTTAATAATGCAAACAGAAGGGAAAACACATTAGGTCCCTAACACTATAGTGCAGTGGCTCTTAACCTTTATTGTCTTAGCCACTGGTTTCTTTGAGACACTAAAAATAAAACAAAACAAAAAACAAATAAACTCCCTTCACAGAAAAATGCACTTAGATGGGTACATAATATAATTTCCACATAATTTGGCGGATTCACAGTTCTCTCAAAGCCATGTAGAAAACCCCTCCTGCCTGGAGCTAAGAATCCCTGGTTCAGCAGCCAGGAGTTTGACAAATTCTCCTTCTCCAGCTCCTCCATCCCCACTGCAAGAGTTCCCAGGCATCTGGGGAACCCTGGGCTTAAAGACAGAAGGCAGTACTGAAGGGAGGCTCTCATTTATTTGCCTAGAACTGACTTGTCTAGAGTCAGATTACAATTTATGACTCCTTCAGCAAGGAGTGTGGATTTCTCAGACTGCCTGTCTCTTGGGGACAGGGCTCCCTTGGCTTCACAGGCACCAGTATATGTCAGGAGATGGCCAACTGAGATCAATGGTCAAACAGGTTCTCACGACCCTGCTGATCACATCACCTGAAAGTTGAGGCAGGGGCAAGTTTTAACACCATATGAATAAAGGGGGCTCACCTCTGAGGTTTTCGAATATCCCAGAGTCCCACTCCTTCCTTTGAATTGGCTGTGGCCAATAACCTGGGCTCCACAGGGTTAAACATGACACTGTGAAAAGCTGATGGATAGTTTGCCAGGCAGAAGGGCTCTGTGAATAGAGAAATGACAATCAGCCCCAGAGCTCATTCAGTGCCTCTGGGCCAGAGGCAGTCAAAGCAGGAATGTGACCCTGTAGAAACCATTCTAGTAGCTGGAGCCCCAAAGCAGTACATCACCCCAGCAGTCATCCCTGCTCATTCTCTGCACACACTAAGTCTGAAAACAGCAACTCTATCATATATAAACAAACTAGAAGCTATAATACTCAGAAACACTGAGTATTCTACCTTTTCAGATCCTGTGACAAATGGAAACGGTCACAGGAACTGGGAAGGTAAGCTGTTTTACAGTAAGTAAGATTGAATTCCACATGAACTGAAAAAACTCACAACCGATTACTGATAGGATTATTGTACCTTAATCCAAATTTATTAGTTTTAGAAATAAAAGTTTTTAAAACTACACAAAGATTTAATGAAGACAAAGCAAAACAATGAGAAAATTGAAGGTGAGGAAAAACAATAGCACAGTGTTCTCTCTAAATTGCTCCCTAAACAATCTAAGAGCCTCAGTCTAGAATTCTATTATTTCATTCCCAGTATTGGAATATTTCAAAAAAAAAAAAAGAAGAAGAAGAAGAAGAAAAGTAAAGAGAAGAAAAGAACGGAAAAAGGGAACCTAACACCTGAACTCTTACATCCAGCCAGCTCCTAATCAACTTCACTCAGAAACCCTGCAGGCCGCTGCCTGTATTAGCGGGCTCCAGGCGAGGAAGGAATCACTCTGCCACCCAGGACATACTTTTGTGTGGCAAGTGTTTAGAAGCAACAGAGAAAGCACTGCCCAGTCTAGGATTTCCACATGGGACACAGCAGAGACTCTGGGCAGTCCAGACAGAGGAGGCTTTCCTCCCTAGGACATGGTGACTCAGCCCCAGCTGCTCCTTGCAGCTACCTTATCTGCCTAACCCCAGAAACAAGCTTTTCCTATAGCCCGAGTCTCTGTGATGAGGCACAGCCCCGCATGTTAAATGCTCTGACTACAGAATAATAAAAAGATCCAGATCCTGTCAGACAAGACAGGCAGGAGAGTAATTCTGTGTACACAGGTATGACCAAGACAAAGCTGCACTGAAGGTGGGGGCAGGGGGGACACCGAGGGTGATGCTGGAGGAAAGTCTTTGAACACAGGCAGTTACAGAGTGAACGCTTTTCTCAGGAAACAAACTGAAAAGATGCGTTTCCTGAAAAACTTCAGAGAAATTCAACAAAACAATTCTTCATTTTATACTTCAGAAGCCCAAAGAGCACACCTAGAGGAGGAACTCACCTGGATAATCCCCCTTAAACGGGGTATATCTGCCATCGTTTTCCATTTCTATACGCAAACACCAGAACACCCCCGTTCTCTGTGAATAACCAAGAACTGTGTGTGTCAGCACCATATGGAGCTGACCCCTGGTAGCTGCCCTCTACAGGGAAGCCCTGCATCTTCTATTCCTTGAGGCCACTGAACACCAACATACGGTGGCGTTTCCGACAGGCCCAAGGGTTTATGGAGGCTCACAAGCAGCTGAGAAGGACTAAGAAAGGTGCCTCACTTCTGGCTCATGCACATGATGGGACGTCTACAAACACACAGCTATGCCCCACCATAAGAGCTGCCTCTCCCTTTCCAACTCTCCCACGCAGGTTACTCAAGTCATTAAACTGCCTCTGCAATGAACCTGACATCAAACTCTTCAACACAGTCCAACAGCCATTTGACCCTACCTCCATGGGGAGACTCCCGGATGTCCCAGATGAGAACCCGGCCATCATCTGAGGAGCTGGCAAAAATGTTGTCATTCACCGGACTCACTGACAAGCCATATACTGCATCTTCGTGAGCAAACACATCCAAGGTCTCGCTGCTGAGAAACAGAGAGCAGAAAGAGGCACACAGGCACACACATGCACACAAAGACTGCAGAGTCCCAGCCCTCAAGTCCCTCACGTAGGGCTCTCCCTCATTTCCAGTAAAAAGTCAATAGAGTGAAACCCAAAGGATATTGTATTTCCTTACAAAGTAGGTACCCAACTTCCACGTAAAAAATAAAAATTCATTAGAAAAGCTTTTTATAGATTTCATGGTTTGTTTTTTTGCACTAAATGAGCACAGTTGAAAAAGTGATTCAATAGATCAGTTTGGTGTTTTCACTTCCTGCAGAATGTATCTGCTTCTGTACAGAGCTGGGGGGTGGTGCTTGATTTTCAAAAACAAGGGAACTTCAAAGCAGTCAGATCTGATATCAGCAGGGGAAGAAGAGGATTGATGTGGCTGTCTGGTATGTGAGCAAGAGCATGGCTCTGGGACCAGGCAGCCCAAGTTCAAATCCCAGTACCACCTGACCCTAAGTTACCTAATTTTCTACACCTCCGTTTCCTCAACCACAATGACACTAGAATAGTGCAGCTTTATAGAATCACTGTGAGGGTGAAACTGATGAACACATGTAAAGCACTTAGAATAGTACTCCACATAAAGATTAGTTATTATTATGCTGTTGTTTCCTTCTCTTCCAACCTCTTCCTTTAAATTTTCACCTAAATAGTTTAAGTTCATTCTAACTTTACAAATTCTTTCCTTAATCAGAATTTTATTTCAAAATTATTACAGAAATCTGTTTCAGAAAAGGACAGCTGGCTTCATGTTATTTCCTTCAAAAAACAACTACTTCTGTCTAAAGAGATATTTGCCTTTCTTCATGTGAAAACCGGAGTCAGTAACCTTCACATACCAACAATCTATTTACCTTTCGACATCATGGAGGATAACTTGCTCATCATTTCCTGTAAGGGAGAAAAGTAGACATTTGATAATTCCTGCAAAGTGCTACCTGTCCACATCACAATATGAAATTTTCAAGTTTTCAGAAAGCATATGAACAAAGTCAATGTTAATATAAATTAGGAGTATTCATTAGAAAAAAAAGTTTTATAAAAATAATTTCAGAAGGATATAAAAGAATTTTTGAAAGCCTAGTAGCAACTAGGTGCTTTCCAAAATGAATTACTAAATGGATTATAGTATATATATATATATATATATATATGAAATTAAAAAAAAACAAAAAACTGTGGCCATTAAGAAACATAAAAGAATAAATGATCATGGGCAAATTAATTCATCCAAGCTAGTTTTTTTTTTGTTTTTTTTTTAAGCAAAACAACTGTGAGACTTAGAATACAGATAACCTATGCCTCAGTTTGTTTATCTATAAAATAGGGATAATTGTACCTACTTCATAGGGTCATTGCGAAGGTAAGAGTACATTCGCAAAACCATTCAGAATAGGGCCGAGCACTTAGTAAGCGCCTAATAAATATCTCCTGCTATTCATATCCTTATCATCTCACAACATTAAAATACGATGATTGTGTGATTATAAGTGATGGGAAAATTTTTATCCACAACTTCTTTCTATTGCATTTTTCTTTATTCCATCAAGGAATCTAAAAATACTACATTCACAATATGTATAGTCCTGCCTTCAAAGGGCTTATATAACCAAACATAAAAACCTGAATATGAAAAGACAAAAGTAAAAAAATTCCCATTCTACACTGAAAGCACAACCAACAGTCACTTCAATAGAAAGTAACAGTAGCAGCAGAGATGTGGCCCGGGACGTCCTAGATCTCTGGCTATAAACTCTATTGTGGGTGCATACCAAGAAATCAAACCCAGACTAATGCCTCCCAGGTAACAGGCACAGCTGAGGTGTTGGGGATACGAGAAGAGGAAGAGGAAGATTCTGCCCGGCCCTCAAGGAACTTCCAGTCCATCTATGCAACAACTAATAATGACAAAATGAGTTATCATGTTGTAGTGATATGCTCTATAATGGGGACACAGAAAAAGGAAATAATATTTCCTTCAGGAGTGGGTTTGAAAGTACATGGCAGAAAAGGAGAACATTTTTATGGGGAAGATATCTGAACAGAAACTCCAATAACTCAAAACTCTTACCAGTGGAAGACTTAGGGGAATTAGTGGGGACTGGATAATTAATCATGATCCATGAGGGAAGGAAGAGCAAGGGCAAATGACACAAGGGCACCTACGATGGCTAGTGGTTTAGTGGGCTAGAGTACAAGATGCTGGGGAGGGAAATGAGGCTCGAGAAGTAGAAGTTTACACTTCATCCTGAGGACACTGTAGGGTCAGAGGCTGACACGGTTAAACTTTATTTTTAAAAGAAAACTTGTAATAAATAAGGAGAGTTACAGACAGGTTGCAGAAATCACAAAGGCCACTGCAACAGTCCGGATCAAAGATAAGGACCTGAACCAGGGCAGTAGGTACAAAAAGAGAACAGAAACTAAAGGATGAATATGAGAAGCTTTCAAGTCTAGTTGGCGAGTGACAAGATACGTAAATGAAAGAAAGGAAGGTTTGAGGATGACTTCAAGATTTCTGTTAAGCTGAACTATGTGGAAGTGTCATTTTTATAGTTAAAAGTGCTTCAATATTAGCAATTTCTGAAAGTTAAATTTAATAGCTTAAATCATTAAGTGAATGCTGATGGTAACTGAGAAAAGGAATCCAGGGAACAAGAGGAAATATTTGTACAGGAGGAAGACTAATACTCTTGGCTTTAGATCTGCTGCACTTAAATTGCTTTTAGAACACAGCTAGATATTCCATGGCAAAATCTGCAGTGCAGAAGAGAGGTCAGAACTAGAAATGTTGTGGTCAGAAAGGAGTGTGGTTGATACAGGACCACCGAGAGGCTGGCTTGAGCCCAAGCCATTCTAATTGTACCCTAACACAACGTTTTTCGAACAGGAGCCATCCATGGATCAGGACATCAATTTGAGTCACAAACTTTAAGTTCTTTAAGAATAAAGTAGCATTTTTAAAAAAATCAAAAAGTACCACACATAGTAAGGTTAAGTACTATTTTAAATATGTGTGTGTGTTTCTGCATGCCAGACTGCAATGTAGGAAGTTTTCTACCAAAAACATAAAATGACAGTGAAGAATCAAAAGAACAGAAGGAAGGAAGGAAGGAGGGAAGGAAGGAAGGAAGGAGGGGAGGAAGGAAGGGAGGGAGGAACTGCGCTCATAGACCTGTCTAAACTGCTGTTAATGCAGAAAAGACAAGCTATGGGAAACCAGTAATTCTACAGCTCAGTGAAATAAAGAAAAATAAGGGGTTATTTTAGCACTCCTTTATCTAAAATCCCAGCCACGGTGAATTGCCCAAAGTAGAAATCTCCCTTCTCCTCACCTCCAGAGAATACTTTGGTGTTCCCACTGTTGAAAGCCAGGCAAAAAATGTTGGAATGGTGCTCTCCTTTCAGCTGTATGGGCTTGACTCTGGAGTGGATAGCTTGTTCCATGTGCCATAGCAGAACCCGGCGGTCATCTCCTCCTTGAGAGGGGAGTTAAGAATCTAGGGTTAAAATGGCTGACACTTAAGGCTGACACTCAGTTTTGCCAGCCCTGAATCCCATCCTTTCTAAAACTGCAACTCCCCAATTCTGTAAGATTCTCATGGGGCACATAAACCCAGGACTCTACCCCCTTAACCATCAGTAGACACACAATCTCTAAGCTACTCACTTTTCCCCAGAAAAACTTGACATATAGAAATGGAAAGGGATAAACACTGATATTGAAACCCTCAGAGCCACCCTATTCCTGACTTTCCAGAGACTCAGTTATTTAAATATTTCTTCACTTGGGGCACCTGGGTGGCTCAGTTGGTTAAGCATCTGCCTTTGGCTCAGGTCATGATCCCAGGGTCCTGGGATAGAGCCCTGCATCGGGCTCCCTGCTCAATGGAAAACCTGCTTCTCCCTCTCCCTCTGCTGCTCCCCATGCTCGTGCTCTTTCTCTCTAATAAATAAATAACACCTTTAAAATTTTTTTAAATAAATATTTCTTTACTTGCTACCTAAAAATCCTTCTATAATGCCCCCCATTTTAAAAATATATATATTTTATTTATTTATTTGACACAGAGAGAGAGAACACAAGTAGGCAGAGTGGCAGGCAGAAGGAGAGGGAGAGCAGAGAGCCTGACCTGGGACTCTATCCCAGGACCTGAGATGATGACCTGAGCCCAAGGCAGCTGCTTAACTGACTGAGCCACCCAGGCAAACCCCCCCACCACCATTTTTTATCTAACAGAAGCTGAGCTGGTTTCTAATGCTTACAACCAAAGAACTCCACAGTAATACTTCTAGCATACTAGTTTTCTCTCCTTGATGTGACCTCATTGACTACAGGACAGCATGCAAGTGACAACTAAGGAACTGCCGGCCCCAGCACCATCTAGACAGAGCCTAGCTCTCATGAAGCCCAGGTCAGCTCTTCCCTCTGCATAACTCACAATCATCTGAATTAAATGAGCAGTATTATACTGCATGAGCCAGCTTCTAAAGAATGAGAATATGTATATTCTATGTATTTTTTATATTTGCAGATGCATTAAAAATGTCTGAAAGATGAGTAACTTTCAAGTGTTAACAATGATTAACAGTGGTAACTATTTTCAGGGAACAGGATTAAAAGAGGGGAAAAAACCGATTGGAGGGTTTTTCCTTTTATTTGATATATTTGGCACTGACTTTTTACAACAAGCCTATACTATTCTCCCAATAAAAATTTAAGTTACAAAAAGGGCAAACACGAGCAGCAAACCACAGCTCCCTGTACCTCTTCTTTCCCTCCTCCATTCCATCCGACAGCCACAAATTATAGCACATCCATATAAGGGCATACCGTGCAGCCATGAAATCAGTAAATCTGTAAGAACTAACTTGGAAATGTGTCCGTCTTTATTAAGGGGAAATGTAAGGTATAAAACAATATGTGTATCAAACTCCATTTTGTGTAAAACAAAATTTTTAAAAGCTCCGTGACTGAAGGAACTTTGTCACTTTTGTACACTGTGGAGTCCCCTAAACCTGAGTGCCCCCAAAGAGCAGACTTTGAACTAACATGTTCATATTTGCACATATATGCTTATATTCTCCTACTTATCTGGCTATTATAAAAATTGTTTATAATGGACACCACCTCCAGGCTAGAGTTGGGAAACTTTTTTAATGTGGAAAATTTACATATAATGTGAAATTTACCATTCTAACCATTTTTAATTATACAATTCAGTGTATCTGCACTATTGTGCAACCATCACCACTGTCCATCCCCAGAATCTTCACATCATCCCAAAATGAAACTCTGTACCCAATAAACAGTAACTTCTCCCATCCCCAGTAACCACCATTCTCCTTTCTGCCTCTATGAATTTAACTGTTCTAGGTAACTCATTTAAGTGGAATCATACAGTAGTTGTCTTTTTTATTCATTTTGCATAATATCTTCAAAGATCATCCATATTGTAGCATGTATCAGAATTCCACTCTTTTTTGAGACTAAATAATATTCTGTTATACACACTTACACACACCATATTTTGTTTATCCATTTATCAGCTGATGGACATCTGGGTTGTTTCCACCTTTCGGCTATTCTGAATAATGTTGCTAACAACACGGATATACAAGTATCTATTCAAGTCCCTGCTTTTAATTCTTTGGGGATTCTTTTAATTCTTTTGGGAAACTTTTATATTTTAATTTTTACTTTATACCTTCTTGTAGTACTTGACTTTTTGTCATAAACATATTTCCTTTTATAATAATAATAATAATAATAAAAAGACGATACAGTAGCTAAGTCAAAGTTATTCTCCCTCCCCTAGAAAGAAGTTGCCTTTGCTCCTTCGGTTCCTTCTTTGTCAAAATCAAGTTCTATGTCCCCCTCCCCCTTCATTGTCTACCAAACTGAACCCTTTAGTGTGGCTCAGTTCCTGTATTTATGATTTGCCTGTTTCAACCATGAGTTCTCTGGCCTGGGATGTTTCTAAAAATTCTGTATCTTGAGGTGCCTGGTTGGTTTAGTCAGTGGAGAACGCGATTCTTGATTTCAGGGTTGTGAGTTCAAGCCCCACGTTGGGTGCAGAGATTACTTTAAAAAAAAAAAAAACTTAAGAAAAATTCTATATCTCTTTTAAGTTAAAGTCATAAAAATAAAAGTGTGTGTTTTTGTTTTATTTTAATGAATAATGACACAAAGGAATTTTTTAAACTATTAATAGATTCTTAACAGGCAGTGGGCACTTTAGTTCTCCATAGTTCTACTCTTACTATTTTCCCCCAACACTGAGGCATGGCTTTTGCTACTATGTATCCTATATTGCAGAATTATTTCTCTGTACCCATGTCTCTACCAAAAGTGTAAAATTAAAAGATAAAAAGGCCCACATGTTTCTTCTACTTACTCATGTTTCTAATCTAATCTCTCTGAGCCTGAGTTTCATCAAATATAAAATGGGGATCATAACAGCTCTACCCTTAAGGGTTTTATAGATTATAAAGCCAAGTATACAAGAGGGTTAAGTAACTTACCATGGTCACACACATTAAGTAATGTGGTTGAGCTAAGATTCAAAAGCAAACAGTTAAGACTCTACAGTCACCATTCTTTTTTAAGATTTTACTCATTTATTTGACAGAGAGAACACAAGTAGGCAGAGAGGCACACAGAGAGAGGAGGAGCAGACTCTCTGCTGAGCAGGGAGCCCGATGTGATGCTGGGATCAATCCCAGGACCCTGGGATCATGACCTGAGCCAAAGGCAGACGCTTAACTGACTGAGACACCCAGGCACCCCTAAAGCCTCCATTCTTAACCACTATTCTGGGTTGCCTACCTTACAGAACCAAAAATAAACCATAAATGAGAAAGCGGTTCATCTAATGGACAACTAAAGGGATCCCCCATCTTGGTAACATAACTCAAAAATGTGTAGGTTAGAATAGAACAAGGGAGCATAGGAATAAAAATAGAAGCTGACTAAACTGGAGTAAACTAAGGGGCCAGGAACAGGGAGGGACCAGGAGAAGACAGCCTGAGTTGAAAGATTCTAACAATACACAAAACTGACAATGGCTTAGGAGCCAAATTATTCAAAGAATTACTACGAATCAATTCTTAAAACCATTAGGAAAAGAGGCAAATATGACAATTCACAGAAGAGAAAATCCATATAGCCAAAAAATGTAACAGAGCATCTCAACCTCTAAAGTGATCAGGGGAGGGGCGCCTGGGTGGCTCAGTGGGTTAAGCGTCTGCATTCGGCTCAGGTCATGATCCCAGGGTCCTGGGATAGAGCCCCACATTGGGCTCCCTGCTCAGTGGGGAGCCTACTTCCTCCTCTCTCTCTGTCTGCCTCTCTGCCTACTTGTGACCTCTGTCAAATAAATAAATAAAATCTTTTAAAAAATAATCAGGGGAATGCATATTATAATTTAAATACATTCTTACAAAAGTGGCACAAGGAAATGCACAAGAATGTTCACTGCATCCCTGTTTATAGTAGCAAAAAGCAAACAAACCTGTGGACAACCTAAGTATTCACTAATATATAAATTAGTAAGTTCCACTAGAACACAAACACAAATTAAATCAAACCAAATAGAACACCATGCAGCAGTTAAAATGAACTAGAAATATGTGTAACAACATGAGTAAATCTTGAAAACCTAATGGTAAGTAATAAAGTTTCAGAAGGATATGTAAAAGATAACATTAAGTTTATATTTTTAAATATACAAATACCATAAATTGTAGATAAACACATCTAGTAAAAGGGGACTTCAACTGTATCTGTGAAGTTTTGTTTCTTAAGAAAAAAAAAGGCTACAAGCAAATTTAATAAACTGTCAACATTCTGTCAAACCCAATTACTTTTTTTGCCTCTTTAATTTTTATAAATTTCAGTATATTTAACATACAGTATTATATTAGTTGCAGGTGTACAATATAGCAATTCAACAATTCTATACATTACTCAGTGCTCATCTCTCTACTTTTGTTTTATGTTATTAAGGAAGCATTGTTACATCTCTTATTTTTTAATATAGTTTTTAATTTTTTTATTAACATATAATGGACTATTTGCCCCAGGGGTACAGGTCTGTGAATTGTCAGACTTACACATTTCATAGCACTCACCATAGCACATACCCTCCCCAATGTCCATAACCCCACCACCCTCTCCCTACCCCCCCTTCTAAAACCCTCAGTTTGTTTTGTGAGATTAAGTGTCTCTTATGGTTTGTCTCCCTCCTGATCTCATCTTGTTTCATTTATTCCTTTCCTACCCCCCAAACCCCCTATGTTGCCTTTCAATTTCCTCGTATCAGAGAGATCATATGATAATTATCTTTCTCTGATTGACTTATTTCACTAAGCATAATACCCTCCAAGAGTACCATCCACGTCGTTGCAAATGGCAAGATTTCATTTCCTTTTGATGGCTGCATAGTATTCCATTGTATGTCTATACTACATCTTCTTTATCCATTCATCTGTTATGTCATATCTCTTATTTTAAGTAGGCTCCATGCCCAAGTTGGGACTTGAATTCACAACCCTAAAATCAAGAATCACATGCTCTATCAGCTGCACCAGCCAGGCGCCCTAGTACTGTTATGTTTCTTAAGTATAATAATGGCATTGCAGTGCCGTTAAAGAGAGATAAAAAGTGCTCATCAATTAGGGATGCATAGTGAAATAGGTGAACTAATATGCCTGGAATTTCCTTTAAAATATTCGAGGAAAAAAAAAGGTAGGGGGGAATAGGTGATCAATAAAATGTTGGTAATTATTACAGATGGGTATACTATAATGTTGTGAATGCTTGAACATTTCCATAAAATAAAACATTTTGGATTTTTAAAATGTTCACAATAGAGGGGCGGCTGGCTGGCTCAGTCAGAAGAGCATGTGACTCTTGATCTTGGGGTTGTGAGTCTGAGCCCCACATTGGATGTAGAGATTACTTAAATAAAAATTTTAGAAAATGTTCATGATAGAAAAATGAAAACAAGACTCCCCAGGATGGGCTGGTTTACTCATGGCAAAGAAATATAGAACTGATGGCACTTCTACTTATTCAATCAGACCAATGCCAGGTAGCACAACCTCTCCTGAATTGGAGCAGCTAAAAAAAAGAAGTTTAATAAAAAAGAAAATAATATCTACACCTATGCACTTAAAGACATAACCATTCTCTGGCATTATCGTTAGTGTTCATTCTAGACATTCAAATGATTTAGTTTTGCCAAATAATGCTTAGCAATTTAAAATATGTGGTTATTTGTAGAATGCCTCGAGAAAAATGATGTGTCCTTAGTATCTAACACAATGATGACAGCCCAAGTCCATAGGAGATTGGAATCACTGAGTCAGAAATTATGGCTATGGCAGGGCCTGCTTCTTCCACTTTGCCCTTGAGCTTAGTGTCAGAAGATATAAGGTGCACCCCCCCCCACACACACACACATTTCCTTAGGCAAGGTATTAAGAATTCTGTGCAAAGACAACACTTTTCAACCATGTGTTGGCAAAAACCACAGTGGGTGCAAACTAGGTCATCACCTGAAATTGCGGAGCTGCTTTAGAGCCAGTAGAGGGAGCATAACAGCTGTGGCCAAACCTCTGACCCCACAAAGCAAAGGAGGGCTAGTGGAACAAGGATAAATCAGTTCAGAACCTGAAAAAAACTGGGTAGTTCTCCTCTCTCTGTGAATCATCTAGAAAAATTCAAAGGAGCGGAGATGTATTGTGTGCTTCCACGCAGAGAGACTGTTGGACCTGCATATAATCAAGTGGAGAGCAGAATCCATAAAGCCAGCTCTGAGCGCCGGCCAGTTCAGTACTTCTGCAGGGTTGGTTGTCCCCAGTCTCTCTAGGGCTTCTGGGGGCAGAGGGGAGCACAGGGACCTCATAGGAAGGCAAGGCCTTTCTGCTTGGCACCAGGACCAGGCAAGCAACAAGCAGAGACCAGGGCTTCTAAGCCTGGTTTACTCATGAACGACTGCTTAGCTTTAATTCACCTGAGAACTCTGAAGGAACATAAGCTACTCTGTTGCTGGTCATTTGGGGTTGATTTAATTCTGCACTAAACTCACCAATTCATCCCAATGTACTATAATCACACTACGGCAACAGTTTTGAAGTTACAAAAAAACTTTATATTTAAAAGAGTACTCTTGGCGGGGCGCCTGGGTGGCTCAGTGGGTTAAGCCGCTGCCTTCGGCTCAGGTCATGGTCTCAGGGTCCTGGGATGGAGCCCCACATCGGGCTCTCTGCTCGGTGGGGAGCCCGCTTACCCCCAGTCTCTCTCTGCCTGCCTGTCTGACTACTTGTGATCTGTCAAATAAATAAATAAAATCTTTAAAAAAAAAAAAAAGAGTATTCTTTCAGGGTGCCTGGGTGGCTCAGTCAGTTTAAGCATCTTACTCTATTTCAGCTCAGGTCTTGATCTCAGGGTCATGAGTTCGAGCCCCGAATTGGGCTCCATGAGCTTACTTTAAAAATAAATAAATAAATAAATAAATAAATAAATAAATACTCTTTTGAAAGGGTTCTGAGGTATAATAGAAGCAAAAACTATACAAGCCCTCATGGCATACTGTAACAAAAGTAGTTATTTAAATTCTTATTTTATAGCCCAGAAAAACTGAGGCCCAGAAGGAAAAGAATTTGTTTTGGGCTTCCTCAGAAATTCAGGCAAGCAGAGGACAGGACTAAGAGAGCATTCTAAAACTTGATCCTTCAAATACTCCTGCAGCACATTGTCTGAAGAGCAAGAGACTAAACCATTTAAAAGTCCATCATTAGAAGTCGGGTTAAAATTACTGTTCAGTGAAATATACCAAACACAAAAGGACAAATACTGTCCAATTCCACTTATATGAGGCATCTATAGTAGTCAAATTCATAGTGACATTAAGTAGATGGTGGCTGTAGAGAGGGCGGGGATGTTGTTTAATGGAAACAGAGTTTCAGCTTTGCAAGATGAAAAATTACCGGAAATGAATGGTGATGATGGTTGTATAACGATAACAATGCAAATGTACTTTATACAACTGAACGGAATAGTTAAAAATAGTAAAAATGGTAAATTTTGTGTTATGTATATTTTACCACAATAAAAATACAAGAAGGTTTATTGTTCATGTATATACCATGTATTATGATGGGGGGAGGCATGAGGCACTTCTGTCTGTACTGACATGGAATAATCACTACGACCAAAAAGTGTTTGTGACTGTACTAACTATTCAAAACAATATTTTCTTTTTAAAAATGGCAGAATGGGATTAGATCCAGGATTTGCAGTCCTAGTAAATAAAGGTGGTACTATAGGGGCGCCTGGGTGGCTCAGTGGGTTAAGCCGCTGCCTTCGGCTCAGGTCATGATCCCAGGTCCTGGGTTCGAGCCCCACATCGGGCTTTCTGCTCAGCAGGGAGCCTGCTTCCTTCTCTCTCTGCCTGCCTCTCTGCCTACTTGTGATTTCTCTCTGTCAAATAAATAAATAAAAATCTTAAAAAAAAAATTAAAAAAAAAATAAAAAGGTGGTACTATAGAAGGGCACATGAAGTACAAGTTCTGGAAGAAAAGTGCCTAGATGCACCATCCATATGTCCCTGGGTGAGTTACTCTACTTCTCTAACCTCAGTTTTATGATTCTAAAATGAAGAAAATACCAAATATCTCACAGGGTCGTTGTCTGTATAGATATAAATATGTAAAAACACTTACCCAGTGTGTCATATATTAGGTATACATAACCCTCAGAATGTTCTAGTTTCTTGTACATATCATTCATGAATTTGTCCTAATGTTTCTAACTCTTGTTTTAGGTAGCACAAGAGTATGAAGAGCATGATACATTTTTTAAAAGATTTTATTTTTAAGTAATCTCCACACCCAGTGTGGGGCTTGAACTCACAAGCCTGAGATCAAGAGTCACATGCTCTACTGATTCAATCAGCACCCTGATACATTTTAATAAAACATATATGTATGTACACACACACACACACAAATTTGTATATGGAAGAGCAGAATCAAAATGTTTAACAGAGGTTATCTCTTGGAAACAGCAATTTTAGTTAATAACCCTTTATATTGTAGGGACATCTGGGTGGATCAGTCAGTTAAGTATCTGACTTCAGCTTGGGTCCTGATCCCAGGGTCCTGGGTTGGAGCCTCTGCTCAGCGGAGAGGCTGCTTCTCCCTCCCACCTCTGCCACACCCCCTGCTCCTACTCTCTCTCACATAAATAAAGTCTTTTTTAAAAAATCCCTTTTATATTGCTGTAGCTGTTTGTTTTTTTTTTAACTTACAGGGACAAAAGGAAAATTATTCAGCACGCCTTACATCTTTTTAGCCTATTTACTCCTTCTTTGTAGTGTGTATATTGCCACTTTGTGAAGCCAAACTTTTTGTGTGGCCCATACCTCTCCTGAGTTTTAAGAGCAGGCATGGAAATACAGAGGCTCAGCCTGTGGGCCACACAGCCAGCCACTTCAGTGAATGGGAAATGAAGTCTGTTTTGCTATTTTCCCAAAGATGAAAATAATTAGCATTATTCTCAGTACAGAAATTCATTCACATACGTCTCTGCTTGTGAGGTAAAAATTAAATAAACCCTTTTTCCAGATGAGGATCAGAGAGACATAATGACCTGCTAATGATCCAAGGAGCTAGGCCTGGAGCCTAAAACCAACTTGTGTCCCTCTTACCCCAAAGTGGGGAGGCCAAAATACTACTGTGAATTTTAAGCGAGTCTGCCCTACCACATTACACAGGAAAGAAAAGCATTTTCCACTTTGTCTCCATTATTTTTCTCCTAGAGATGCCTGGCATTTTAAATCATTTTCAAGTGTAGAGTTCTGTGGCATTAAATACATTCACATTTTCACATTGTTATGCAAGTATCACCACCACCCATCTCGAAAACTTTTTCATCCTCCCAATCTGAAATTCTGTACAAAATAATAAATCTCCATTCCTGCCTCTCCCCTGCCCTTGGCAACCATGATTCTAACTCTAGAGACCCTATTTCTGTCTCCAGGAGTTCAACTACTCTAAGTACCTCATATAAATGGACTCATACAATATTTGTCCTTTTATGATTAGCTTATTTCATCATAATGTCTTCATGGTTCAATACATATTTTGTGGCATGTGTCAGAATTTCCTTTTTAAGGCTGAATAATATTCTATTTTATGTATATACCACATTTTGTTTTGTCCATTCATGCTCCCAATCTTTGGCTTAGTGAATAATGCTATTATGAACATGAGTGTACAAATTACCTGCTCAACTCCCTGCTTTCAATTCTTTGGGGTTTATACCCAAAAATGAAATTCCTGGCTAATATAGTAATTCTGTTTACTTTTCTGAGGAACTGAAAACTATTTCTGAGTATTGTTTTCCACAGTGGCTGTGCCATCCTACATTCCCACCAACCAACACTGCACTAGACTTCCAATTTCTCCACATCCTCACCAACACCTATTATTTTGTTTTGTTTTGGTCTTGTATTTTTTTTTTAAATGTCCAGCGTTCCTAATACGAGGGCCAGAGCTCTCTCCCCACCTCAAGTTTATACATTTTTTATTGGCTTGTGAGGCCAATAGGGATACTTCTTGTCTAATTTGGTTTCTGGGAAGGCTTCATTCAGGTCCTCAATGGTCATCTGATCAAAGGGAACTATGTTCCTTAGCTTCTCCAGCTGTGTCTTGTATTCCACAATCTTGGCCTTTGAGACAAAAACTTGGCACAACTTTTCACATCATCTTTTTCTTCAGCATCCACCTGAACAGTGTATTTATCCTCTGGCACAGGAATCTTCAGGGCATTGAACTTCTTCTCAAAGTCATCTACCAAGCCAGCCTTCGCCACATTGGCCTTTTAGTAAGCCCAGTCGATAGTAGGGGGTTTCTCAGGGACAGTGGCCAACTTGGAGGTAAGTGTCTCATTCCAAGATTTCAGGGAGTTAGCAATGGCCCTCCGGTTTTGGGGTATGATCTCCCCAAAAGCTACCCAGTCAATAGTTTTTAGAGCAAGTTTTTGCCCAGCCATCTTGAGATCCTTCACTGACCCTGGCTGCCCAGAGTCCATGGTCTTGTGTTGTTTTTAAGTAACAGTTATCCTAATGGGTTTGAAATGTTTGCTGGCCTTTTTGACCTTCAAATAATACACCAAAACAACTCTCAAGTCCTTACTGAATATTTTGAAGCACCTCATGCAGTCTGTTATTTTTCTTCATTGTTTTATTTTATATTTACCTACTCTGAAAGTCAGTAGTAATCAGGGGCACCTAGACGGCTTGGTCGGTTAAGCTCCAACTCTTGGTTTCAGCTCAGGTTATGCTCAGGGGTCATGAGACTAAACCCTGGTTTGGCTCTGCTGGGTGTAGAGCCTACTTAAGATTCTCTCTGTCTCCACCCTCACAAGCTCTTGCTTTCCAAAAAAAAAGAAAAGAAAAAAAAGAAAGAAAAAGAGAGTAGTCACTCTTCTGCTCTCTCACTTCATCCGGACAAAAAAAGTTGCCTGCAGTTTATCCTCATTGGTGCTTCACTACTGGAAGGAAATGATGTCATACATAAATCTGAGATATTTATATGCATACTCTCCTCAAATCATATGCATACTCTCCTCAAATCACTTACAAAAACATTAAGAGCCCTAATCTCCATTTACCCAAGCCTGCCACTTCTGTAATTAGACCTATTTTAGAGGCAGATGTAGCATGAGGCAGCACAGCATTCAAAACCACAGGCTTGGCATACAAGTGCAAAGGTTCAACTCTCGATGTCACTACCACTTACTAGCTGAGTGCCTTCAGGCAGGTAACTTAACCTCTCTCACTTGTATCCTCTCCTCTGCAAAACTGAGAAAATAACCCCACCTGTTTTATAGTGTTATGTTAGGATTAATGAGATAGATCTGTGTGGAGGGCTTGGCCCATTGCCTGATACACAGTGTGAGCTACAGAAATGTTAGCCAATTGTATGCCATTTGAACTCCAACAATAGCTAACATAGCTAAATTTACTCTGGGCCAGGGGCTATCCTAAGATTTTACATTTAGTGGCTCATCTAATCCTTTTAACTATCTTATCAAAGAGGTATTGTTGTTATCCTTATTATCCAGATAAAACTACAGAAAAACTATCCTGAAGGTACACAGCAATCAAGAGTGGGATCGAGGATCTGAATCCCAGCCAGGTACTCTGGCTCCAGAGACTATACTCCTTACAGGATACAATTCAGCCTCTCAAATACAACAGGGGCCAGGACAAAGCAAATGAGGGAAACCTGTCAGAGTGAAGGGCGGACTGGAGAACATATAACCCTTTTAAAGAACAAGCTGCTACTGAGCTCCAGCCAGTTGTAGCCATAGAGGAATGCAGCCTCAAGATTGCCTGATCTTTGAATTTTTCAAGAAAAGCCAGCAACCTAAGGAGAAGGCTTTTTTCTTAAAGATTCTATTTATGTATGTATTTGCTTATTTATTTATTTAGAAAGCATGTGCACACAGGGGTGAGGAGGGGCAAAGGGTCAAAGGGAGAGTCTCAAGAAGACTGCCCTACTCATGACCCTGAGAGATCATGACCTGAGCCTAAACCAAGAGCCAGCTACTTAACCAGTTGAGCCACCCAGGCGCTCCCACAGACTGAAGGATTTTAATATAACAGACCGAAAATCTCTCTAGTATGGTTTCGGATTCTACAATGCAACTGATCTAAGAAACTTCCACTTGTTGAGTTTTGATATAATCTCAAAGAATATGCATAGTCATCTGATAAGGCATTAAAATACTCTTCCCTTTTCTAATTACATACCTGTGTAAGGCTGAATTTTCTTCATATGTCAGCTAAACCAATATTCCACAACAGATTAAATGTAAATGCCTTCATAATGTCTGACATTAAAAAGGTGGAAAGAGGTGACAATGTTACTTCTCTCACTATTTATTATTTTGGAAAATAGTTACTTTTCGTTATTATATTATTATGTTAATATAAGGTTTATTATTTCCTGTCTTAAATGAATTTTTAAGCTTTACCAGCTTTAAATTCTAATACAGTAAAAACTGATAAAGATGACCCACATAAAGTTCTTTGAGGTCTTCAATGACTTTTCAGAGGTCCTGAGACCAAAGAGTTTAAGAATTTTTTATTTCGAAAGTGGTTCTCACCCAGAGTGATCTCGCGCCTGAACCATTTGGCAACGTCTGAAGACATTTTTGTCATCCCAACAGGGGAGGTGCTGTTGGCATATACTGGTCAGAGGCCACGGATGCTGCTAAACATGCTACAGCACACAGGACAGCCCCCCATAACAAAGAATTACCCAGCCCAATGTCAATACCGTTGAGGCTGAGAAACCCTGCTTTTGAGAAATATTCAATGACCTACCCAAAAAATGTTAATATTAAGAAAACAGTTACAAGGCAGCAGAGATGACCTAATTCTAATTTTTTTTAAGATTTTATTTATTTATTAGAGAGATAGAGAGCACAGGCAGGCAGAGCAGCAGGCAGAGGGAGAGGGAGAAGCAGGCTCTCCACTGAGCAGAAAGCCCGATGTGGGGCTCGATCCCAGGACCCCGGGATCATGACCTGAGCTGAAGACAGCCGCTTAATTGACTGAGCCACCCAGGCACACCCTAATTCTAATTTTTAAAAAAAATTTTAAAAGATTTATTTATTTGAGAGAGAGAGGGAGAGAGCATGAGAACGCAAGCAGAAGGAGGGGCTGAGGAAGAGGGAGAGAGAGGATCTCAAGCAAACTCCCAGATGAGCACAGAGCCCAACCTGGGGTTCCATCCCAGGAGCCTGAGATCATGATCTGAGCTGAAATCAAGAGTCCACTTAACCGATGGAGCCACCCAGGCGCTCCCCAATTTTATTTTTAAAAACATGTACATATGCATACAAAAAAGGCTAAAATATGTCACCTGTGTCAAAAATGGTCATCCTGAGTAGGTGGATGTACTTCCTTTATCTCTTTATTTTCTGAATTTCCTACAGTTAATATAGATCTTTTTAAAAACTTATGAATAAATGGGAAGCCTGTCTTCTAAGTACCCTATTCTACTGACTTGCATGATTCAACAGGAAATTCTCAATAGTAAAGGAAGGAATTAACGAGATGTCAAAGAACAAAAGCTCCTCAAATAGAGGTAGGGGAACACTAAAAACAGATTCTTGTGTCTCAATAACAGTAAGGAATCACAAGGAAGTTATTAAGATAGTATGATGCACTATAAGGTACTCCCAGACCACAGATCATGTCCAGTCTCACTTCTTCTTCCATACAGAACTAACCTGGACAATATGTCTCCTGATTATATCACAGACACTCTCTTCATTTATTCTGAATAGTTTCTGATTTTTTCCTTTTTAAAAATAAAAACACTGCCTAACTTTTGCAAAATTCCTTGCATAAGCAACATTAACAACATAATAAAGCTTTCTTTTCTCTGCTTGAGCAATTCTAAAAAAGTTGAGCCAATGCAAGCCCAATGCTTTTTAGTCCTTTGAGGAAGGCACACGATACCCACCCACAAGCAGGTATAAACAGAGATGTCAACCCTGAGAGTCAAGGGCTGCTTGAAGCTGGTTGCCAAACATACAAATCTCAATTGTTTCTTGCCAGTATGTGGAAGGCAAAAACACATGCTTCAGTCATCTATCGCAGAGAGTGAGTGGTATCTGTATAAACCATCAAACTTGGTCAAGACACCACTAAAAAAGAAAACAAAACAATCCTCAGAGGTTCCAATTAGTCACTTGGCCTTAAGTAGTAACACAAAAGATACAACTGAAATTAGATACAAGACTTGAATGGAAATTCAGAATGAGAGAAGCTGTATAACAAGATTTTGACAGGCACCTAGGTTTACAGAAAATTCCTCCTCCTGAGTAATGTTCTTGGAAGGAAACAGACTTTCCAAAGTAGGGAAGTATAGGCTGACAAAAAATTAAAACTCGAGACTCAGCCAGTGACAGTGTGCCTCCAACCTGGAAAATCTCTACTGACTTATCTCTAAAATAACGGGCACTGTCAACTTACTCAAAACAACCATGTTCGGGGACAATGAAACTGCACATAAAATGTAGTAGCAGTGGGGCACTGGGGTGGCACAGTTGGTTGGTGTCAGACTCTTGATTTCAGTTCCGGTCATGATCTCAGGGTCCTGGGATTAAGCCCTGTGTTGGGCTCTGCACTCAGCAGAGAGTCTGCTTAAGGATTCTCTCTCCCCGTCTCCCTCTGCTCCTGCCCCCCACCACTGTTCACACATGCACACTCTAAAATAAATAAATCTAAAAAAATAAATAAGGAAAGAATGTGGGGCGCCTGGGTGACTCAGTGGGTTAAGCCTCTGCCTTCAGCTCAGGTCATGATCTCAGAGTCCTGGGATCAAGCCCCACATCGGGCTCTCTGCTCAGCAGGGAGCCTGCTTCCCCTTCTCTCTCTGCCTGCCTCTCTGCCTACTTGTGATCTCTCTCTCTCTCTCTGTCAAATAAATAAATAAATAAAATCTTTTTAAAAAATAAATAAGGAAAGAATGTAATGGCAGAGGAAGCCAACAAAAGAGTTTAACACTTTACCTGAGTAAAGCCCTTTAGAAACACAGAACCTCGTGACTTTCCCTACCGAGAGACCAGTTTTTAATCTTGATTGTACTATTTAACTAGTTGCAAACTACTGGGCAAATCACTTCTTTGCTCTTCTGTGTCCCTATAAGTAAAATTAAAAGCTTCAATTAGATGACCATTCATCTTTTCCAGCAATAAAATTCTATGGTTCTACAGAGACAGAACATTAGTAGTAAAAGAGCACAGTGACAATGGTGAAATTAGGCCTCTAAACCAGATCTCTTAAACCCTTTTTTAAAGATTTTATTTATTTATTTATTTGACACAGAGAGACAGAGAGAGCGAGAGAGGGAACACAAGCAGAGGGAGTGGGAGAAGGGAGAACCAGGCTTTCTCCTGAGCAGGGACCCCGATGTGGGGCTCCATGCCAGGATCTGGGATCATGACCTGAGCCGAAGGCAGACGCTTAACAACCAAGCCACCAGGCGCCCCTAAACTTCTTTACAGATGTCATTTCACAACATGAAAGATAGTCTAGAGCCAACTGGCCACATACCTGAAAAGCTACAATTCCTGAAAATCCTTCCCAGGGCCAATCTATACATTTGAGGGGCCAACTTTTACTCCAAATGTATTCTGGTGCTGGGCAGATACTCCATAACATGGAGTTTTAACAACATAGCTTTTTTTTTCTTTAAGATTTTATTTATTCATTTGAGAGAGAGAAAGAGAGTGAGAGAGAGAGCATGAGAGCTGAGAAGGTCAGAGAGAGAAGCAGACTCCCCATGGAGCTGGGAACCCGATATGGAACTCGATCCTGGAATTCCGAGATCACAACCTGACCTGAAGGCAGTCGCTTAACCAACTGAGCCACCCAGGCACCCTTAACGTAGTTTTAACATCAACATCACGCAACATTTTGGATAAAAACACCTCAGGAGAAAAAAAAATCCCACTCAGCAGGGAATCATTCCCCAAAACACCTTTCCTTAAAATGAACTGCAAAAGAAAAAACTCACAGGAAGACTTTTTTAAAGGGGGGAAGGAAGAAGTACAAGTGAACATCAGAACAATAACTCTAAGAGGAGATATATACAAAGGAAGGGGTAACTTCTAGGCTCTGGATGTAGCATTTTCTTAACAGTTTTAGCTGTCTCTACTGCTTTCTAATAAGAAAGGTAGGAACAAATGACTAACCAACCACTCAGCCTCTCAGGCTCAACACAATACCTTAAAAGTGGCAGCTGAAAGACCTGACAACAGAATGGAGGCTTGCAGGCTTTCTCACAGAGGCATTCGATGGTGAACAGGAAGAGCTAAGAGGGTACGGCTTCGGTTTTACTTGAGTACCAGGCAGCTCAGGTGATTATTAGTAGCAATATAACTTACCATTGAAATTAGGACTTTTTTTTAAGAATGAAAGGAGTGTTAATAATTGTACTGGCACAATGGGGAAATTGGGATAGTCCCAAGTAAACCAGAATATATGATCACCTTGTTATCAGGTGACCAGACCACAGCAAGGTAGGCGGGGGACCTACAGAGTTACCTTATCAACTATATAAGGTAATTTTACCTTGCTGTATCAAGGGGTAGGAGCCAAGCAGAAGCAAAAGGGAAGATGGGAATCAGTCTTTCCACCAACATCTCCACTACTAGGATCTGTTATAAACCTATCAATTTCCTCAGGTGCCATTTTCTCATTGATTCTTACATGCCCCAATCCTCCAGAATGTAACTTCCATTTTAAAATTGGCCAGAATAAGAAAAAAATTCTCAGGGCACAGGGACTTGACCTCCAATGCATGTCAATTCTACATCCTGAGAGGTGTGTGATAGAATCTTGGGTATCAACACTGCAAAGTGCAATGAGTGAGTAAGGTATCAAGGAAAGTGTGACTGTAAAGGTATGGGGAGAGCAGATAACGAAAGTGACAAACTGCTGTTGTCAAGTCTTTCCCTGAATTCCTGACTTAGGATAACTGATGTGAAGAGCAAGTGGATTCTAACCCTCCTTGTTAACGTAATCTGTGAATAACCTTGGAAAGGAAATGCCTTCTTTTTCACAGAAGCAAAGTGTAGTTGCTGGTGACAGAAGTAAATTTTATTTGCAAAACATTCTAGTTAAGCTCACTAAGGATTAAACAGGCTTATCATTTGGTCTAAGAGTCATACCTTCCTTTGTTGGTATTGTGTCTGTGCCAATGTACTTCCAAATGACTTACTAGTATTCTCTGGGCAAATTATCCCATATTACACTGTTTAAACTTCTTCCAAAAAGCACTTTATCGTTACTCATCTATGTCCTTATGAGGAGACACCTATTTCTTTTGGATAAAATCAGGCAAATGTACTCAACCAGTATGCTTTCAGGAGATATCAAACTCAAATTACAGGCTCAGTAAACAGTATGAGTCATGTATGTTGTTTGTATTTTTGGTTGGGCTAATGGAGAAGAGGAACCAAACTGGTAACCAGAAAAAACCCACTCCTAATTACACTTCGCTAAAGCAGGTAAAGTTTAACCCAGTGTGAAGTTACATGGTTTATGTAAGCAAGTGTAAACACACAAAGCATAAGGAAGAAGGAGACTTTAGATGACTGTCAAGACCAATGTCTAGGTGAAGTGATTTCTAGCACTAAGAGAGTTCTGATGGAGGGGTGTATATGGTAGCTATGACTAGAACTATGCTTACTGGCTTGAAGCCCACTGATCTATCCCCACAGCTATACCCCTTTCTTCATTTACACAAAAGCAGAGGGAAAAGCAGCTAGCAAAGTGTGATAGCAAGAGAAGAGAATGTTGGGGAAAAGTCAGAGCCTACAGAACAGTCTAAAAATTTCATAGTCAGCATATCTCAGCTGCTCCAGCAGACTCCGGCTGCAAATCCAGCTCTACCACAAACTACATGAGCCTTGGAAGTCACTTAACTTCCCTGTGCCTCAGTTTCTTCATATGTAAAATAAGGATAACAGCACTAACCCTACCGTTGGTAAGGTTAAGTATTAAATGTGGTCACATACATAAATGTGCCTGACATAGGAAACACCCCCAAATAATATGTGATAAATGAACGACATGATCAAAAATTAGCTATTTTTTGTTTAACATTTATCTTTGTGAACAGCAATGTCTCAGATGAACATCAGGTAAGGCATTCCTATTTAATTTGGTATACTCTGGGGAGCACTGTAGATTTTTTTGAGGGATCAGCAGCAGATGTGTGATCATGACAGTTAAGTTCTGGGAGGCTTATGTTGGCAGCAGTGACTAATAAGTATTAAAGCTGAAAAAAAACAAAAACTTCGGAAGCAGCTACTGGAACCAAATTTCCTACAAAGACCAAGGTAACAGGCCAAGGTAATAACCTTTTTTCATCCCTAGAATTAGATTTCACTTCATTTTAACCAGAAACAATGAATTCCGATATCTATTCTTCCACCAATGCCCTACCTGTTCTCTGCATTACAGAACCCTCAGCACTCATTGATCGGTGTCCTGTCTTGATTTTTTTAGCACCTAGCTATGACAATGAATACAAAACCTGCAAATGACTAGGCCATAGATAATACTGGCTATTCTCCAAGCGGCAAATAAAACATATTTAGTGCTTAGCAGAGAGCCTGGCATACATTATAAACTAATTAAGATTAAAGAGGCACACACAGTATATTCCCATTAAATATTTTTAATGAACAAATAAACATAAACATAAGATACCTGTGTGGAACAAGTTAACTTTATTTACAGCAAAACACAGAAATATAATTAATCATCTAAGAGGAGCAACTAGAGTTGCACATGCGCTCAGAAATTGCTCATTTTTCAGTTTTCAATTTTTAAAAGATTCAGAAAAGGTAAATTACCCTATAAGAAAAGGGAAAGAAAAATATAAAAAGGCAACTCAGAAACAGCACATGCCTCAGAGCAATGGGCCCTACTTGACCTGCGGACTGCCAAATACTAACAAGGCAGCTCCGGGCAAGTCATCTTTCTACTTTTCCATTCCCCTTTCCATAATATGAAGATCTTTCCTTCTCTCTGATTCAATGAGGAAGAAAGAAGATACAAAAAAGACTACCTAATGCAGTACTTCCCGAGCTTCAGTCAATCTCAATCAACTTTTGATTTCTGCCATATCCATGTAACACATTCACCATTATTTTTCTTTACATTGACTTTTAAAAATTTTAACCTCACCTTAAGCAATAAATTCATTAAAAATATTTTATATATGCTGTTTAACTTTTCCATTTATTTATTCAAAGATCACTTAAAATCAGCTTACATATCCACAGGCAAATAGTAACCTAACCCTTATAACTTAAAATCAAAATTTTAAACACAACAGAGAATCAAGTAGAAAAGAAATGTAATTTCACATTCTCACAATAATCTGAGGTTAATCTTAACAGATAAATATTCAGTTCTTTAACTGTTAAGAGACAATACTTATGTGGGTTACCAAAAATTGAAAATAGAACTGATTCCCTCTTAAGCTACACAATCTTCATTTGAATTAGGGTTTTAGTTCCTTTAATTTTAAAAGGCTTTAATACTACCCTTGAGTATCTAAATTCAGACTAAAACAATAAGAAAAGCAATTATTTCTTTCTTGAAACCATAAAAAAGAAAAAAATTAAAATTAAGTGCTGTTTATTAACAAATAGAAGTGACCTTCACTTGGCTCAATGCATAAGATAAATGAAACTACTTCTTAACTCACAATTCAGAAGGCAGCATCTATCTGTGTTTCAAGTTCTACTGGTCAGTAAAGCTTCCCTGATCTAAAGGATTCCAACTGCACTTTACAACCAAATCTAACAATAATCGGTGAATGAGCACTTGTGTCGTCCCCAGGATACATAACTGAGGGCTATTGCTCCTCTTAGAAACTCTTAGTAAAATAAAAAACACACTGGCATTAAGTTAAGTCAGTGATGATCCTTTGAACAATACAGAACACAAAGACAACTTTTTGCTGTACTAATAATGTGTAATAAAACTGGTGGGTCATCAGTTCAACCTCACTGGCTTATTTTATTTTAGATTTTATTTATTTATTTGACACAGAGAGAGAGACAGCAAGAGAGGAACACAAGCAGGAGGAGTGGGAGAGGGAGAAGCAGGTCTCCCGCTGAGCGGGGAGCCTGATACAGGGCTCAGGGCTCCATCCAAGGCCCCGGGATCATGACCTGAGCCAAAGACAGACCCTTAATGACTGAGCCATCCAGGCGCCCCCTCACTAGCTTATTTTAAAATAGAAGTGACAAACCTAGGCATAATTCTAAATCTGCCAATCTCTGATAGATATCAATTAGCTGACTGAAGAACAAGTGGGAAAAATAATGTGCATCTATAAATATCCATGTTACCTTATCCTTATGACACGATCTCTGTAATTCATCATAGCAATGTCTTCCAAGGCCATCTCTAACGAGCCCTTCCTTTCCCGCTAAAACTCATAAACAAGAGGATTATTTGCTATAATAAGTCCAGCAAACCAGAGAAAAATCAGGTATCCTCTAAAGTATCATAAAGCAGAGGGGAAACATTTTTTAAAGGGCCATGGACTCTTACAGATGGTAAGTAAATGTTCCTAAAATGCAAGGTTAAGAGCATGGTTTATACCTGATTGATCATTTCTGTTCTAATTGCTTCTGCTTTATAAACTATGCACTCAAAAACTATTTGTTGAATTAATTGATAGACCAAAAGATAAAATTTAACACCTTCACAGCAATGGATTATGGGTAAATAGAAAGGCCCAGAAGAAAATCCAATAATTGATTCCCTAATCCCCTTATTGAAATGTATGTACTATGAAAGCTTTTTCAAGTCACAAATCTGCCCTACCACTAGCCATATTTTTCCTGATAAACTAACCACTAGACCAACAAATTCATTCCAACTAAACACATGAGAAGTTCTAATAAGGCTAAAACTTTATTCCACTGGCTAAAGCCAAACACTTTACCTGTAGATAACATGCTCTTAGATGAACTGACAAAAAAACTGATTCCATAAAATTGACAGAATTAGCGATTGGGAAACAGGAATGATCATTAATTGATAGGTTCAAATCGAGCATACGGTTATTACCACAGCTATTATTTGATGTTTAAAAATACGCTTTGATGAGAATACTGGGGTTAAGCTTATTTACAAAGCATTTTTTTTTTTTTAAGATTTTATTTACTTGACAGAGATCACAAGTAGGCAGGCAGAGAGAGGAGGGGAAGCAGGCTCCCCGCTGAGCAGAGAGCCCAATTCGGGATTCAATCCCAGGACACTGGGATCATGACCTGAGCTGAAGGCAGAGGCTTTAACCCACTGAGCCACCCAGGCACCCCTTATAAAGCATTTTTAACAGTTCATCTCATTGAGAGCTTTCTCAATTTTTCACATTGTACGGTCCTATGCACAAATAAATGTTAGATATTGAAAGTCCTACACGCAAATAAATGTTAGATATTGAAAGTGTCAATCTCCTAAAAGCTTTTGGTGAGGGTCAAGCTAAATAACCATACAAAGCTTTGCAGCAACAGCAACCAGAGCAAAAGCAGGGGCTAGGCTCTGGTGCTAAGAACTTAACAAGTGTTATTTCTACAGTCCTCACCACAACCCTGTGGGGTATTACTGCTCTTAATATATAGCTGAGGAATCGGAGAGTGAGTGACTTAACAAAGGTAACCCAGTTAGCAAATAGCTGATATTCACCCCCAGGTGGCCTGACTCCAGAATTCATGCTATTAATCGCTACCTAACTTATGATAATAAAGTCAGAGACCTACATGAAACAGAAATAGAACTAAACTTATAAACTTATCACTTATAAATATTATGACCAAGTAGATATAGTTAAATGTTTCTCCCCATGCACAACTCCTATTAACTAACGCTGAAACAGTACAGGTACAGATGCTATTGGAAAAACTTCTGAAGGTGCTTTTCCTACATTTAGTCATAAGCATCAAGAAAGAGATCATAATCTCTCACTGAAACTTAAAACTTCATACTAATGGGTTATTAATCTGCTAGTTCTACAGGTTCTCATTATCAATTAGTCTTAAATATCAATTTCAGGGAAAATAGTATTATTAGATGCAACCAAAGACTTAAAGGGTAAACCCAGGATATCCCACAAATACGTGTTCTGGCATAAATTCCTTGATGTTGGTAGGATCTCTTATGAGTAGTACTTCAACGTACCTTGTGCCTTTTCATTACACATCAAAAAGTCACAAAACTATTCTGTCTGCCCCATTTGCACAGGTCTGTTACCAATACTGTTAAGAACAAGTGTCAGCTAATAACATCACAGGTTAAAAGTACCAAAGGGAAGGAAAACAAGCTCAGCATTTTCTCTGAGAGACAGGTCACACTGTTTTAGCTCACAAACCTAAACTTTACCTAATGTAATTCTCACAAGAGCCCTTCAGGTAAGTGCTGGTACATCAGGAAGCAGACCCAGAGAGGCTTAGCAACTTGACTACAAGGTCACACATTAAATGACACAACAGTGATTTCAACCATGTATATGCTATACCCCCCACTGCCTTACAGGATAGCAAAGTAATGCCCTTTTCTGAACAACAATAAAGAAAAACACTTTTTAAGTTAAAAGTATTTTAATGTTTAAAAAAAAAAAAAATCCTCCCACTTGTTGCTGTCACAGTCTCACTGCCCAGCAGAACACCTTTTCTCCTTCCTGATTTTCTCTGGCTTACTCTTAGTATCTGCTGGCCTCATTGTGCCCTGGCAAAGGGGCCAGCTGTTAGAACAAAACAGCAATGATGTATCCTTAACAAACCACATTTTACAAGGCCACAGGAACCATGCAAATATTTTTGCCCTAGGTAGAAGTTAATTCTGCCAAATAGTTATGTGTCAGTTACAAGAAATGTGAGCCTGCCCAAACATTTAGGAAATAAAAACAGTGAACAAACTATGAACATACTATCATTTTACTCACAGCTTTCTAAAGTCTTTAACCAATCCAGACAAGATACAAGGACAACAAAATGCATAAAGGTAATTTCATTACCATCGTAGAGTCTGGCCTCCCACCACATTATTGTAAAATATAAGGGATACAGAGCATTAGCCTCAAAATCCTAAGAGCCTCTCCCCTGGTGTTAACCGCTAAAGGACAATGACAGATAAGAGAATATGTAAACCTGACACTTTAAATAGTTTTAAATTGGGGAAGATTATTGAAGGACTTCCCAGAACAATATTCAATTAGCTTTAACAAGTTAAGGTGTATTTATGAATCCCAGAGGGGGCTTCCTTATCTGAAGCAAACAGGAGGAAATTTTTGTTAGCATAAGTTGTACTGATAATGGAAGATGAATAGCTAAAGGCTTTTAACCAAAAGTTTTTGTTCAGGAAATAAGAAAGAAAAGCTAAGTATCGGAGCTGGGGGGGGGGGGGGGGGGGCTCAGGGTCCTGTTCCAGGGACTAGGAACAAGCACAGAAGTAGATAAAAAGGAAACAGGAAGGACTGAGCTAGAGGAAGTGTGGAGGGGAAGGAGGAGGAGTAAGGAAGGAGCGAAGAAAACTGAAACCCAGAAAGTAATGATGGAGATGGGCAACTCAGGCCTAGAAAAATAAGGAAATAAATGCCTGAAATCAGGAGGTTTGCCAGAGCCTGCCCTGTGGAAAGGACTCTCCTCTTCTATAGGACTACAATTAAGATAAATTAACTGGGCAAGACTAGAGAAAAAGGGGTTCATTTGAGACACAGGGGAAGGTCCTGAAAAAGGGTTAACTTATTGAGAATAGAGACAACATTTCAGTGTTTCTTCAAAAGTGTTAAGTTAAACTGGGTGAGTTGGAAGGCATGTAAATTATATCTTAATAAATCTGTTATTTTTAAAAAGTGTTAAGCCGGGAAACGTATGACTGTACCGTAATTAGTTCAGCCTGTAAGAGTACCCCCCAAATTCCCTCACCAAGTAGAAGAATTTCCTTGTGTCTGGGGACATCTCTGTTGGAAAACATCAGTCTGTTAAGGAGACTAGAGTATAATAAATACAGAAGGAAAAAAAAAAAACAAAAAACGGTGAGCTCTCTAAAGAGATCTTCCCCATTTCTGCCCTCGGAATTTTTGGCAGTGTTGGGGAAGGAAGCTTTTGTTTGGGGTATGCCTTGAAGTAGAATATCAGGTTTCTTCAGCGGATGATCTAGGGCCAACATCTACCTAGTCAAAGAGAAAACGATCTAGGGTGGAAAAGTCAAGTGAGTTCTGGAGAAACCCCAGAAGGTTTATCGTGAAAAGATCACACAAGTCTTATCTCTGCTACCCCTAAATTGGACTGTACGCCCGTGCCACTTCCGACTGTTACTGGCGATGAAGACGGATGCTTTGCCATGATCGCAGAAGTTTCTGGCCAGCTGCCCACTGACGTAAATTAGAAAACCATTCGGGGACTGGCCTGGGTGAAGCGAAGCGCCACGTCCAGCGCTGGGCTCCCGCTTCCTCCCTCTCAACGCAGGAGAAGGGACAGAGCAGGGTAGAAGGCGAGCCGTCTTCGCCCTCCTCCCCTTCAACCGCTTTCGGGGAGTCGCCCGGCGGACCCCATCCCCAGTCGCCCACCTGGGGCCCGAGACCCCCCGGGAGGAGGGCGGCGGCGGCGAGCGCCCCCGCGGGCAGCAGGCGCACCTCCCCCGGGGCAGCTGTCGCCGCGGCCCGCCCGGCCCGGGCCTCCCCGGGCGCAATAGGCTATCGATTCAGCTGCCTGTCGCTAGGAGCCCCGGGAGAGCGAGGCCTACACCGCCGGGCCGGAGCCCCGGCCTCGATTTCGCCACTTTCCCCACACCAGAGGGGGAGCCCGGGGGCAGCCGAGCCCAGCTGGGCGGGAGGGAGGAGGCGCGGAGACCACCTGCAACGGCAGCGGCCGGCAAGGGGGGTGCGGGCGGGGGGCTGCAGCCAACAAGTCTCTGGGGGTCGCCCACCCACCACCCCCCGCCTCACAAGTTACGCGTTCAAGTTCTGGCCGGTGTCCCGTGGCCTCCAGAGCCCCCAGCACTGCCCACACCGTAAGAAAAACACGACGCGGAAGAGGCCACTACAGCAAAGGGGAGATGGAGCCGGGCCCCTCAGGGCGCCGACCGGGGGGCGGCCAACAGCTACCCGCCCGGCTCCTCTCCTCGCTCACCCAGCCAGCCCCCCGAGTCGCGGCCCCCGACCCCTCGGCGGCCAGCCCTGTCACCGCCCGGCCCCCAGCCCCAAGGCCCCTTCTCCCGGACGCCGGCGCCAGGGACTCGAGCTCCCCCTGGCCTCCGGCGCGCCTCGGCCTCCTCCCCCTCCGAATCCCCAAAATGCCCCCCGCACCTTTTAAAGTACACCGAGCAAGAGTTTCCCATCAAACTTTGTCAGGCGGTAATCTCGCCCCCCCCCCCCCCCCATCCCCGACCCACACTTCCAGGGCAGTCATCAGGAGAGATCACTTTGCACTTGGGATAAAGCGAATTAAGGACCTGTCAACCATTTTAGGTCTTTTTTTTTTTTTTTTTTTAAACAGAAGACATCCTCTCCTTCCCCTCCCTCCCCTGCAAGGGTTTGAATTTGACACCAAACCTTCCCACCGCAGAAGAGGGGTTGAGGAGGGAGGGGGTGGGGGCAGAGGGGAGAAGGAGGGTGGCGAGGGAGAGCGAAAGGGGAGGTTGGAAGGGGGCCGGGAGGCGCGGGGCGGGGAAGGGGGTTGATTTACCTGAGACCAGCCACTGGCCTCCATTGTTGGAGAATTCAATGGCATTGACACAGCCGAAGTGGCCGAGGAGGTCCTTCTTGTAGAGGTTTCTGCAGCCTCGCAGGCGTCTCCTCTGAAAGTCCTGAGTGAGCAGGGGGTCCCCATGCAAGCCCCGCTGGGACAAGAAGCCCACCACTGACCTCATGCTGCCCCCCAGGCCAGCTCTCCTCTTCATGCTGGAACCGCCGCCGCCGCCGCTCGCGCCGCCGCCCCTCCCTTGGCCTCACGCGCGGCCGCCGCTCTCCCCCCACCCAACCCTCCCCCCGCGCTGCGATCCGGATGGTTCTTTAACCAGCCATGGCAGACGGAGCGAGGTGTGCAGACACTCGGTGGCGTTCGCGGCTTCCTGAGGGTCCCACCCCTCCCTTTCCCCCCTTAGGCTCCTCCCTCTCCTCCGCCTCCTCCAGCAGCTGATCTTCAGCTGCGGCCGCGCTTCCGCGACGCGCGGCCCTTCCGCCGGCCGCCGGTGCCGGGGAACGCGGGCGGCGGCTGCCCCTCCCCCGCCGCGGGCTGCTGGCCGGAAGAACGCGGGCGGCTGGCCTGGAGACCGCGGGCGGCGGCGCGGCTTTCCCGCCGCAGCTCCTCCCAGCGCTGCGCCCCCTGAGTGCCGCACTCTGTGAAGTTGAGGGCGCGTAACAATCAGAGCGGTAGCCGGGCTGCGGGCTCGCCTTCCTCCCCCGGCCGCCGGCGCTCCTTCCCCACCCGCGGGCCTGGCGTCGGGGCGAGGTCGGCTCCCCGCTCCTCTTTTTTTCGGTGGGGAGAATGCAGCCCGGGGGTGGCGGAGGGGTGGAGGACCGCCCGGGGTTCGTCTCATCCTCCCCCACTCCCCCCGAGCCCAGTCCAAGGAAAGGGAACCTGGAGTTAGGGCTGGACACGGGGTAAGGCCGCTTAGGGGTTTTGTGAGTGCACCCGTCCCTCCCCTACCAAGTAAATGTTTTAATATTCCCCGCATCCCACCCCACCGCCCCCCCGTTCAGTTCTCCCTTCCTACAGCCATTCAGTAAAAAGGCTATACAGTTCGTCTAGTAGATAGTGAGAGTGGTATATGGGAAGGGGTTGGGGGCGGGGGTCTTAATAAGGAAGGCGAAAATTGCCCAAACTGAGTTGAGAAAGCTCCGAGAAACAAAGTACGTTCTGTCCTTTAGTTCTAGGTACATTCATTCGCAAGACACAAGAAGCTTTACCCGAAAACAGCAATATATGTTATTTAATTGGGTGCAGTGAGCTCTTCAAGGTCTTGAGTGTGGAGCCCTGACGCTGTACAGCTGTTAACCAGCAGCTGTGTTGCAGGCCAGAAGTAGCTGCACTACAGTAGACCGCGAGCCTCCCTGTTGACCCCAGCAAGAAGACTGGGTGTTAAGTGCTTTGGAATTCTACCAGATGCAGTAAAAGTCCCCCTGTCTGCGTGTTGTAGTTTTGCCAGAAGCTATCCTCTGTCGTTGAAAGAAACCATGGTCGGCTACTAAAACAGGCAGGTGTCTGTTTCGCCTTTTCAATTTAGCAGGAATTGCATCCTCTGTATCAGAGATGGCACAGGGGCGGTTGAGTAGACACCCGTCAAAGGTGGGCTGAACACGGAAGAGGACACCCATCAGGCAAAATAACCTACTCCTACTTTTTGCAATATGGTTAATCATACCAATAACATATGCAATTAAGTGTTTAAAAGTCAACATAATAGCAAATGTTATTTGATAGCTTAGATAGTCACCAAATTTGAGGAATTATGGTTTTAATGGAGATTATTTTCCTAAATAGGAAAATGTCTAGTGCTATCTTTTTTAAAAAGTTTTGTTCTCAGGATGCTTCATTGTGTTTATTCGTTATAATAGCCCCCATAAAGATCAGTAGTTGTATACCAGCTTGATGAATGATTTTTTAGCACCCAACATCTTTTTTTTTTTTTTTAAAGATGTTATTTATTTGAGAAAGAGAGAGACAGCACGAACGGGAGGGGCAGAGGGAGAGAGAGAATCTCAAGCAGACTCCATGCTGAGCTTAGAGCCCAAAGCAGGGCTGAATGCCAGGCCCCTGAGATCATGACCTGACCTGAAGCCAAGAGTCCTTCACTTAACTGTGCCACCCAGATGCCCCCCAACATCTTTTCCTCATAGCAATATCATAATGTGTAATTAAACATTTATTTTTGTGATTTTATCAGACTGTCCCTGACTCTGCTGTAAGCTCTCAGAGAGGGACCATGTGTTTCTTATGTCCAGAGTCAGTACATCCTGGCACTCAGGGACCACTTGAATATTTGTTGAATATTTGAATGAACTTAAGGAGTGGGGAAGAATATGGAAGGGAAGGTAATGACTTCTGTTATAGAAGGATTGAGTTTGAGATATCTGTACTTCATTCCAGTGGAGATGATTTCAAGGCCAGTTTCCTATCTCACTGTTCCTTTGCTTAACACAGTCAATCCACATATTCAAAAACAGAAGTCATCTGGCACCTTCTAGATCAACAAGACATCATTTATACCTACCTTATTTGCTTGCAAGGGGAGAGATGGACACAGTGATGATGTGGTTGAAGTGGCCTTTACTGTGGCAATATATGACACACTCTCAAGCTCTCCCCTCTTTAAACATATACCTTTTCTCCACAACTTTAAATGTGACTTGCTTTTCCCCAATCCCTGGAATAACTGTCCCATTTACCGCAGCCTAAAAATAGACAAGGATCTGATCACAAGCCAGCCCAATTCTAGGACTTTGCTAGAAACTTCCTTAACTGTTCAGTGACCAACCAGAACAGAAATGTAGGACCACTCAGTCTGTTTATCTCCTACTGCTGGTCTGGGCAGCTTTTTGTAAGGAGAATGCATAAAATCTCTCTCTTCATTGTCCCATAATTGGGGTTGCCAGATAAAATGCAGGATGCCCACTTCAATATGAATTCCAGAAAAACAGCAATTTTAGCATATATATTTTCTGTACAATATTCAGAATATACTTATATTAAAGTAATTATTCATTGTTTATCTGAAATTCAAATCAAATTGGAGCATCCTGTATCTTTTGCTAAATCTGGCAGCCCTACCTATAATATAATCCAGCTTCAAAAGATCAAGCCCCATGATATCTATTTGCTTTTATTACGAATTTAACATGGTCTCTTGTGTCATTTATTGCAAACTAATATTATACATAACTGTTTAACATTTAATCAACTTCAGTGATCATATGAGGTTGGCCTTTCTGATACAGGCATTTATAGTGAAAAGTCCAGTGTACTTAACTTAAAAATAGGGAATGAAATTGGACTCTTGGATAATCTATCCACTACATAGAATGTACCGGGAAAGGGAAAAAGAGTGGAAAATTCATATTTTTCTCACCTAGGCCCAGAAACTCCTACATAATGACACCATTTTGAATTTCATTCTGGAAGAACATTGTTTTGAAAACTCATTCTGGAAAAACCAAGATATGGAAATTACTTAACATGGGAACCATTACTCCTTGCTCCACCATCAGAAGAATACTGATCAAACATAGAGTTCCCAGAAATTCATTTGTTCTTTAGCTTCTATTTTGTTTGAGCCAATATCACTGAAGGAAGGGTAAAAAGATCTTTAAAAACTGACTAGATGCTAAGGAAATGCTCTAAAAAAAAAAAAAAAAAAAAAAAGACTAAGCCCCTGCTCACATATTTACTAAATTCTAGCTTATTAAGAGCTACATATGGAAACTAACATTCTCAGAAACGTTTTGCTTAAAAACATTTTCAACTCTAAAATAAAAATAAACTACTCATAGATAAGAGATATTAATTCAGACAAAGATCAATGCCCTAACTATACATATAATTTGGCTGTCATTTAAATTTTAAAGGATGTTATTTATTGGCCATTTCAAATAGACAGCAGTCAATTTTAATTTTGAAAAAAAATCTAAATAAAAATTCCTCCAACAAGATCTATAGGATCAGAAGATATAATTTTATAGTTTTAACTCTTACATTTAGGTCTATGACCCATTTTGTTACTTTTTTTTTTCAAGACATATTTATTTTACAGTGTATATGAGAGAGTGAGCTGGGGCAGGGGCAGAGGGAGGGAGAGAATCCTCAAGCAAATTCCCCGCTGAGCAGGGAGCCTGGCTCCATTCCAGGATGCAGAGTTCAAGACCTGAGCCAAAGTCAGCTGCTTAACCAACTGAGCCACCCAGGTGCCCCAAGTTAACTTTTTATATAGTGTGAGGTAGGGGTCTAACTTTATTCTTTTGCATGTGGAGATCCTGTTGTCTAAGCAGTATTTTTTTTTTTAAGACTGTTCTTCCCCCATTGAATTGCAGTAAATAGAAACGCAATAGATTTTTGTATATTGACCTTATATCCTGCAAACCTGCTTCACCAATTTATTAGCTCTAATAGTTTTTGTGTTTCTCAGTTTCTATATGCAAGACCACGTCATAGACTCATAGAAATAGTTTTAATTCTTCCTTTTCAATCCAGATGCCTTTTATTTCTTTTTCTTACCCAATTGCCTTGGCTGGAACCTTGGGTACAATGTTGAATAGAAGTAGTAAGAGTGGACATCTTGGCGGCTTATATCACATATTAGGGGGAAGCTTTTAGCCTTTTAGTCACCACTAAATAGTATGTTAGCTGTGGGTTTTATGTGATTCCTTTACAGGAATTGCAGAAATTCCTTTTCATTCCAAGTTGTTGAATGTTTTTATATGAAAAGGTGTTAGATTTTTTCAAATGCTTTTTCTTTGTCTATTGAGATGATCATATGGTTTCCTCCTTTGTTATATTATGTTGATTGATTTCATTAAACCAATCTCTCATTCCTAGATAAATCCTATTTGATCATGGTATTTAATCCATTTTATATGTGGCTGGATTCACTTTACTAGTATTTTGTTGAAGATTTTTGTCTTTAGTTTTCTGATGATATCTTTGTCTGGTTTTGGGATCAGGGAAATACTGGCCGCATAGAATGAGTTGGGAAGTCCATCCTCTATTTTTTTTTGGAAGAGTTCGTGAAGGATTAGCATTAATTCTTTTTTAAACATTTGGTAGGGGAGCATCTGACTGGCTTAGTCAATAGAGCATGTGACTCTTGCTCTCAGGTCATGAGTTCAAGCCCCACGTTGGGGGTAGAGTTTACTTTAAAACTAAATAAATAGGGGTGCCTGGGTGATTTAGTTAGTTAAGCATATGCCTTTGGCTCAGGTCATAATCTCAGGGTCCTGGGATAGAGCCTTGCATCTGGATTCCTGCTTGGCAGAGAGCCTGCTTCTCCTTCTGCCACACCCCACCCCCCCTACCCCCACCTTCACTCTTTTTTTTTTTTTTAAGATTTTATTTATTTATCTGACAGGCAGAGATCACAAGCAGATAGAGAGGCAGGCAGAGAGAGAGAGGGAAGCAGGCTCCTTGCTGAGCATAGAGCCCGATGTGGGACTCGATCCCAGGACCCTGAGATCATGACCTGAGCCGAAGGCAGCGGCTTACCCCACTGAGCCACCCAGGCGCCCCCCCCACCTTCACTCTTTCTCACTCTTTCTCAAATAAATAAATTTAAAATCTTAAAAAAAAAATTCTTATTTAAAAAATAATAAATAAATACATAAAGCTATTTTAAAATATATTTTTTAAAGATTTTATTTATTTGACAGATCACAAGCAGGCAGAGAGACAGGCAGAGAGAGAGGAAGGGAAGCAGGCTCTCCGCTGAGCAGAGAGCCCAATGTGAGGGTCCATCCCAGGACCCTGGGATCATGACCTGAGCTGAAAGCAGAGGCTTTAACCTACTGAGCTACCCAGGTTCCCCTAAAAATAATTTTTTAAAAATAAACATTTGGTAGAATTCACCAGGGACATCACCTGGCCTTTTCTTTGTGGGAAGGTTTTGATTGCTGATTTAATCTCTTTACTTGTTATAGTTCTATTCACATTGTATGATTTTTTTTTTTTTACAAAGATTTTACTCATTTATTCGATGAAGAGAAAGAGACACAGTGAGAGAGGGAACACTAGTAGGGAGAGTGGGAGAAGGAGAAGCAGGCTTCCGGCCAGGCAGGAAACCCGACGCCATGCGATGCAGCGGATCCCAGGGCCCTGGATCATGACCTGACCCAAAGGCAGATGCTTAACGACTGAGCCACCCAGGTGCCCGTCTCTTTCTAACTTTTTAAGTTGGAGGGGTTGTTACTGATTTGAGATCTTTATTTCTAATGTAGATGTTATAGCTATTTACTTCTATTTAAGCACTGTTTTAACTACATCCTATAAATTTTTGTATGTTGTGTGTTTTCATTCATCTCAAAGTGTTTTCTTTTTTTCTTTTTAAGATTTTATTTATTTATTTGACAGAAAAGATGGGAGAGGGAACACAAACGAGGGGAGCAGCAGAGGGAGAAAGCAGGCCTCCCGCTGAGCAGGGAGCCCGATGGAGGGCTCTATCCCAGGACCCCAGGATCATGACCTGAGCCAAAGGCAGACACCTAACGACCAAGCCAGCCAGGCACCCCTCAAAGTGTTTTCTAATTTCCCTAATTTCTTCCATGACTCTTTGATTATTTAAGAGCGTATAGTTTCTACACATTTGCAAATTTCCCAAATTTCCCTCTGTTTATTGATTTCTAATTCTTTTTTTGAAGGGGGGCATTTTTACAGATCTTGAAATGAATTCCCAGGCTGTGTATTACTTGAATTCAGTAAAGTCAGAGTATTAGTTGTTACTAAAATTTTTAAATCATATTCCAACTTACTTTCCAAACTTTTGGTTCAAGTTTGCCATGCATAATTCTTCATGATGAATGAAATCTAGTTTGAAATAACCTTTATGGAGTGAAAGTGGACAAAAATTCTCAATGGCCAGGATTATTCATTTGGTATTTACTCAGTGACATTTTCTGCGCTATTCTATACCAACCATCTGGGTTTTGTATATTTGAAGTTTCCTTGACAAAATCATCATGAGCCAGCTGCTTTTACATATTTTTAATTTTAGGCTTCCACATGAAAAATGAGTGGCGTGAGAAACTGTTGACAGTTATTTATTGCACCAGGTATGTAGGCATATAGCCAAGATATCTTTTCCAGAGATGGTCCCATGAATTTAAAATGTTTATTGAGCATCTTGGGCGCCTGGGTGGCTCAGTGGGTTAAGCCGCTGCCTTCGGCTCGGGTCGTGATCTCAGGGTCCTGGGATCGAGTCCCGCATCGGGCTCTCTGCTTAGCAGGGAGCCTGCTTCCCTCTCTGTGCCTGCTTCTCTGTCTACTTGTGATCTCTCTCTGTCAAATAAATAAATAAATAAATAAATAAAATAAAATAAAATAAAATGTTTATTGAGCATCTTTAGTGTAACACCATTTAGAAAATAAATACCGTTCAGAAAATAAAATTGGGCAATTCCCTTTCCCCAAAGTAAAATATGCTCAAGGAGAAGTAAGAAGACTCTCTGGTACAGAAGTCAAATTTAAATTGTCTTCATTGGGGGGCGCCTGGGTGGCTCAGTGGGTTAAGCCGCTGCTTTCGGCTCAGGTCATGATCTCAGAGTCCTGGGATCGAGTCCCGCATCGGGCTCTCTGCTCAGCAGGGAGCCTGCTTCCTCCTGTCTCTCTGCCTGCCTCTCTGCCTGCTTGTGATCTCTCTCTGTCAAATAAATAAATAAAATCTTAATAAATAAATAAATAAATAAATAAATAAATAAATAAATAAATTGTCTTCATGGGGAGTAACCTGGGTGGCTCAGTGGGTTAAACCTCTGCCTTCGGCTCAGGTCATGATCCCAGGGTTCTGAGATCTCTGCTTCCCCCCACCTTTCTATCTGCCTGCCTCTCTGCCTACTTGTGATCTCTGTCAAATAAATAAAATAAAATATTTTTAAAAAATAAATTAAATTGTCTTTATGGGGGTGTCTGGGTGGCTCAGTCGTTACGTGTCTGCCTTTGGCTCAGGTCATGATCCTGGGGTCCTAGGATTGAGCCCTGCATCAGGCTCCCTCTCAGCGGGAAGCCTGCTTTTTCCTCTCCTGCTCCCCCTGCTTGTGTTCCCTATCTCACTGTGTCTCTCTCTGTCAAACAAATAAAATCTTTAAAAAAAAAAAATTGTCTTGGGGCACCTGGGTGGCTCACCGGGGTGAAGCCTCTGCTTTCAGCTCAGGTCATGATCCCAGAGTCCTGGGATCGAGCCCCACATCAGGCTCTGCTCAGCGGCAAGCCTGCTTCTCCCCTCTGTCTCTGCCTGCCTCTCTGGCTACTTGTGATCTCTTTCTGTCAAATAAATAAAATCTTTTTTTTTTAATTGTCTTTATGGGCTCAATGGTAATCAAGGACAGGCTTTTGGAAAAAGAACTGACCACAGCGTGTGTTAATAAACTTGTTCCCCCTTCCTTCTGAAGAAACTGCATGAACTCATATCAATGTAATTAACATCCTTGGCTACAGATCCCATTTAAGTTGGAGCTGGTGATGTACCTGGTTATCGATGAACTTGCTGGAAGATACTTATTATTCAAATCACAAAATGATAAAACTTATGGGATCTCAGAAATCACTTGGTCAAATCCCTTCACCATTTGTGATTTGTTTTGGTCACATGAATCTACAGCATGAAGAAGAGTTCCTGACTCACTTGTTGTCAGGTGATGGAATCTTCCTGAAATGCCCCTGCTCAGGACTCTCCCTTTTCTCTTTCATGTCAGGTCCAGATTCCTTTATCTGCCTGTCAATTCCCTCCATGATTTGTCTCCACCATATGAGTTACCCCTCATCACATACCCACCAGCTAGTCTTTTTCCCTATATACCTCCATGTACTCTCCACAACCTTTATATATTTTGAGGTCCACCTCATCTATCCAAACCCTATACATCCATGAATGCTTTCTCTGACAAATCTAACCCACATTAATTTTTTCCCTTTAGATTCTTATTATGCTTAGAGTTAACATCACAATCTACCATTTAAATGTTTAGCGTCTCTATATCCCTATGTAGTTTTTAAAAGTAACTTACATTTAAAGATTTTTATTTATTTATTTGACAGAGATCACAAGTAGGCAGAGAGGCAGGCAGAGAGAGAGGAAGGGAAGCCGGCTCCCTATTGAGCAGAGAGCCCGATGCGGGGCTCAATCCCAGGACCCTGGGATCATGACCTGAGCTGAAGGCAGAGGTTTTTGTTTTTTTTTTTTTTTTTTTTTTTTTAAAGATTTTATTTATTTATTTGACAGAGAGAGATCACAAGTAGACAGAGAGGCAGGCAGAGAGAGAGGGAAGCAGGCTCCCTGCTGAGCAGAGAGCCCGATGCGGGACTCGATCCCAGGACCCTGAGATCATGACCTGAGCCGAAGGCAGCGGCTTAACCCACTGAGCCACCCAGGCGCCCTGAAGGCAGAGGTTTTAACCAACTCAGTCACCCAGGTGCCCCTTAAAAATAACTCACATTTATTTCAGCTTTGTAACAACCCTGTGCAGGTGGACATGAATTCACCATTCATTCGAGAAATGTTTATTGAGCACCCACTGTGTGCCACAGCTATAAGTAGGCATAAAGGATACAATAGTGAGCAGAAGAGAAGACCCTGACCAATGTTCATAGTACTTATAGGACAGGGGCAGACTTTAACCAGATAATCATGAGTAAATGTAAGATTACAGCAATACTAATAATTGATAACATTTATTGGACATTCACCAGATGACTGGCAGTGTTCTGAGTCTTTTACAGATATGAACTCATTTAATATTCTCAACCACCCTACAAAGAAATTACTATTGTTCCATTTTGCACAAAAGGAAGATAACAGTTGTAGTACATGAAATGATGTGATACCTCAGTTTCCACATACATTCAATGGGGTTGTTATGATAAATAAGTTCTTATTGGTAGAGCCCTTAGATCAGTGTCCAACTTGTATTAGCTATGATGATGATGATGGTGAGAGATTAAAAGACGGAATCCTTCCAGAGACATTAAAGAGAACTGGGATCTTTTTTTTTTTTTTTTAAGATTTTTTATTTATTTATTTGAGAGAGAGAGAGATCACAAGTAGACGGAGAGGCAGGCAGAGAGAGAGAGAGAGAGGGAAGCAGGCTTCTCGCCGAGCAGAGAGCCCGATGCGGGACTCGATCCCAGGACCCTGAGATCATGACCCGAGCCTAAGGCAGCGGCTTAACCCACTGAGCCACCCAGGCGCCCCGAGAACTGGGATCTTAAGAACAGGTTGTTGTGGATGAGGCCAAGTGGATGGTTGGGGGTAGTGCTCCAAGCAAAGGAAACAGCACATGCAAAGGCTCTGTGGGGAGAGAAACCCAGAAGGCCCAAGTGGCTGAAGGTAAGATGGGGACACCGTATCTGGTGAGGGTGCAGTTAGACTGCTGCTTCATTCTGCAGGGACCTGCCCTGTTTAAGATTTCAGTCTTTAGGGGCGCCTGGGTGGCTCAGTGGGTTGAGCCGCTGCCTTCGGCTCAGGTCATGATCCCGGGTCCTGGGTTCGGGCCCCGCATTGGGCTTACTGCTCAGCGGGGAGCCTGCTTCCTCCTCTCTCTCTGCCTGCCTCTCTGCTTGCTTGTGATTTCTCTCTGTCAAATAAATAAATAAAATCTTAAAAAAAAAAAAAAAGATTTCAGTCTTTACCTAAGACTCACTGGGGTGGGGAATCCATGTTTGCCAGTGGCCTTCTAGGATCAAACATGCATTTTAGAGGCACCTGACTGTCTCAGTCAGTAGAGCATGCAAATCTTGACCTTGGGATTGTGAGTTCAAGCTCCATGTTGGATGTGGAGCTTACTTTAAAGAACAAAACAACATGCGTTTTATAAGATTACTTTGGTTGCTACAAGAAGAAAGGATCAAAAGTGGTGAGGAGTGGATTGAAGTAGATGATTAGGAAGTTTTACAGTAATACAGGAATAAGAAGATGGTAGCTTAGATAAGGCTACTGAAAGTGGAGTTGGAGAGAAGTAGATGGATTTGATATAAAAAGATAGAATCTGGTGATGGATTTGAGAGAGTGGGGAATGAGGGGACATGACAATGGAAATGCCTAGGCTTTTTACTTGTATGCCCACTGAAATAGGACCCCTGGAAAAGGCTAAGTTTTGAGGGGAAACCATGAGTTCAGTTATATGCTTATTGAATCTGAGGTGCCTCTGAAGCTTCCAAGAAGAATTGACAGTAGCCTGAGCTCAGATACATGATCAAGGCAGGAGTCATTGAAATGGAGATGGTGGTCAGGTCTTAGGCATTGGCAAGAATATTCAGAAGTATCAAGTGGGAAGAAGAGGGGCACCTGGGTGGCTCAGTTGGTTCAGTGTCTGCCTTCAGCTCAGGTCATGATCTCAGGGTCCTGAGATTGAGCCCCACATCAGGCTCCTTGAGCTGCTTCTCCCTCCACCCTGCCTGCCACTCTCCCTGCTTGTATCCTCTTGCATACCCACTCTCTCTGTCAAATAAATAAATAAAATCTTCAAAAATAAATTTTAAGGGTACCTGGGTGGCTCAGTGGATTAGAGCCTCTGCCTTCTGCTCAGGTCATGATCCCAGGGTCCTGGGATCCAGCCCTGCATCGGGCTCTCAGCAGGGAGCCTACTTCCCCCCCCCACCCCGCCTGCCTCTCCGCCTACTTGTGATCTCTTTCTGTCAAATAAATAAATAAAATCTTAAAAAAAATAAATTTTATAAGGGTTACAGGGGGGTGGGGGAGAGAAGAAGGCTGAATCCTAGCATTGAGATGTTTGGATTTAATGCTTGAGTAGGGGAGGATATATTTACAAAGAGTGGGAATAGCCAAAAGTATATAAAGAAAAAAAAATTAGAGTATTTTTGTTATGGAAACTGGAACAAAAGAGCACTTCAAGGAAAGAGTGGTCAATTGTGTCAATTGTTGCTGAAACATCAAGAAGATGATTGAAAAATGTTAGATTTGTTGACACCAAGAGTTCACTAAAGAGACACCCATGATCTCAATCAGAGCTCCTTCAGGGGAGGATGGATTGAACAGCAAGTGGAAGGAAAGAAATGGAGGTAGTTAGATGAGTAGCTAGAAAGGAACTTAAGATCCAGGAAGGATTTGTTTGTTTTTAATTGAAAATGTTTAAAAGCCATGGAAAAGGACCCTATTCAGAGGGAAAAATTGAAAAAGATACTCAGATGAAGCCAGACTGTCTACAGGGAGGGTTTCTGATGAGGCAGGGCAGAAGAGATACAAAGCACACGAAAAAAATTTGGACCTAGTTAGAAAGAGAGTTCCTCCATTAAAATAGGAGAGAAGGAAGTCAGGTTAGGTACAGGTGACGGTAGGATTATATGTTTGCTAGGAAAAAGAGTGCCCATGTGATAGTTTCTGCTTTTTTCTGTTAAGGAAGTCAAAGTCATCTATTGAGAGTATAGGCCAAGAAGAGGGGAACCAAGTTTTGTTTTTTAAAGATTTTATTTATTTATTTAACAGAGAGAGAGAGATCACAAGCACACAGAAAGGCAGGCAGAGAGAGGGGGGGAAGCAGGCTCCCTGATGAGCAGAGAGCCCGATGCATAATTCGATCCCAGGACCCTGGGATCATGACCTGAGCCGAAGTCAGACGTTTAATGACTGAGCCACCCAGGCACCCCGGGCACCAAGTTTGATGAGAGAGGGAATGATTGCCTTAACAGAAAAACTGGAGAGTGAGGTGACCCAACCTGAATGATGTTTAGGGCTCATTTGGAAACTCTGTGGAACCAATTTGCCCTATTATATGACTTTCTAAAGCAGCGTGCAAACTGCCCATAACTAGAGCCATAGAGAAACCAGATAATAAAGTTCATTCAGGTTTGGGGATTTTCCAGGTAGATGAAGTGAAAAAAGGAAAGAATGAGAACAATGAATTTAGGGTTGTTAATGTTGACAAAACAGTGAATTTGTAGATCATGGACTCTAACCTGGATCAGGAGGGAGAGTAAGAAAGGAATTGAGAGAAAGCTGATGAGGTTCAATGAATGAAGGTTCCAGTGAGGTCGAAAAAAGCTAGAGGAGTAGTTAGCAGGCAATTTGGAAAGACAGGAGATTTTAGTTAATGAAGATGCTTGAATTGGAGATTCTGAGACCACATGGTTACAGATGATGACTGGGTCCAAAGGGCGATGGAAGGAGTGGGTGGCTCCAGTGAAGTCAAGAAAGATGTTGAGATCAAAGAAATGAGCTGCCAGGACCCAAGTGGGTGGATCATCTTTTTGATTGTTGAAGTCACCCAGGATAATGGCAGGGCTTAGGATAGGAGTAATAGGCCAAAGTCTTCGCTCAAATGAAAGGGGACTTAAAGGAGTACAACAGATAAAGCAAGAAGAGGAAAAGAGTTGGGTAGTAGGTGAGTCACATGGACCTCAGAGAATCTAATTGTTCTTTTTCTTTTCTTTTTTTAAGGTAAATTCATTTTTTTAAAGATTTTATTTATTTATTTGAGAGAGGGAGAGAACACTGGCTGAGGGAGAAGCAGGAAGCCTGCTTCCCACTGAGCAGGAGCTTGATACAAGGACTCAATCCCAGGACCCCGGATCATGACCTGAGCCAAAGGCAGATGCTTAACTGACTGAGCCACCAGGCATCTCTGTTCTTTTTCCTTTTAAGCAGAAGTATAAGAATAATAGCCAGGAAATATCAATGAGAAGCAAACAAAAACAACAACAAAAAACTAGAACCCCACCTCTATTAAAGGCAAATTTTTAAAACTATAAAAAAAATGAAAACCATGACTCTTACACAGATATAAAATGAAATGTGTTAAAGACTTTAGTTAACCATAATTAATGAGAGAACTGGTAAGATGTCCACATTTAAAGGTCAGGAAAATTGAAATGAACTTAAAAATACAGGCAAAACTGGCTTCTACCCATATTAGGGGAGGCAAGTCAATTGAATTTCCACTGGACAGAATTTACTGCATGGCTATAAACAAGAATTATTTTGCATCGTTCTCAACTGTCTACAGTTTACAGAGTTGCAAAATACTTCAAAAGCAGTAAAAGGCTAGAATCTGATAAGCTGAAAGGGTCTGCTCTGAAGAATGCGTAGTTGTCCATTGGAAATACTGGTGATAGTTTTTGCTTATTCCAGATTTCCGCACACTTCCCATCTCTGAGGTATGTGGAACCTGAAAGTATAAACAGCACCATTTGGGTGAGGCAACAGGAAAAATCGCGTCTTTAAGAGAGAGTCAGTCAGATTTTAATAAAGATAAACTAAAGGGAAAGCTTGACAAGACAGGGATTTTTTGTAAGTTATGGATAGTTCCAGCGAGCACAGTGGAAGGAAGAGTTTGGAAGGTAGTAGAGGCTGGGAGAGAGGCAAGGATGTAGGGAGTAATGTAGGCATAATAGACTTTCCAACTGTGGTTCCCAGTGGGAAAGTAGGGTTGCTCTCATCCCTTAGGGGGTTGTCAGATAAAATACAGGAACCCAGTTAAATTTGAATTTCAGATAAAGAATAGGATTAAAAATAAGTATGCCCTTTTGTTTTTGTTTTTGCTTTTTTTTGTTTTGCTAAATCTGGCAACCCTACCCTAAGGGGACCTTTATCACTGCTGGGGAAGCTTTAGATTGTCACAACTGCTAGTGTGTGGGCCTTGCTATTGGCATTTAGTAGGTCGAAGCCGGGGATACTGCTAAATAACTTACAATGTACAGCACAGTCCCCACAAAAAGAACTTTCCAGCCCAAAATGTCAGTAGTACTCGGGTTGAAAAACCTGGTATTTGAACAATGATCTCCAAATTTTTTGTTGCCACAAACTCTCTTTCAAACATTTTTTTTCCAGATTTTATTTCTTTATTTGAGAGGAGAGAGAAAGAAAGGAGAGAGAAAGAGCACAAGTTGGGGTGCAGGGAGGTTCAGAAGGAGAGGGAAACGCAGACTTTCTGCTGAGCAGCTTGATCCCAGGACCCTGGGATCACACACAACCTGAGCCAGAGGCAGATGCTTAACCGACTGAGCCACCTCGGAGCCCCTCCTTTAAACACTGCTTAACATGAGCCTCTATTATTGATATATTGTATACATATAATAATATCCTGGTGTATTGTGTACATTTTTAAATTGCAAAAATGTTTTAAAATTCAAAAACTAAAGGATAAGATGAAGATTAAAAAAAGTATTTTAAAATATAAAACTTTGTTTATTATGTATACAAAAAGCCCTTTTTGCTCCCATGAACTTTTTTTATTTGTTTGTTGTTTTTTAAGTAGGTTCTACACCAAATATGGAGCTTGAACACACAACCCTGAGATCAAGAATCACATGCTCTACCAACTGAACCAGCCAGGCACCCTGAACTATTTTTTAAAGTCCGAACAGGGATTCCTGGGTAGCTCAGTTGGTTAAGTATCTGCCTTTGGCTCAGGTCATGATACTGGGGTCCTGGGACCAAGTCCTGTGTTGGGCTCCTTGCTTAGCAAGAAATCTGCTTCTCTCTCCACCTGCTGCTCCCCCTGCTTGTGCTCTCTCTCTCCGACAAATAAATAAATAAAATCTTAAAAAAAAAGAACAATCTGATGTTGATTCATTTTTGGAATGGTTGCTTAACATACTATGATACTATGATTTCCAAAGTTTCTATGATCTATTACTTGGCTTTAGGGTAAATGAAACTCACAAATATGTAAAGGATCCAAATGGAAAAATACTTGGGTGGCTAACTCAAACGTGAAACTAATTTTTAGGTCCCATTCAATTTTATTGAAGTACAGCTGGTCAATTTTTATTTTCCATGATATCAACCAGTTCTATTTGCAAATTAGTCAGAAGATATTATATAAATATACATAATTTATATAATATATATTTTATTCTGGAGAGAGAGAGTATGAGTGGGGGAGGAACAGAGGGAGAGGGACAAGCTGACTCTGCGCTGAGCATGGAGCCCAACTTAGAGCTCGATCCCCTGACCCCAAATCACTACCTGAGCCAAAACCAAGAGTCAGACCCCCACCCAACTAAGCCACCCAGGTGCCCCACAAGACGTTATATTTTTAACAAACATTTAAAATCCACTGAATCCTTTTTATTTGGAAGACTCTTAACACAGTAGAAAAGTATTTCTAAACTCTTACCTGTGCAAACACGAGTCTTTTTATAAGTGACATACTTCTAACAAGGTGCCTGGTTGGTACAGTTGGTACAACATGTGACTCTTGATCTCAGGATCTTGAGTTCAAACTCCATGTTAGGTGTAGAGCCTACTTAAAAAAAAAAAAGTAGGGGCACCTGGGTGGCTTATTTGGTTAAGCGTCTGCCTTCAACTTGGGTCATGATCCCAGGGTCCTGAGATCAAGCCCCGCATCGGGCTCCCCGTTGGGCAGGAAGCCTGCTTCTCCCTCTCCTGTTCCCCCTGCTTGTGTTCTCGCTCTCTCGCGCTCTCGCTCTCTCTCTGTCAAGTAAATAAATAAAATCTTTTTTTTAAAGTAAGTATATATATATATATATATATATATATATACATATATGTATGTATAGGACATCTATACTTTTTGATAAAAAAACAACCCACCAAAATTAACATCACTTTTCAAAATATTTGTAATAGCTTTCAAAAAAAAACAGTTGTTTTCTTGTTCATTACATGATCAACTTTAGCTTGAAGGAACAGTTATATACATGTTTCTTTAGTGTTTATAAAGTAGCATACTACTGACAGCCTCCTTGTCATTGAAAAAGTCCTCAAAGTCCAAATGTTTGTCTTTTTGTGAAAGAAAAGCCAAAGTTACTTATAGGTTCTGACAACTATTTTAATACTTTACCAGAAACCCCTCACAAATCTGAGTGAAGCCAAATACCTTTGTCATCAGTCCCCATAAACTACTGTATTAAAGATTCCACTACATGAGTCTTGTTTCTGCAAAAATGAACACATTGCTGTCATCCCCTAAGCATAAAAAATAACATGGGCGAGCACCCATCTGCACCATGGAGCTCCTATGTCTCCCTCAAGATACCAAAATGACTCACTACCAGCTGGTGTCCAGACCAAATAAGGATGCCAGTGTCCATCTGCATATTAAACAGTAGCAAATCTGAATTTCTTTAAAAAAATTTTTTAGATGTAAAATGTAAGTAGAAATCTAACATTGTCTTTTAACATCCCAGTGGACCATCATGGAGACCCTGGCTGTGCCCATCCTACCCCACTTTGGGGACCATTCCTTTAGAGGAGGGGGTAGCAATGGCCCATTCCCACATCATCGCTGAGGAACTTGAGGTCTAGACAGGTTGCAGTTAATTGAAGTCACAGTGGACCTGGGTTAGAGCTTACTAAAATGGCTCCCTCTTTCATCAGCTACATAGTCTTGTGAACATTACATAATCTCAGTCCTTCTGTTTCTACCTGTGTAAAATGGAATAATATTGTAAAATGAAGATAATACCTCATGAGACTGAGGAGAGGATTAAATAAAATAATTTTGTTAATATAACCATAATATGGGGGCACCTGGCCGGCTCAGTGGGTTAAAACCTCTGCCTTAGGCTCAGGTCATGATCTCAGGGTCCTGGGATCGATCCCTGCATCACGTTCTCTGCTCAGCAGGAAGCCTGCTTCCCTCTCTCCCTCTGCCTGCCTCTCTGCCTACTTGTGATCTCCATCTGTCAAATAAATAAAATCTTTAAAAATATATATATAACCATAGTACTTTTCCTAAACCCTCACAAATTGAGCACATTCCCCAAACCCTTGCCCTGAGCCTTGAACCCTCCATCTATTCACAAGGACCATGGAAGCCATCAGTTGAGAATTCCTTCAATTTTAGGTGTCCCCATGGCAAAACTCCTCTTATCTAAGCACAGCACTTTAACTATGCTCTGCAGCAGTCTCATGTTATCTCTTTGTGGACCTTGTTCCATCAATTATTCCCTTTCTCCTATGTACTAATCTGCTCCAATGCTATTGGCCTTTTCCCTTAAGTTCGCAAGTATGTTCAAGTATCTCCCAACACCGAAAAACTGAAAAAAAAAAATTTTTTTTTAACTTAGGTAATAAGCTAAAAATCCATATTCATGCTCTTCCTCTATTTCTGGAAGGAAACTAGAAATAACAGCTTCTTTAGTATTTATAGATCTACCCCATTATTTTATTTTATTTACTGAGAAAAGAGAGAGCACATGAGGGTGCATGGGGGTGCAGAGGGAGAGAGACTCTTAAGCAGGCTTCACACCAGCCCAGAGGCTGGGGGGGGGGAGTGGGGGCCATCCAGGAGGCTCAGTCTCAGAGCCCTGAGATCATGACCTGAGTCAAAATCAAGACTCTTCGGATGCTTAACTGACTGAGCCACCCAGGTGCCCCTACCTCATTATTTTATTATTTTATTTTATTTTATTTTTGAAGACATTTATTTATTTGACAGAGAGAGAGAGAGAGAGAGTGAGAGAGGGAATACAAGCCAGGGAAAAGGGAGAAGCAGGCTTTCAGCTGATGAGGGAGCCCAATATTGGGCTCAATCCCAGGACTCTGGGATCATAACCTGAACCGAAGGTAGATGCATAACGACTGAGCCATTCCGGTGCCCCTACCTCATTATTTTAAATTGCATAACATAATGTTCCATAGTAAACAAATATTTCTTGAGTGCCTACATTTTTCTTCACACTGATGCAGTAGCATATTTATTTATTTATTTATTTATTTATTTATTTATTTATTTTGAGAGAGAGAGCAGGAGCAAGGGAGGGGCAGAGGAAGAGGAAGGAGAGAGAGAATATTAAGCCAGTCCCAATCCCAGGGTGGAGCCTGAGGCAGGGCTCGACTTCAAAACCCTGAGATCTTGAGCCAAGCTAAAATCAAAAGTGGGATGCTTAACTGACTGAGCCACCCAGGTGCCCTGAGGGTATAGCATTTAAACTGCAGCAGGAATCAGAATGTCAGTAAGGTAAACAAGTAAAGTACATGTTAAATAAGTACTTTGAGTTTTAAATAGAGTGGTCAGGAAAAGCATCTCTGAGAAAAGTAACACTGGAATAAAGATTAAAAAGAAGTGAAGGAGAAGCCCTTGTAGATATCTAGGGGACGAACATTTCAAGAAAAGGAAATAGCAAATGCAAATGCCCTGAGGCAGGAGAATACTTGCCATTCAGTTATAGTTACAGAATCCATATATGAGTGATGTTAACAACTACTCACATTCAGTCAAGGTCCTATTAGTATATTCAGTCCTAATATACTGAAACCAAAAGACTAAATTGTAAAGTTAATGACTACCAGGATTCCTTATTTTTTTTTTTTAAAGATTTTACTTATTTGTCAGAGAAAGAGAGAGAACAAGCACACAGGCAGCGGGAGCGGCAGGCAGAGGAAGAGGGAGAAGCCCGCTCCTCACCGAGCAGAGAACTGGGACTTAATCCCAGGGCCCTGTGATCCTGACCCTGCGAGGCAGATGCTTAACTGACTGAGCCACCCAGGTGTCCCTACCAGGATTCCTTATATGAAATAAAGGGGAATCAGGAGAGAATCTTACTATTATGTACACACATAAAAAGTTATAAGAAAATATGCATAGCTGTTATCGTGCTCATTTCTATAAGTGGTTACAAGGTCCTAGTTGACATTTGTAACTGTTGTCTTCCACTATCCATTCATTATTTCCTTTGCCCTCCACTAGAACCTTCGAGTTTTTTACCTGGTGGGGTGAACAAACTTTCATTCCTGAATCTCTTTCAGGATCCTGTCAGGACCTGTCAGGACCCCTCTCACTCTTGAGAGCTTTTTCTGTATCTTCACTTAATAAACTTATATTGCTTTATACACACACACACACACACAAAAAAATTTAAATCCTACTTTTTTCTGATTGCTTCAATTTCCCACTAATCTTTCCTATTAGATGTATAAATGCTCAAAGGCTTACCAGAAAATCTCCTGGTTTCCAGAGAAACTCTCAGGAAACTGTCCTTATTATGTAACAGAGATGCAATTCCACCTTGGTAATTAGGATCAATCCCCTCACCCAGGAAGCAGGACTTTTTTTTTTTTTTTTTTTTTTTTTTGCCAGTTGGTTCTGTGGCATGAAGGGCTCAAAATGGCTAAGTGACATCTCAATTTCAAATTCAGTGGAACTATTACTGTGTTTCATGGTAGAAGCTTTTTCCTGTTGGGAGCTAAGGCCTCCAAACCAACAGAATTCAAAGTTGCAGAAATGGGAAGTAAAAATCCTGGAAATAGACTATTAGGTGTAAGGATGAGGAAAGCCACTTCCATTTCCAACCTTTGATCTGTGGATCCATTCATTCTGGCACTATACACTGAAGGATGAGTTAAGTTGGTAAGACAATCCCAATCTTTCAAGATGCTCTCTGCTCACTGGCATTGGCATTGAAACCAAGCCATCGCGAGGCTATTCCAGCATTCCATCAGCCCAGCTGCTTCTGGATAATGAGGTATGTAGAAAGATCAATGAATTCCACAGACGTGAGTCCCTTGCCACACTTCTTGTTTGGTGAAACATGTTTTTTTTTTTAAAGATTTTTATTTATTTGACAGACAGAGATTACAAATAGGCAGAGGAGATAAGCAGAGAGAGAGGAGGAAGCAGGCTCCCCGTCGAGCAGAGAGCCTGACGTGGGGCTGGATCCCAGGACCCTGGGACCATGACCTGAGCCGAAGGCAGAGGCTTTAATCCACTGAGCCACCCAGGCGCCCCATGTTTCTTGATTTAAAGCAATGCTGTAGGGGGCAGTTGGTTAAGCCTGAGCCTTTGGCTCAGGTGGTGATCCTGGAGTCCTGGGGTCGAGCCCTGTGTTGGGCTCCCTGCTCAGTGGGGAGTCTGTTTCTCCCTCTCTCTCTCTACTCTTTCTCTCTCAAATAAATAAAATCTTACAAAAAGAAGAAGAAGCAACACTATATAAAACACCATTGCAGTAAATAAGGCGTTCTATTTAAGTCCATGGATGGTAGTGATGGCAGAAGCACCTTATGAGCAGGGAAGATAAATCCATACCTATAATCTATGTCTATTTCATAAGGACAGATTGCTCTTACCTCTGTGATGTAAAGAGTCCAGCATAATCAGTTTGCTGCTAATTGGCTGGCTGCTGCCCCAGGGAATGTCATGCTGAGGGTTCAGCCCTAAGTCCTTAACTGTAGGTATGTTAGGCTTACTGGGGTCTTAGCCAGGTCAGACTTACTGAGGGGAAGTTGATGTTGTTGAATCCATGCATAACCTCCATCCCTTTAACACGGCCATGCTGTACTTGAACTTGAACAAGCACTACTGTGTCTGGGGAAAGGTAGAGTCACATTTATACTTCATGTCATCTTGTCCAGCTGATTGAGAGTTCCTCTGCAATGGATGACCTTTTGTGAGCATTTTTATGGGTCTCAAATATCACTACAATCTGCCTTTTGAGAGGTCCATCCACATACCTCTCTACCCACACCTCCTTTCTACTTATCTTCAAATGCCACTGTTCTTTGCAAGTCTCTAAGCATACAGTGAAATCATTAGCAACAACCCATTACTCAGGGTAGATGGGTTCTGGCCAGTTCACAGTCCAGATAAAGTGGACAACCAAATGTATTTCCAGGAGGCCTACTCACTGAGAGGATTTTCCTTCACCACTCTCTTATCTTTCAAGGATACTCCTGTTCAGGGTTGTAATACTGGAGCAGTGCCTCCTGTTGGGTGCAGAATTATCTGTAAATTAAGCATGCTACAGGTAATTTATGTTGGTTCATTGTCAAATGTTAAATCAACTTTCAAATCCTCAAATAATTTTTGTCTTTTCTCTTCTGTTCTTGGTCATTCTGACTGGAAGCTTGTGGATTTTAGTAATTTAAAAAAACAGCTTTTGTTTTCATTGATTATTGCCTTTTTTTTTTTTTGAAGATTTTATTTATTTGAAAGAGAGGGAATGAGAGAGAGCACAAGAGAGGGGAGGGTCAGAGGGAGAAGCAGATGCCCTGCTGAGCAGGGAGCCCTATGTGGGACCTGATCCGGGGACTCCATCCCGGGACTCCGGGATCATAACCCCAGCCAAAGGCAGCTACTTAACCAACAGAGACACCCAGGTGCCCGATTATTGCCATTTTTATTCATTTTTCTATTTTGTTGATTTTTTTTTTTACTTGAAATTTTTGTTTATTTATTTGACAGAGGGAGATCACAAGTAGGCAGAGCAGCAGGCAGAGAGAGAGGGGGAAGCAGGCTCCCCGCTGAGTGGAGAGCCCAATTCGGGGCTCGATCCTAGGACCCTGAGATAATGACCTGAGCCAAAGGCAGAGGCTTAACCCGCTGAGCCACTCAGGCGCCCCTATTTTGTTGATTTCTTTTATCTTGATTATTCCTTCTATTTCCCCTGGGCTTAATTCACTCATTTTCTAGTTTCTTAAGGTGAAAACGTTGATTACTGCTTTTAGGTCTTCTTTTGTAATATACATGTTTAAAGCTATAACTTTCCCTGTAAACACTGCTTTACCCGTATCCCACAACCATCAAAATGTTCTCATTATCATCCATTTAAAAATATCTTCTAATGTCTCTTGATGTTTAGACTTGTGGATTATTTATAAGTATGTATACTGATTTCCAGATATTTTTAGTTTTCTTAGAATCTTGTTGTTATTGGGTTGCCTGGGTGGCTCTGTCGGTTGAACTTCAGCTCTTGGTTTTAGCTCAGGCCATGGTGTTGGGGTCTCAGGGTGGTCTGCATCAGATTCCCCGCTCAGTATGGAGTCTGCTTGTCCCTCTCCCTCTGCTCCAACCCCAGGTCACGCATGTGCTATCTCTCTCTCAAATTAAAAAAAATACATAAAGAAGAATCTTGTTATTTATCATTTAATTCCAATGCCAGAGAAATTTTCTTTAAAATTTTCAATGTTTAAAAATTTATCAGTACTTGTTCTATGGCTTAACATACACTCTATCCTGGAGAAAATATCATTTGCACTTGAATGGTATTTTATAGTGGTTGGGCTTAGAGTTCTATTAATGTCAATTAGGACAAAGTAGTTGATTGTGTTGTTCAGTTCTTTTTTTTTTTTTCAAAGATTTTATTTATTTATTTGACAGAGATCACAAGTAGGCAGAGAGGCAGGCAGAGAGAGAGAGGAGGAAGCAGGCTCCCCGCCGAGCAGAGAGCCCGATGCGGGGCTCGATCCCAGGACCCTGGGATCACGACCCGAGCCGAAGGCAGAGGATTTAACCCACTGAGCCACCCAGGCGCCCCGTGTTGTTCAGTTTTTAAATGTCTTTGATGATTTTCTACCTGGTTGGACTATCAATTGCTTAGAGAGGGATGTTAAAATCAACTATGATTGAAGAATTGCCTGTTTCCCTCTTAATTCTGTCAATTTTTGCTTCATATATTTGGAAGCTCTGTTATTAGGGATACAGATATTTATGATTGTGATGCCTTCCAATATAGTGACACTTATATTGTTATAAAATGCCCCTTTTTGTGCCCTCTGGTACTTTTCATCTTGAAAAGTACCAGAGGGCACACAAAATCTATTCCACTTTCATATGCTTACTGTCTACATGTCTTCTTTCTTTCTTTTTTTTTAAAGATTTTATTTATTTATTTGTCAGAGAGAGAGAGAGAGAGCACAAGCAGGCAGAGTGGCAGGCAGAGGCAGAGAGAGAAGCAGGCCAGATGTGAGACTTGATCCCAGGACCCTGGGATCATGACCTGAGCTGAAGGCAGATGCTTAATGACTGAGCCACCCAGGTGCCCCCTGTAGTACACTCTTGCTAGTGATGAATTCTTATAGTTTTGTTTGGTTGTTGTTTTTTAAGTAAGCTCTATGCCCACCTTGGGGCTTAAACTCACCACCCTGAAATCAAGACCTGCAAATTTATCCACTGAACCAGCCAGGTGTCCTCTTTTTGGTTCTTCTTCTTCTTTTTTTTTTTTTTTTAAAGATTCTATTTATTTATTTGTCAGAGAGAGAGGGAGAGAGAGCAAGCACAGGCAGACAGAATGGCAGGCAGAGGCAGAGGGAGAAGCAGGCTCCCTGATGAGCAAGGAGCCCCATGTGGGACTCGATCCCAGGACGCTGGGATCATGACCTGAGCCGAAGGCAGCTGCTTAACCAACTGAGCCACCCAGGCGTCCCTGGTTCTTCTTTTTAATCTACAAGAGTTTTTCTTTTGCTTTCATTCTTAAGGATGTTCTCACTGGTATAGAATTCCAGATTATCAGAGTATTTTATAGCACTTTAAAAATGGTCATCCATGGTGCAGCTGGCTGGACCAGTTGGTTAAGCACACAACAATTGATCTGGGGGTTGTAAATTCAAGCCCAAAGTTGGGTGTAGAGATTACTTAAAAATAAAATCTCTAAAAATGGTGATCCACTGGTTTCTGTCTTCCATTTTTTCTGGTGAAAGTTAGTAGGTTTTTTTTTAAATTCATTCTCCTGTATGTAATGAGTCATTTTTCTCTTGGTGCTTTCAAGACATGCTCTTTGTCTTGTTTTTAGCAGCCTGAATATGTTATGCCTAGAGATGATTTTCTTTGAATTTATGTAACTTGGGATCTGCAGAGATTTTTTTTTTTTAAGATTTTATTTATTTATTTGACAGACAGATCACAAGTAGGCAGAGAGGCAGGCAGAGAGAGAAGGGGAAGCAGGCTCCCTGAGGAGCAGAGAGCCCGATGCGGGCTCATTCCCAGAACCCCAGGATCATGACCTGAGCCAAAGGCAGAGGCTTTAATCCACTGAGCCACCCAGGTGCCCCGATCTGCTGAGATCTTTGAGCCTGTAAATGTATGTCTATCTATAAATTTGGGAATTTTTAAAAATAAATAAAATCTTTTAAAAAACATTTTTTTAAAGGGGCGCCTGGGTGCTCAGTCGGTTAAGCGGCTGCCTTCGGCTAGGGTCACCATCCCAGGGTCCTGGGATCGAGCCCCGCATCAGGCTTCCTGCTCAGTGGGGAACCTGCTTCTCCCTCTCCCTCTGCCTGATGCTCTGCCTACTTGTCCTCTCTATCTGTCAAATAAATAAATAAAATCTTTAAAAAAATTTTTTTAAATAAATAAATAAATAAATTTGGGAATTTTTTTATAATTTGATCATTGTGTCATCAAATATTTTTTCTGTCTCCTTTTCTCTTTCTTATCTCCTATACTCAGTTTGATTTACATTAGGTCTTTTGCTGCTTTCTGGGATCTCTGACGTTTTGTTCATTTTCTAATAATTGTTCATTTCCGTTTTTCATATTGGATCATTTCTATGAATCATATTGGATCATTTCTATGAATCTATCATGAAGCTAAACTGACTCTTTTGTCATTTCTATTCTGTTGTAATCTTACCCTGTGAATTTTTAATTTCATATATATGAAATATATGAAATAAAAAATATATGTATATACACATATATATGAAATAAAAATTCACAGGTAGGATTACATATATATATATATCATGTTAAGAATTCGGGGCACCTGGGTGGCTCAGTGGGTTAAGGCCTCTGTCTTGGGCTCAGGTCATGGTCCCAGTGTCCTGGGATCGAGCCCCGCATCGGGCTCTCTGCTCAGCGGGGAACCTGCCTCCTCCTCTCTCTCTCTGCCTGCCTCTCTGCCTACTTGTGATCTCTATCTGTCAAATAAATTTTAAAAAAAATGAAAACATTCCTTTTTTTTTAAGATTTTATTTATTTATCTGACAGAGAGACAGTGAAAGAAGGAATACAAACAAGGGGGTAGTAGAGGGAGAAGCAGGCCACCCACTGAGCAGAGAGCCCAATGTGGGGCTCGATCCAGGACCCTGGCATCATGACCCAAGCCAAAGGCAGACGCTCAATGACTCGGGCCACCCAGGTGCCCCAAGAATAATAGCATTTTTAAAAAAAGATTTAATTTATTTATTTGACAGACAGAGATCACAAGTAGGCAGAGAGACAGGCAGAGAACTAGGGGGAAACAGGATCCCCGCCAAGCAGAAAGCCCAGTATAGGGCTGGATCCCAGGACCCTGGGATCATGACCTGAGCCAAAGGCAGAGGCTTTAAGCCACTGAGCCACCCAAGCACTCCAAGAATGATAGCATTCTTAACATTCTTTCTCACACACACACACACACACACACACACACACGCACACACACACAATACATATACATATATGTCAGTTCTGGAATTTCATTTGGTTCTTTTCTATCATTTCAATATATCTGAGATTTCCTATCTGTTCACACATTATGAGCATTTTTCCTTTATATTATCAAATATAGTTTAGTATCAGCTTTAAAATCTTTGCTAATTGCAGCAGCTGTGTCATCTTGGTGCCTGGGTCTGTTGCTTGTCATTTCTCTTGAGAAGATGTGATACATAGTCTTGTTTCTTCATATGTCAAGTAGTTTTGAATTGTTTGTTATGGAGAGTGGATTCTGTTCTTTTCCTTGAAGAGGATCTATCTTGTTGTTGTTCTCTGTTTCAGCATGCCATTCATTTGGATGGACTCAGACTCCAAATGCTGTCTCTGAGCTGCAGCCCAAACCTCAGTTCGGTTGTTTTTCCTTTGACTGGGCTGCTTGCAGACTGCGCTGAGCGTATGTGCTTCAGGGGTTCACTAGAAGCTGAGCAGTGCTCATCACAAATTTAGTGGCTCCCTCTCTCTCTCTTTTTTTTTTTTTAATTTTATTTATTTGTTAGAGTAAGAGAGAGAGAGAGAGAGAGCACAGGCAGGCAGAGCAGCAGGCAGAGGCAGAGGGAGAAGCAGGTTCCCCATGGAGCAAGGAGCCCGATGCGGGACTCGATTCCAGGACACTGGGATCATGACCTGAGCCGAAGGCAGCTGCCCAACCGACTAAGCCACCCAGGCATCCCGGCTCCCTCTCTTTTGTTCCATCCTTTGTTGGATTCCCCTCTTATTGTCTGGCAGCTGTGGTCCCCCCCAACTCTCCTCATTCAGGCACAAAGACTGAATTTTTCTATCAGTATTTTTGCATTCCAAGTAGCACTGGCTGGAGCCTACCCTCAGGTTAAAGACTAAAAGAAAATTCACCCCATGCTATTTCTCATAAGTGTTGACTCCCTGTCAGAATCGGTCTGCTTTTGTTCACTCTCCAGTGCCTTCAGGGAGTTGTTTTTCAGTGTATTTTGTTCAGAGTTTATGTCCTGCCCAGCACAGGAGCTTACTAGGACATATCATAAGTGGATAACTCCAGTAACATTTTATTAAGCTATCCACTTAACTTAAGACACAGGATCGAGCACCCACTGCCAAAGATTCTTGCATATCAAAGCTTTCTGAATACCACTTCATTTCTGATACTCATTATAACTGTACCCACATTCTTAAAAAAGATTTTATTTATTTATTTATTTATTTATTTATTTATTTATTTATTTATTTAAGAGAGAGAGCACAGGCAGGTAAAGGGGTAGAGGGAGAGGGAGAAGCAGACTCCCCATTGAGCAGGGAGCCCAACACAAGGCTTGATCCCAGGACCCTGAGATCATGAAGGCAGACGCTTAACTGACTGAGTCACCCAGGTGCCCCTCACATTGGTTATTTTAATTTTTACTTTTTAAAAATATGCTTTTCGTTTCATTTTATTTTACTTATTTATTTATTTAATTAATTTATTTGACAGAGAGAGATCACAAGCAGGCAGAGAGAGAGGGAAGCAGGCTCCCTGCCGAGCAGAGAGCCCGATGCGGAGCAGGGTTCGATCCCATGACCCCGGAATCCTGACCTGAGCCGAAGGAATCCTGACCTGAGCCGAAGGCAGAGGCTTTAAGCCACTGAGCCTCCCAAGTGCCCCTATTTTATTTTATTTAAAGATTTATTTATTTATTTGAGAGAGAGAGAATGGGAGGAAGGGGCAGAGGTAGAGGGAAAGGTTCTTTAAGCAGACTCCATGTTGAGCATGGAGCCTGACATGGGGCTGGATCTCATGACCCTGAGATCATGACTTGAGTGGAAACCAAGAATCAAGAGTCAGATGCTTAACCAACTGTGCCACCCAGGCACCCCAATAAGGTTTTTGTTTTAGAGGAGATTTAGATTTATAGACAACCTGTGAAGACAGAATAAAGAGTTCCCATATATCCCACACCCAGTTTCCCCCAGTATTAACATCTTATCTTTGTATGTTACAATTGTTATAATTAAGAACTAATATCATTACATTATTATTAACTAAAGTCCATACTTTATTTCAATTACCTTAACTTTTACCTAATATCCTTGTTGTTTTCCACATCTCATCAGGGATACCACTTGACATTAAGTTGACCTGTCTTCTCAGGTTCTGACTGGACTTTTCCTTGTTTTTGATGACCTTAACAGTTTTAAAGAGAACTACTTATGTATTTTGTAGAATGTTACTCATTTGGGATTTGTCTGATGTTTATCTCATTAGACTGGGGTTATGTGTTTTGGTAAGGAGGGCCACAGAGGTGAGGTGCCATTTTCATCAAATTTTATCAGTGGGTATTGTGATGGACTGAATTATGTCCTCCCTCAGCCCCACAGATTCGTATGTTAAGCCCTAAGCCTCAATTTGACTGTATTTGGAGATAGGGTCTTTAGAAGGTACCGAAGATTAAGTGAAGCATTAATGGTGAGGGTCCTAATCTAATAGGATTAGTGTCCTTATAAGAAGAAACACCAGAGATATATATATATCTCTCTCTCCAACACATGAGAACACAGTGAGAAAGGGACCAACTACAAACCAGGAAAAGAGCTCTCAACAGAAACAGAATTGTCCTGTGCCTTGGTCTTGGATTCAGAAGCCTCCAGAACTATGAGAAATAAAGTTCTTAAAGCCATCCAGTCTACGACATTTTGGTATGGCAGTCTTAGCTTATTTAGACAGGCATGTAGTGTCAACATGACTGATAGCCTTGATAACCTGACTGAGGTAGTTTTGTCGGGTTTCTACACTGTGAAGTCACTCTTTCCCCCCAGCCTTTCTTCATACTATATTCTTTGTTGTCATTGTTTTAAAGATTTTATTTTTAAGTAGTCTCTACACCCAGCTTGGGGCTTGAACTTGCAATGCTGAGATCAAGAGTCACATGCTCCACTGACTGAGTCAGCCAGGCACCCCCATACTATACTCTTTGGAAGGAAGTCCACATATTGACTTGTCTTTGACCTCTCCTACTCTAGGATCCTATATCTCCATTGGAATTAGGGAATCCATCTCAACTGTAACTTCTTCCTTCACCAGATCTGTCTATAGGAAATGGCTACCACATAGGTTACAGGCATACTGGTGCCCATCCACTAATATATTTCTCAATGCCTTAGTGGATGGAGTGTCCTCTGTGATTTCTTAGGTGAAATGGTGAGGGAGTGTCCATTCATACATGATAGATCTACTCCAACGTTTCTATCTCCTTAAGACCTTGGATTCCTTCTAAGTTATATCAGAAAGTTCTTGCATCTCAACTTCATTGAATGTAGGCCACTATTTAAAGTTTCAGTCAACCAATCATTAGAGCCATTTCCAGCTACGCAAGCTCGCGTGTTAAATCAAGAATTCTGGTAAAATTGCTCATCAGTTGAATTGAATTGGTTAATAATTCAACCAAATCTGGTGTTAGATTCTGTCTTCCTTGTTTATTGCCTTCCTGGGGAAAAGAAAATGAATCCATTCTTTTACATATTCTCCAAGTCTGCAAGTATAAATGAGGAAAATAATGCAATAATAAGTACAAGTCATTTCATCCCAGTCAGACTTGGAACATGTTGAGCTCTCACCCTACTTAATGGATCTAGAGCAGTGGTCCTCTAATGGGGATGATTTTTTTTTTCTCCCAGGGTACATTTAGAAATGTCTGAAAAAATTTTTGGTTGTCCCAACTTGGGCTTGGGGAGGCGTCACTGGAACTAGTGGGTAAGAGGTCAGAGATGATGCTAAGTATCTCACAATGCACAGGACATCTGCTCACAACAGTTATCCATAGCCCAACATGTTGAGAAACCCTGATCTATGGGTAACAAATAGTGGTTGGAGTGGAACTTGAGGAAGTCAGACATCTCTTAGATAATGTTGTTACAGGGATTTTAAGCAAGGGATAGAAGGTTGTCTGCACTGATTCTGGAGGTTCAAAGAGGTTTGGGCAGTCTAGAATCTTAACTTTGAGTTAACCCAGATGTCACCATTCCAGTTTCAGTGTCATACCCTTCCCTATCAATGCCCTATCTTTCACCAGAGAGTTCTGGCAAGGCTATAAAACCAACTTATGTTGTAACTCTGAAGTCACAATTAAATTTTATGTTCAATTGTCAGCAAGATTAGTTTGCAGGTATAAAAAATAAGGGATTCTTTAGGGCTGCCATAGAAACTTTCATTCTCTGTCTTTGAACTGAATGTTTAGTGACTTGAACTCTCCATTTCTTATATAAGCTCTTTGGTGGGTGCAAATGAAGTCACTCCCAACATAGAGTTGTTAGCATCACCATTACCATCAGATAGTCATATGTGGCTTCAAAGCATTTGCTTTAGTGGACACTGCAACACAAATGACTAACGGTGATAAGCTGAGCACTTATGATGCTGCTACATCCCATTTCCCATTGACAACTTGCTCTACATTGCATTTGAGTTTAAGGGTATAAACAAATCAAATCCTGTATCTCAAAGTCTATTTTCTAGAATCACTCTCGGGACCATTTTCTGTATTGGTCAGTCTTCAGTAAAGAAAAAAACTATAGTGGTTATCTTTTTTTTTTTTTAAAGATTTTATTTATTTGACAGAGGGAGAGAGAGAGAGAGAGAGAGAGAGATCATAAGCAGGCAGAGGCAGGCAGAGAGAGGGGGAAGAAGACTCCCCGCAGATCAGAGAGTCTGACATGGAACTCGATCCCAAGACTCTGAGATCATGACCTGAGCCGAAGGCAGAGGCCTTAACCCACTGAGCCACCCAGGCACCCAGCAGTTATCTTAACTAAGAAAATTTATATAAGGAGTTACTGGAGGGCTCCTGGGTGACTTAGTCGGTTAAGTGTCTGACCCTTGATTTTGGCTCAGGTCATGATCTCAGGGTTGTGAGACTGAGCCCCACATCTGGCTCTGCGATGGGTGTAGAGCCTGCTAGGGATACTCTCGCCCACCCCCATGCCCTCTCCCCCCACCATACCACCTTTTGTGCTCTCTCTCTTTCAATAAATAAGTGGGACAAAGCCCAGACTTAAAAAAAAAAATTATTGGAGATATCACAGGCATTGAAGAATTGAAAAGAGAAAGTAGAACAAAGAAGTAGTAATTGCAAGAAGTAGATGGGGAAATAAAGGGTCAGGGTTGGGATTGGTTGGAGCCTCAGTAGCTCCTCTGTGGGCCTCTACAGTGTTGGGACTTAGACCTCTGGGGAGGGTTGCTGCCTAGCTGGTACTGGTGTCTCTGAGGAGCGTGATGAGGCTAGTTCTGGGAATATGGAAAGGAGTTCAAAGCTGGAACCAACTGCTGCTGCTGCTGGCACGAAGAACTGTTGCCTGGGTGACTCGGATAGAAACAGGAAGCCAATAGGAAGGTGCAGTCCCTTCTCCCTTCCTCCTGCCTCTGATCTCCCACTATTGGCAGAACCTGACAGAGAGCCAGGCTGGCAACGGGAAAATGGGAAGTGCAGAGACCCAGCCTCAGCCCCACAAAACAGGGCAGAGGTGGGTGACTTTGCGGGGGAGGAACGGTTTCTTCACAACCGGCCCAGTTAGCCAAGCAGTGCTCATTGACACACAGAAGGATGAGGGAGAAGCAGGAGTCTAGGACATTTCACAGATTTCTAGCATTAGTAACTGAATGACTAGTGGAGAAAGAGGTAGAATAAATGTGGAGTGGGCAGTTGGAAAGGAGCTAGTTGGTAGCATGTGAAAAGATCTGCTGGGGTTGATAAATTTAGATTGAGAATCCTGGAGTCTAATATAGCATAATTCAAAGTAGTCTTTGGACTCGCTGGTCTGCAATTTAAAAGAATTGCAGTAAAATAAACATAAAATATATCATTTTAATCATTTTTATAATTGCAATTATATATATATATAATATATATATATATATATATATATACCATTTTACCATATTTATCATATTTACCATAAAAATTACCATTGTAGGGTGCCTGGGTGGCTCCGTGGGTTAAAGCCTCTGCCTTCAGCTCAGGTCATGATCCCAGGGTCCTGGGATCGAGCCCCGCTGCTCAGCAGGGAGCCTGCTCCCCGCCCCTTCTCTGCCTGCCTCTCTGCCTACTTGGATCTCTGTCTGTCAAATAAATAAAATCTTTAAAAAAAATTACCATTGTAAGCATGTTTAAATGTATAGTTCTGTGGCGTTAAGTGTATTTGCATTGTTTTGCAACTATCACCACCATTGATCTCCAGATTTTTTCCATCATCCCAAACTGAAACTCTCTGGCCAATGAACAGTAACTTCCAGGGGTGCCTGGATGGCTCAGTCAGTTAAGCATCTGCCTTCGGCTCAGGTCATGATCCCTGGGATCAAGTCCCGCATCAGGATCCCTGTTCTGTAGGAAGCCTGCTTCTCCCTCTGCCTGCAGCTCCCCCTGCCTGTGCTCTCTCTGATTATCAGATTCTTTATCAGAATCTGATTAAAAAAACCAAAACAGTAAGTTCCCATTCCCCTATCCCCCCAAACCCCTGGTCATCACTATTCCACTCCAGACTCTGTGAGTTTGACTCTTCTAGCAACCTCAGGTAAGTGGAATCATGCATTACTTGTCCTTTTGTGTCTGGCTTATGTCAGTCAGCATAAATACCTACAAGTTGCAGGACACCTGGGTGGCTCAGTCGGTTAAGTGGCTGCCTTCAGCTCTGGTCATGATCCCAGCATCCTGGGATTGAGTCCCACATCAGGCTCCTGGCTCAGCAGGGAGCCTGCTTCTCCCTCTGCCTCTACCTGCTACTCTGTCTGCCTGTGCTCTCTCTCTCTCTCTCTCTCTCTGACAAATAAATAAATAAAATCTTAAAAAAAAAATACCTGCAAGTTTCACTCCTGTTGTACCCTGTATTATAATCTCATTCTTTTTTAAAGCTGAATAACATTTCATTTTGAGCAATTTGGGCTTTTTTTTTTTAGATTTTATGTATGTATGTATTTATTTATTAGAGAGATCACAAGTAGGCAGAGAGGCAGGCAGAGAGAAAGGAGGAAACAGGCTTCCCACAGAGCAGAGAGCCTGATGCAGGCTTGATCCAGGACCCTGAGATCATGACCTGGGCCAAAGGCAGAGGCTTTAACCCACTGAGTCACTCCGATGCCCCTCATGGAGCCTAATTTTTAAAAATATAAATAAATAAATAAACATAAAAATGCATGTAAAAACCCAAATTGCTGGAGCGCCTAGGTGTCTCAGTGGATTAAGTCTCTGCCTTCGGCTCAGGTCATGATCTCAGGGTCCTGGAATCGAGTCCTGCATCAGGCTCTCTGCTCTGTGGGAAGCCTGCTTCCTCCTTTCTCTCTGCCTGCCTCTCTGCCTACGTGTGATCTCTCTCTGTCAAATAGATAAATAAAATCTTAAAAAAAAAAAAAAAGTAGGCTCCTTGCCCAGCATGAAGCATAATGCAGGGCTTGAAATCAAGACCCTGGGTGGGATCAAGACCTGAGCTGAGATCAAGAGTCAGAACAGTATGCTCAGTATGATTTACATTTTGGAGCAAGGTCTTCTCTCCTCAGGGCCCAGCACTCTGAGAGCACGGAGAGTAAGTAGAGACACAGCTTTGGACTGGAGATTCGTGAATCATTAATCTGTAAAAGAAAAAAAAAAAATCCAAACTGGAACCAGGATGCACTTCTGTGTTCATTTTAGTGATGTAATTGCAGCCACCTTCTAGGAAGAATTAGAACTTCTCATAAAATGCCTACACAAAATTCTGATAAAGCTGAAGGGATTAAAACTTCTGAGAAGCCAGTTATCCACCCCCGCACCTTTCAGTTCAGATTATAGTGGATTTCACCACACTTTCTTTTCCTTTTTGTATCTAATTTAAAATGATTTTCTTTCTCTCTTTTTAAAAAGATTTTATTTTTAAGTAATCTTTTCATGCAACACGGGGCTCGAACTTGTAACCCTGAGATTAAGAGTTGCACACTCCACTGACTTAGCCAAGCTAGGTGCCCCTAAAATTATTTTCCAATCAATCTCTTTTCCTCCCAAATATCTCTACCAAAAGTAAATCTTTGAATTGGACTTCTTAATAGGTTTAAAAAAAAAAAAGGAAAATTATGACTCAGTTGCAGATACAAAATAAATACATGTCAAAGATTTAAAGATTTTCTTTTATTTATTTATTTGACAGACAGAGATCACAAGTAGGCAGAGAGGCAGTCAGAGAGAGAGGAAGGGAAGCAGGCTTCCTGCTGAGCAGAGAGCCTAATTCAGGGCTCCATCCCAGGACCCTAAGATCACGACCTGAGCCAAAGGCAGAGGTTTTAACCCACTGAGCCACCCAGGTGCCCCTCAAAAATTTAATTTAACTCATTAATTAATGAGGGAATTGGAAAAGATGTTACAGTCAGTTTAAAGGGAAACTCAAACACCAAACAAATATCTAAGCCCATCAAAAATGTTGACATATGGAGCACCTGGGTAGCACAGTCTGTTAAGTGTCAGACTGCCGGTTTCAGCTCAGGTTATGATCTCAGTGTCATGAGATCAATCTCTGAGTGGGGCTCTGTACTCGGCCCTTCCCCACCCTCTTAAAATCAATCAATCAATCAATCTTTAAAAAATGTTGAAATAAATTTTCTCAAAAGACACAAAGCTGGCTTATTGAGGGCTTGTAGGGGCAGGGTTGTCAGTAGAAGCTTCCCCTAAGAGCATTTATTTGCACATCTAAAGACAATAAGTGTTTGCATTACTATTAGTTTTCTACAAATTAACCTGTATCTCTCCAGCGTAGTAAAAGTGCTCAAAGACTATAAAAACACACCAACCCTATAGAATCTGATAAGTGGGGAGGGTATGCTTAGAACAATGCACTTTTCCATTTCCCGATAATCTTTTGGTCCACTTAGAAGTGTCCTACTATAGGCCTTCTCCCTTGTTGCAAGATAGTAAAGAAATTTTGATGTAGGCTCATAACAAAATTATCTGAAATGTTTTCTTTCTTTAAAATTTTTTTTCAAAAATCTATTTATTTTATTTTTTTATTTGATAGACAGGGATCACAAGTAGGCAGAGAGGCAGGCAGAGAGAGAGAGGGAAGCAGGCTCCTCGCTGAGCAGAGAGCCCGATGCGGGGCTCGATCCCAGGACCCTGGGATCATGACCTGAGCCGAAGGCAGAGGCTTTAACCCATTGAGCCACCCAGGTGCCCCTGAAAATTTTTCTTAAACTCTTGGCTTTTTTTTTTTTTTTTAAGATTTTTGTTTATTTATTTGACAGAGAGAGACACAGCAAGAGAGGGAACACAAGCAGGGGAGTGGAAGAAGGAGAAGCAGGCTTCCTGTGGAACAAGGAGCCTGATGCCGGGCTGGCTCTCAGGACCCTGGGATCATGACCTGAGCTGAAGGCAACTGAGCCATCCAGGTGCCCCCAAACACTTGGCCTTTAACATTGGTTGCTGATGTGGGGAAAGTAAGGTGGAAGTCTTGAAAGTAAATAATTTTCACTGATTTCTTGTGTTTTTCATATGGCTCCCCTATTCTTGACTAGACAAGGTACCTTCTACTTTATTCTTTCCAGGGAATCAATCCTAAACCTTCTGCAGAGGCCGGAGGAGCCGTCCCTTGGCAGCTTAGGGAGGAAATCTGGTGGTTTAACTGCTTTTGAAATTGTCTTTTAACCAATTCTTCTTCTCTTAGTCCCAACTTGAGCTGCTTCTTGAGGACCTGGTGCTGCCAAGTCTTGAGCCTTTTCGTGGTCGTCGAGGGCAAACCGGGCTTGCTCCTGGCCTGACTTTTGATAGATGAGGAGTCTGCTAAGTCAGTTCCCACTCTCCTTCTGTCTTCCAACTTCCAAAATGTTAGTGATTCATCTCCTGTTCTCTAAGAAACTGACTGTCCAAACAGACACTAGCCAAACTACAAATGACAATAGAACGCTGACCCGTAACTTCTACCGCAACCAGCCTGGGAAGCCAAAACACAGCCTCTGAGGCAAACAGCCCAGAATGGTTAGAACTTGTTGATGAGTCAGCTTTCTTACGTTTCACTCCCACTTCCAACACAGGGCCAAACTGAGACAGCCAAACCAATCACGTAAGAAGCCTGGCTTCTAGTTAGCCCAGCTCCAGCTTCCCCACAAGGATGACAGCCAGTCAGAGCATTATCTGAAGCCGTCCTCATTTTCACTGTAAAACTTTCCCACTCGTCTTTCTGCCTTTGTGTCTTTGCCAAACCTGAGGGATGGTGGCTGACTCCTGGCTGTGCTGGCTCTCATTTTGGTGGTCTTTTTCTATATCTTTTTTTGCCTTGAGATTTTGTGTTTTTTTTCCCCCCATTTTAAAGAGAGATTGCAGTAGGAAGTGGAGTTACGTGTGGTTCAATCCATCATCTTTCACTGGAGTTCTCTTCTCGTGCTTCTTGCTCTGTGACTTAGATGATGACAATCTACCCTTTAGCCTCCAGCTCCAGAAGGCTGGCAAATAACCTTTGTTTTTCCTCTTGCAAACATGGATACAAAAACACGTATTCACATTCCTCCAAAGAATTTACTGGAGCAAAAACATTGGAGAATGATAGACTTTACTGAACCTTGCCTATGAGAGACAGAAGATGAGGTTACATGTATACATGCCACACCAAAGAACTTCAACTCAACTCCCCAAACACTTTAAACATTTCTTACTCCCCAAAAAGTCTCTCCTCTGAGATATCTTTCCCTTTCTCCCAGGTAGTTTGGAGCTGACTCCTCGCTTTATCTCTGACTGGTCTCCTGAATATTCTTATTCTTTATGCTTTTACCTTGCAAAGAAATTCAACTTAACACCCAAGTGTGCTTACTACTCACTACAAAACAAAAGGAGTGCTGACTCACCAGCCTTTCAACCTCTGTTGTTGGGTGAACTTGTCCCAGGGTGGGGAGGGTCTCACTCTCATTCTAAGGGGCCTTCATGACTTTCTTTTTTTCCAAGAGGACGTTTTGTTCCCCTTTTCAAGAGAGAGAGAAAAGTTCTGTATTTCTCAAAATGACAAAAAAAGGATATTTTTTCTCATTTGCTAACAAATAATCTTTTTCTCTTTCTAGCTAGCTTATACACTTTTTGAGCGGATAGCAATCTAGTGTTTACAATCTGTAGGGTAACTAATAATGTTACAAAAGTTTATAGAAAGGATCAGTGGGTGGAATGGATGGATAGAATTTTGAGGGAAGGAAATAGGGATTTCAGGAAAGGCCTCTTTAGTGGTTCCTCTAAGCTTTGACCTTTATCTTCAAGACACTAAACAAAGCCAGTAAAGTAGTGTTTTCACTTTTCATTTGCTTGTTTGTTCATTCATTTTTAATATTTTTAAAATTATTTTTTAAAGACTTTCTTATTTTAGAATGAGAGAGAGTGCACACATTGTGGGGGAAGAGGAGGGGAGAGGCAGAGAGAGAATCTTTTTTTTTTTTTTTTAATTTTATTTATTTATTTGACAGAGAGAGATCACAAGTAGAGAGAGAGGCAGGCGGAGAGAGAGGAGGGAGCAGGCTCCCTGCTGAGCAGAGAGCCCGATGCGGGACTCGATCCCAGGACCCTGAGATCATGACCTGAGCCGAAGGCAGCGGCCTAACCCACTGAGCCACCCAGGCGCCCCAGAGAGAGAATCTTAAGCAGATGCCCCGCTGAGCACAGAACCCAAGGCGGGGCTCAGTCTCATGACCCTGAGACGGTAACTCGAACTGAAATCAAGAGTCAGACATTTAACTGACTGAGCCACCCAGGTGCCCCTTTAATATTTTAGGTTTAAGTAATCTCTGCATCCAATATGGGGCTCGAACTCACAACTCCAAAATCAAGAGCTGAATGCTCCACTGACTGAGCCAGCCAGGCACCCCATGTAGTCAACAGTTTTTAGTTGACTTGTGTAGTGTGCATTCTCATTAATACCTTTCATTTCATGTATCAGTTGGGGACTGGATTTCACTGTGGATAACAAAGACTACGGTGGCTTAAAAATTAGTTTATTTTCTAATATAAAGAAGTCCAGAGGTTGGTAGTTGAGGGTTGATATGGTAACCACAGAAGGAAGGCATCAAGGATCTAGGCTTCTGTCTCTCCACTCTACCTTCCTAGGTACCTGGCTTCCATCTTCACAAAGTGCCGCTGTGGTGTAGAGCTGTGGGGAGCTCCAGTCATCATTATTTATTGCTAGTCTTAGCAAGAAATAATGGGAGGGTAAGCACAAACAGGCAAAAAAGGATTGTGGCAGTTGTCTGCCCCCTTTTAAAGAAACACTGAGAGTCCAGTGCAAAAGCTTTACTTTATACCTCTTTGGCTAGAACTTAATCAGACGACCATACCTATTACCAATGGAGGAAAAACAACAACAACAACAACAAAACAACCCACAAACAAACAAACAACTTTTTTTTTTAAAGATTTTTGTTTATTTATTTGACAGAGATCACAAGTAGACAGAGAGTCAGGCAGAGAGAGAGAGAGGAGGAAGCAGGCTCCCCGCTGAGCAGAGAGCCCGATGTGGGGCTCGATCCCAGGACCCTGGGATCATGACCCAAGCCAAAGGCAGAGGCTTTAGCCCACTGAGCCACCCAGGCGCCCCCAAACAAACAACTTTTGAATGAATCCAATCTAAATGTATTTTTTTAAAATTTTTAAAAGATTTTATTTATTTATTTAACAGACAAAGATCACAAGTAGGCAGAGAGGCAGGCAGAGAGAGAGGAGGAAGCAGACTCCCTGCTGAGCAGAGAGCCCGATGTGGGGCTCCATCCCAGAACCCTAGGACCATGACCTGAGCCAAAGGCAGAGGCTTTAACCTGCTGAGCCACCCAGGCACCCTAAATGTATTTTTTTAATGTTTATTGGTACAGTAGAACTTTTTTCTTTAGATTTTTATTTATTTATTTGACAGAGAGAGAGAGATCACAAGTAGGCAGAGAGCCAGGCAGAGAGAGAGGAGGAAGCCGACTCCCCGCTGAGCAGAGAGCCCAACGCGGGACTCGATCCCAGGACCCTGGGATCATGACCTGAGCTGAAGGCAGAGGCTTTAACCCACTGAGCCACCCAGGCGCCCCTAAATGTATTTTTTTAAGTGCAATTTTGAATGTATTTGAAAAATGTCCCTAAGCAGAGGGGAGAATGGTGATAGTGGGTAGGCCACTAACACTTCCTGCCATAATTCTTGAATTTTCTGTATATGACATCCCAGTGTTTGACATTAAGTTGTCCTCAAAATCAATGAATAAATGAATAAAGCATTTTTAGACAAAGCAAGCAGTTCATGGCACAATATTTTAAAATGAATGGACTTCCATTGCAGAGCAGTTTTAGGTTTATAGAAAATTTGAACAGAGGGGCGCCTGGGTGGCTCAGTGGGTTAAGCCGCTGCCTTCGGCTCAGGTCATGATCCCAGGTCCTGGGTTCAAGCCCCACATCGGGCTTTCCGCTCGGCGGGGAGCCTGCTTCCTCCTCTCTCTCTGCTTGCCTCTCTGCCTACTTGTGATTTCTCTCTGTCAAATAAATAAATAAAATCTTTAAAAAAAAAAAAAAAAAGAAAAAGAAAATTTGAACAGAAAGTAAAGAGAGCTCCCGTATGCTACTTTCCCCATCCCAACACACACATACACATAGTTTTTCCTACTATTAAATCTTGCACTGGTGTGGTACATTTGTTACAATTGACGAACCAATATCGATACATTATTACCAACTAAAGGGCATAGTTTATTTTAGGGTTTTCTCTTTGTGTTGCACAATTCTATGGGTTTTGTTCCATGCATAATATCATGCCTCCATTATAGTGTCACGGAGAATAGGTTCACTGCCCTAAAAAATCCTCTGTACTCCACCTGTGCACCCCTCCTTTCCTCCCCAGGAGCTCCTAGCAAGCACTGAGCTTTCTTTTCCTTCCTTCCTTCCTTCCTTCCTTCCTTCCTTCCTTCCTTCCTTCCTTCTTTCCTCTCTATCAAGAGAAAGAGCGTGTATGCAAAGGGTGGGTGTAGAGGCATAAGGAGAGGGAGAGAGAAAATCTCAAACAGGCCCCACACTCAGTGCTCAGTGCAGAGCTTGATTCAGCGCTCGATCCCAGGACCTGGTCATGAGCTGAGCCAAAATGAAGAGTCAGACACTTAACCGACTGAGCCACTGATTCTTTTACCGTTGCCTTTTCCAGAACGTCATGTAGTTGGAAACATAAAGTATGTACTCTTCTCAGAATGGCTTCTTTCACTTAGCAATATGCATTTAAGATTCTCTATGTCCTTTAGTGGTTCGATAGTTCATTTCTTTCTATTGCTGAAATATAGTCCATTGTATGGATGTGCCACGGTTTGGTTATACATTCATGTATTAAAGAACATCTTGGTTGCTTTCAATTTATGACTAAAGCTTCTATAAACATTTGTGTGTAGGCTTTTTTTTTAAATAGATTTTTTAAAAAAGATTTTATTTGTTTGACAGAGAGAGAGAGAGAGAGAGATCACAAGTAGGCAGAGAGGCAGGCAGAGAGAGAGGGCAAAGCAGGCTCCCTGCTGAGCAGAGAGCCCGATGTGGGGCTCCATCCCAGGACCTTGAGATCATGACCTGGGCCGAAGGGAGAGGCTTAACCTACTGAGCCAGCCAGGCGCCCCTTAAATAGATTTTTGTTTATTTATTTGTTAGAGAGAGAGAGTGCACAGACAGGGAGAGTTGTAGGCAGAGAGAGAGAAACAGGTTCCCCAATGAGCAAGGAGCCCAATGCGGAACTCGATCCCAGGACCCTGAGATAATGATCTGAGCCCAGGACAGCCCCTTAACTGACTGAGTCACCCAGGCATCCCTGAACATCTTTTCATATGCTTATTTTGGATAGCCTATATCTTCTTCTTCTTTTTTTTTTTTATTTTTTTGTTTGTTTGTTTGACAGAGAGATCACAAGTAGGCAGACAGGCAGGCAGAGAGGGAGGGTGAAACAGGCTCCCTGCTGAGCAGAGAGCCTGATGTGGGGTTCGATCCCAGGACCTTGAGATCATGAACTGAGCAGAAGGCAGAGGCTTAACCCACTGAGCCACCTAGGCACCCCTAGCCCATATTTTCTTCAGTGAGATGTCTATTCAGGTCTTTTGCTCACTTTTTAACTGGGTGTTGAGTTTCAAAAGTTCATTGTATATTCTGCATAGGAATCCTTTTTTTTTTTTTTTTTTGGCAGAAGTTTTTCATCATGTTTTCTAGTTTCTCAAATTTCTGCTTATTTTGTTATAATTCCCTTTTTCAGTCCTAATATTATTTATTTGTTGCTACTTCTCTTTTATCTGTATCTATCTCATAGAAACTTGTTTTCTTTATTGGTCTTTCCAAAGACTTAAGTTTAGTTTTTTGGCCATCTGTATTATATCTTTTTCTCTTTTCTTAATCTTTATCTTCTTCCTTTTACTGTTTTGGATTTATATTTTTGTTTGTTTCTCATAATGTATTAGGATGATCACATATATTTATTTATTTAAAGATTATTTTTAAATTTATTTATTTGTTAGAGAGAGAGAGAGTGAGCACAGGCAGACAGAGTGGTAGGCAGAGGCAGAGGGAGAAGCAGGCTCCCTGCCAAGCAAGGAGCCAGATGTGGGACTCCATCCCAGGACGCTGGGATCATGACCTGAGCTGAAGGCAAATGCTTAACCAACTGAGCCACCCAGGTGTCCCGATGACATATATTTAGTTTTTAGTCTTATTTTCTTTTTTTTTTTTTTTAAAGATTTTATTTATTTATTTGGCAGAGAGAAATCACAAGTAGGCAGAGAGGCAGGCAGAGAGAGAGGAGGAAGCAGGCTCCCTGCTGAGCAGAAAGCCCGATGTGGGGCTTGAACCCAGGACCTGGGATCATGACCTGAGCCGAAGGCAGCGGCTTAACCCACTGAGCCACCCAGGCGCCCCTAGTCTTATTTTCTACTGTAAATGCATATAAGGTTATTATTTTACCTGTATCCTATAAACTTCATATGTAGTATTTTTATTACCTCTCAAATCAAATATTACAACTTTGCATTGGGATTTCTTCTTTGATATTTCTATTATTAAGATGTTTTTTAGGGGCACTTGGGTGGCTCAGTCATTAAGCATCTGCCTTTGGCTCAGGTCATGATCCCAGGGTCTTGAGATGGAGCCCCACATCAGACTCTCTCCTCGGTGCGAAGCCTGCGTCCCCTTTCCCCATTCCCCCTGCTCACGTTCCCTCTCTGGCTGTCTCTCAAATAAATAAAATCTTGAAAAAAAAAAAAAAAATCTCCAGGAGCACCTGAGTGGCTCAGTCGGTTGAGGGTCTGACTTCGGCTCAGGTCATGACCTCAGGGTCCTGGGATCGATCGAGCCCTGTGTGGGGCTCCCCACTCAGTGGGGAGTTTGCTTGTTCCTCTGTCTCTGCATCTCTCTCAAATAAATATATAAAATCTTTTTTTAAATTTTTTTAAGAGTTTATTTATTTATTTACTTATTTATTTGACAGACAGAGATTACAAGTAGGCAGAGAGGCAGACAGAGAGAGAGAGAAAGAGAGAGTGAGAGGGAAGCAGGCTCCCCACTGAGCAGAGAGCCTGCTGTGGGGCTCCATCTCAGGACCCTGAGATCAAGACCTGAGCTACAGGCAGAGGCTTTAACTCACTGAGCCACCCAGGCACCCCACATAAAATCTTTTTTAAAAAGATGTTTTTTAAATCTCTTAATATAGTTTTAAAAATAATCATTTTTTTATTGACTTCTAACTTAATTGTAATACAACCAGAGAATGAGATCTGTGCGATAGCAATTTTTTACAATTTGTAGGAAGTTGCTCAATGGCCTAAATCAAAATTAATTTTCTTAAATTTTCCTTGTTTTAAAAAGTATTTGTGTTCTTAAAATGCTAGGTGCAGAGTTCTATACCTTAGTTGCTTAGGAAATGTTAATTAATGGGGTGCCTGGGTGGCTCAGTTGGTTAAGCATGACTCTTGATTTCAACTGAGGTCACGATCTCAAGGTTGTGAGATTGAGCCCTGGATTGGGCTCTGTGTTGAGCGTGGAGCCTGCTTAAGATTCTCTCTCTCTCTCTCTCCCTCAGCCTATCCCCCTTCGTGCACATGCTCACTCTCTTAAAAAAAAAAAAAAAAGTTAATTAATGGTGTTGGAGATATTCCTGCAATGGCTAGTGATTCTTGGATATCATTACCTATGTAGGTGTTATTGACTGTTTTGTGTCTTCTCAAAATTTATAAGCTGAAAACTAACCCCCAGTATAATGGTATCAAGAGGCATGGGCTTTGGGAGGTGATTAGGTCATGAGAGTAAATCCTCATGAATGAGATTAATGCCTTTTATAAGGCATTAATGAAAGAGCTCCTTATCCATTGGCCAAGTGAGGACACAATGAAAAGACAGGGGTCTATAAAGTAGATGGCAGACACTTACCAGACAATAAATCTGCCAGCACTTTGATCCTGGACTTCCCAGCCTCCAAAACTATGAGAAATCAATTTTTGTAGTTTATAAGCCACCTACTCAATGGTATTTTGTCATAATAGCCTAAATAGACTAAGTCAAAGAGTGAGGTACTATAAAGCTCACTGGGAATTCTTTATACCCAGATGGGGCTTGTTGGATTGGACCTTTAATTTAGGGTGATTGCTTATGGACCCAGACAGTTTATCATGATATGAGGGAGGAAATATTTTTCCTCTACCCGTCTATATTTTTTCTGGCTGGTCTATTAGTTAAATTGACATAAGACTGATGGAAGAGGAGAAAACAAATTTAATTATGTACACATGAAAGCCCTATAAGAATGAGACCCAAGGACAAGCCAGGCCATTGAGTCTTATATGCTGTCCTAAGCTAAAGATTAAGATAGCAGCCTGAGCCTTCAAATGGGAGGAGGGTAATTCAGGACAAGAAGAAGAACAGATATTTGGGAATTAGATCTTTGCCCTGCCATACATTAAAAGTTATTTAAAGTTATCTCTGGTAATAGCTCTTTCTCTGGGCCAGACCCCCATTCTGAATTCTTTTAGGTAGTTAAGGGAGAGGTAAAAATTTTCTTGAATCTGCTGGGTCTTAATTGCCTTTAGCTCGGAATAATCCACATGCCAAAGTGGCACATGTTGGTGTCATGTATTCTGTTCTTTCTCAATGGGATACCTCAAATGTCAATATTCTGTTGTTCTAATCAAATTTGTCTTATAAAATTATACTGAGATTTGTCTGCTGTTATCTCCATTATTATTCTTTTGCTTTTTTTGGGTTTTATAAACTTTTCACTCCTTTACTTTCATTAAAAAAAAAAAAAAGTTTTGGGGTGCCTGGGTGGCTCAGTCGGTTAAGCGGCTGCCTTCGGCTCAGGTCACGATCCCAGGTCCTGGGATCAAGCCCACATCAGGCTTCCTGCAGATCAGAGAGCCTGCTTCTCCCTCTCACAGTGCTCTGTCTACTTGTGCGCTCTCTATCAAATAAATAAACAAAATCTTAAAAAAAAAGTCTTATTGAAATATACATACATTCAGGAAAGTGTGAAATATACATACATTCAGGCTCCCAGGACTCCACAAATATGCAACCTGGTTTCCGCATGTAAACCAGCGCTCAGATGAAGAAATAGACCATTATCAGCACTTCATGAGCCTCCCCATGTTTTCTTCCAGAATCATTACTCCACATTGACTAACAGCGTAGTATTTGGGTAGTTTCCAGGTTAGGGCTATTGCCAATTGTAGGTACGGGCTTTTTTTTGTGTTGGTCCTGTCAGTGAACATATGTGCATATTTCTGTTGGGCATTTACCTCAGACTGAAACTGTTGGGACATAGGCTATACCTGTATTCAGCTTTATTGATAGTGCCAAGCAGTTTAACAAGGTGACTGTACCAGTTTATATTCCCTCAGCAGCCTGTGAGAGTTCTGGGTGCTCCACATTCTTGTCAATACTTGGGTGTTTTCTGTCCCTTTCATTTTAGCCTTTCTGGTTGGTATGTAAAAGCATCTCATTGTGGTTTTATTATTATTATTATTATTTTAAGATATTTATTTATTTATTTGACAGATAGAGAGATCACAAGTAGGCAGAGAGGCAGGCGGGGCCGGGGGGGGGGGGGGGAAGCAGGCTCTCCACTGAGCAGAGAACCCAATGCGGGGCTTGATCCCAGGACCCTGAGATCATGACCTGAGCCAAAGGCAGAGGCTTAACCCACTGAGCCACCCAGGCGCCCCTATTCTATTATTTTTTAAAGATTTTATTTATTCATTTTACAGACAGAGAGAGAGAGAGCGAGAGAGGGAACACAAGCAGGGTTAGTGGGAGAGGGAGAAGCAGGCTCCCAGGACTCAGAGACCATGACCTGAACCAAAGGCAGACACCCAGGCACCCTCATTGTGGTTTTAATTTGCATTTCCTTTTTCCTTTTTTTCTTTTTTTTTTTTGAGGTGTTTCAGGATGGAGTATTAAAAAGCAGGGGGCTAATTCTCTACATCTGCCATAAATTTCCGCTGTATGGGTACTTACCTAATGGAACTTAGAACCTCTTTTCCTGTACAGGAGGCAGTATAATACAGAGAATGAGGGCAATAAGCTTTGCAAGAAGATAGACTGAGGTTTGATTTTCAGCTCTAATGCTTCCTTGCTACTACCTTGAGAATTTATTTAACCTTTCTCCATTTTATGTAAAATGTCACTGCTAATGGTACTGCTTCAGTAGTCTGTTTTGAGGATTAAATGAGATAAAATACATAAAATAATTTCCCAGCACGCGGTGTGTACATAGTCAACAAACGGCAGCTATTATTATACCTTATATTCTTTACGCTCATCTCTTTTCTCCTTCTGTTACACTTTCTATTGACAGAGAAACAATACATCGCACTCATTAGCCTCTTGACATATAATAGTTGCTGATAAAGACTAGTTGAATGAATGATTTTTAAATATAAACATAAGGTGTTGTGGTTATTGTTATAAAAGATGGCATAATTATTACAATGGCAATAGTACAAAATGCACTGCTAATCAGGAATACAATATTTAAACAAGTGTCTCTCCCATTTACCTTTGTCATTTAACAGTTAAGATAATTAGTGCAGGAGAGTAACATGACTTGAGCTAATTAGTAATAACAATTAGATGTTCCATATGGCATTTGTGAGGATTCCAGAGGCTTCTTCTGTTAAGACCAAAGCCAACACAAAAATACCACAAAAACGAAACACCCCTTTTCTGAAGAGACGTTAAGCCTTTCCAATCTTAACAGATCCTTTGTTCAGCAGTCGAGAAACTGGGGAGGGCACAGCTGCCCCAGCAGCTTCCGTACAACATGGCGTCGCCCATCTGTACACCCCGGCTGGATTTACGTCCTCTTAGTCTGTCGCAGGACCGGAAGTGGTTTCTGCCCTAGTGGATCCGGGTGGGTGCGCGCAGGTGGCCGAGGAGGGTTCCAGTTCTTCAGCGTGAGGTGCCGCAGGTGTTCGGGTTAGGTCCCGGGTCGCAGGTAAGTGAGAACAGGGGATCCGCGGGGCCTTTCACCTGCCTTGTGCGAGGGAAGGAGGGGGATTCCAGTGCGGATTGAGGAGAAGTGGTGTGGAGCTGGAGATGTCACTGTGTGTGGGGGCGACTTATTGCGGGGACCCCGCCGTCCCTGAGCGACTTGGCCCGGCCCTTGTTCCCCTCCCCGGGCGCGGCCTCCTCGCCCCCCACCCCCACGGCGGTTCAGCACCCAGGTGTGCGACGAGGCCTCTCGCCCCGGCCCGGGCCCACCACGCGCTCCCCGGGCCCCTTCGTCTGTCTCTAGGAGCACCTACCAAACCTTCGTGGCCTCTAGACCCCGTCAGCTCAAAAGGAGGCACCGCCCACAGCACCTGGCAACTCCCTGGGCGCTGCGTGTTGCACGCGGCCGCAGTTACGGTTCCCTCCTCTCCATTCGTGGGGACCTGCTCCCGCCCCCGGTGTTACCACCCCTTTCCTCCCAGACCACACCCGCTGCTCTGGGCCCTGCTGGGAGCCAGCTCTTTCTCTTTCCGCATCCCTGGGATGGAGACTCGAACCCTAGAGATGCCTACGAAATTGATCCTTGTTTATTAACATATAAGGAAACCCGACACTTCCTGGGCTTTTTATATACTGATGGGACGCAAACTCTCTAGATACCCGCTCCTTGAGAACACTACATTATTTATGCCATTTTTTAAAGATTTTTTTTTTTTAAGATTTTATTCATTTATTTGACAGACAGAGATCACAAGCAGGCAGAGAGGCAGGCCGAGAGAGAGGAGGAAGCAGGCTCCCCGCTGAGCAGAGAGCCCGATGCGGGGCTCGATCCCAGGACCCTGAGATCATGACCTGAGCCGAAGGCAGCGGCTTAACCCTCTGAGCCACCCAGGTGCCCAAGATTTTTTTTTTTTTTTTTTTTTTTTTAAGTGATGCCTACACCCAACGTGGGGCTCCAGCAGCTCACAACCCCGAGATCGAGAGTCGCGTGCTCCACCGACTGAGCCAGCCAGGCGCCCCATATCGTATTTTTTTTTTAGTTCTATTACATGGATAGCAGGAACTGCATGGGAATATTTTGTTAATTATCAGAATTAGAAAGTGTGGGAGAAAAGCGGCTTAATAGGAAATAATGATTCGTTTTGGTCAGGCTGAGCTGGTTCTAAAAATGTATTCTTTTATATTTAATTTTTAAAATTTATTTATTTATTTGAGAGAGAGTGAGAGCAGAAGCAGGGAGAACAACAGAGGGATTGAACAGGGCTCAATCCCAGGATCCCGGAATCATAACTGGAGCCTAGGCAAACGCCAAACTCACTGAGCCACCCAGGCGCCCTATCCTTTATGTTTATTTTAGTTGTCGTTCATGCATACGGCCTTTAAAAAACAATCATGTAAGAAATTTAAACAAAATGGATTCTGTTTGATCTCTCTCCATCTCCATCTTTACTCTGTTAGCCCTAAAGTAAGACCTGTTACCAGTTTGGGATGTGTTTTTCTATTTCTCTTTCTTAACATTTATTGACAAGTATTCACATAAGTTACATGTATGTAAGATGTAAGATTTCGTGTTAAATTTCTACTAATACGTATTTTACAAATATGGCATATTGTACCTATTCAAGCAGCTTGACTTTTTTATACTTAAAAATGGGTCTTGGAACTTTTTCTTTGTTTATATGTATGTAGAGATCTGCCTTATTCGTTCTACTTGCTCTGTAAATTCCATGGTTTATTATGATTTCATGGTACGTGAGATTCCATAGATTGCTTACAGTTAGACACAGCGTGGCAGAGAACATCCTTCCACATGTGTCTGTGTGCCCATGTGGACGTTACAAACCTGCAGTTTGAATTGCTGTGTGGGACGGTGTGGACATTTAATGGCAAACTGCCCACCCACAGTGTATAATAATGTCTATTTCCCTAGCTCTTTTAAACATTTGATGCTGTTATTCTTTTTCATTTTTGCCAATCTGATGGGTGAAAAATGATGTTGATCAGTGTTTTAATTTGCATTTCCCTAGTTACTAGTGAGATTGGGCATCTTTTCATGATTGTTGGCTGTTGGTATTTCCTCTTTTGAGAAATGTCTCCTTTTAATTGGGCTGTTTTTTAATATGTAGTAGTCTTTTATGTATTCTGGGTATTAATTTTTGGTCATTTATATTTGTTTTAAGTATTTAGTTCCAACTTACTGCTTTTTAAAGTTGGTGCTTTTCTTTTAACTACATGGCATCTTTGTCAAACCATAGTTTTAAATTTTACATTTAAATGTATCAGTGTTTTACTCTATGTATTTTGTATTTTGTGGCTGTCATTCCCTCCCAGAGTGGTTCTCCAGTGCGAGATATTTTGCCCTTCAAGGGCTGTTTGGCAATGTGAGGAGACATTTTTTGGTTGTCTAACTGGGGCTGTGGAATGACAGGCATCCACTGGGTGGGAAACGGGGATGCTGCTAAAACATCCTGCAATGCATAGGAAAGCCCTCCACAACAGGGGATTTCTCTGGACTAAAAAGTCAGTAGTGCTGATGTGGAAAAAACCCTGTTATACCCTAAGGCACAACACGGTTTTCTCTTATGACTATCTTTTCTCCTGTAAACTCTTACATGTTTGAGTTTTTCGTCAGTTCCTCTGGATGTGTGTGAGTGTGTGAGTGAATGGTGTGTGCATAGTTACTGTTTTCCCAACAGTGCCACTCTGAATACTAAGTATACTCTTGATACATTAATCTGGAATGCCACATTTATCATTTACTACTTTCTCACACACACACAATCAGTGTCTGGACTCCTCTGTTCTGTGACCGAATTTTCTGTTTTGCTGGACCAATACCACAATATCTTATGTTAAATATATGTTCTATTTGATATTTAGTAGGACAAATACTCCCTTATGATTATTACTGTCATTACTTTATTGAAAATTGTATATTTTTTCACCTCACATACTCATTTAAAAACTATTTTGGGGGACGCCTGGGTGGCTCAGTCGGTTAGGCTGCTGCCTTACGCTCAGGTCACCATCCCAGGGTCCCACATGGGGCTTCTTGCTCAGCAGGGAGCCTGCTTCTCCCTCTGCCTGCTCTGCCTACTGCTCCCGCTGCTTGTGCTTTCTCTCTCTCTGACAAATAAATAAAATCTTAAAAAAAAAAACAAAACCATTTTGGGACTAATCTTAGTTTCTTTTCCAGATTTTTAGAATTAGCTTGGCAAGCAGTTTTTTTAAGTGGCTTTATGGAAATGTAATTTACATAACTCGATGTTTAAAGTGTACAATTCAGTGGTTTTTTAGTGTATTCACAGTTGTGCAGCCGTTACCACAATCTAATTTTAGAACATTTTCATCACCCCAAAAAGAAACCCATGCCAGTTAGCAGTCATTCCCCATCCCATTCCCCAGTACCCAAGCCCTAGGTAGCCCCTAATCTTTCTGCCTTTATAGATCCAAATCTTTTATATAAAGGCAATCATACAATCTGTGATATTTTGTGACAGGTTTCTTTCACTCAGCAAAATGTTTTTAGGTTTCATCCATGTTGTTGAATGTATCAGTAATCATCCTTTTTTTTAGGGCTGAACAGAATTCCACCCTAAGTTGTATTTGTTTCCTAGGGCTAGGGTAACAAAGTAACACAAACTGGGTGGCTTAAAATAACAGCAGTGTATTCTCTCCCTGTTCTGGAGGTGATAAAGTCCAAAATCAAGGCGTCACCAGGGCTTTTCCATCTCTGATGGTTCTACAGGAGAATCCTTTCTTGCCTCTTAGCTTCTGGTGAGAATTGGCAATCGTTGGCATATTCCAAAACTCTAGCCTGTGCCTCTGTCTTCAGAGAGCCTTCTTCCCTGAGGGTCTGTCTTGATGCCCTAATTCTGTCTCTTGGAGCGTGTTTCTGTGTCTCTTCTTCCTTCATGGAAGGACACCATTTCTCTTGGATTAAAGTCCCGCATTACTTAAAATGACCTCATTTTAACTTGATTATGTGTGCAAAGACCTAATTTTCAATAAGGTCATGTTCACAGGTATCAGGGATTAGGACTTCAAAATCTCTTTTTTTGAGGACCTTATGGATATGGTACATTTTATGTATCCACTTGTCAGCTGAAGGACATATACATTGTTTCCACTTTTTGGCTATTATGAATAATGGGGCTATGAACTTTTGTTTGGACATGTTTTCATTCCTCTTGGGTATATACTTAGCAGTGGAATTGCTGGGTCATATGGCAACCCTATGTTTAATCATTTGAGGAACTGCCAGAGTGTTTTTCAAAGCAGCTGCACCATTTTACGTTCCCACCAGCAATATGTGAGAGTTATAATTTCTCCTTATTATTGCTAGCACTCATTATCTGTTTTTTTTTAATAAAAATTTAAAAAAGGTTTTATTCATATTTGACAGAATGAGAGAGATCACAAGCAGGCAGAGAGGCAGGCAGAGAGAGAAAGAGGGGGAAGCAGGCTCCCCGCCCAGCAGAGAGCCCCATGCAGAGAGCCCCATGCGGGGACTCCATCCCAGGACCCTGAGATATGCCTGAGCCAAAGGCAGAGGCTTAACCCACTGAGCCACTCAGGCACCTCTGTTTTGTTTTGTTTTGTTTTTTAAATTAGAGCCATCCTAGTAGGTGTGAAGTGGTATCTCATTGTCATTTTGATCTGTATTTCCCTAATAGCTTTTCATGTGCTTATTGGCCATAGGTGTATCTTCTTTGAAGAAAAGTCTGTTCAGATCCTTGCCTGTTTTCAACCAGTTTGTCTTTTTTATTATTGAATTGTAAGAGTTCTTTATATATTCTACATACATGCTCTTATCAGATCTATGCTTTGGAAATATTTTCTCCCATCCTGGGATTGTCTTTTCATTCTCTTGATGGTCAATTCATTTTTTAGAAAGTTTTTTAAAATTAAGTTTGCATTACATTTATATGTTATTTTGACTATTTCTGTAAAACAATCTCTTTATTAAAAAAATAGAGTAATTATAGTACCTATTGCAGAAGGTTGTTGAAAGGATTGAGTGAGTACTGTATACATGATTGTATATAATGGACGGTACCTCACGCATGCTATATGCTCTGTGACAGCTGTGTTCATCTCTCTGCTCTTCCAGTCTTCTACGTCTCCAGTAAACTTTTCTATTTTTCTTCATATCAATCTTGCACATTTTGTTGAGTTTATACCTAGCTGTGTGTGTGTGTATGTGGTAGTTGTGTGTGGTTTTAAAAAAGTGTATGTTGCTATTATGAGTGGGCTTTTCTTCATGTTTTTATAATGGTTTTGGAAAGCTCTTGATTTTATATATTCATCAAACTTTCAAAATGGTGAGTTGTGAAAGTTATGACTTACTTATCTGGGTGATTCCAGTGCAGTCATTCTGTTAGGAACCCGTGGTTCTTTTTTTCTTCTTCTTTTTCTTTTTATAATGAAGAGTTACACCCAATGTTGAAATCTCATGATCCAGGGAGTCCTGGGCTCTAGTGACCAAGCCAGCCAGGTGACCTCCCTTGCCCCATCCACCCCGACCCACCCCATGATTCTTTTTCATTCTGCCTTCTTCTGCCTTGATTTGGATCTCCTTCCCTTCCAGGCTCTATTATTGTGAGTCTCCATTCCTCTTGCCTTGCTCTCCTCCAGTCTAGCCCTCACACAGCCACCATGGTGTTCTTTGAAATCTGAGTCTGAGGCTGACACTTCCCTTATAAGTCTTATTGGCTGTCCATTAGGACCCTCATGCCTCGCTCTAGATCTGCTGATTCCAGCACCCTCTGTGTCTGTTTTCTTCTATGCCCACTATGCTCTAGCTCAGCAGTGTCCAATAGAAATATAATGTGAGCCCCATAAATACAGATTTCTAGTAGCCACATTAAAAATCTAAAGAGGGGTAATGTGGGTGGCTCAGTCGGTTAAGTGTCCAACTCTTGATTTCGGCTCAGGTCGTGATCTCAGGGTTGTGAGATCGAGCCCCATCTCAGGCTCTGCACTCAGTGGGGTGTCTGCTTGACTGAATCATACAATTAAAAATGGTTAAAATGGTAGATTTTGTGTTTTGTATATATTACTAAAATAAAAAAAGTCCACCTTAAAAATCAATATGGAAATGATCAATAAGATACTTTCACATTTTTTCATAGTAAGTCTGCAAAGTTCTATATTTTACAATTACAGTACACATTACATTTGCTTGAACTTTCTCACCTATACTGTGGTGTTTCCTACCTTTTGTATCTTATACGTGCTGTTCCCTCTGGCCTGGTGTGCCCTTCTCCTAGCTGCCTGCACACCTGAATGTCTCGCGCTCAGTTTTTGACCCCAGCATCAGCCTCCCCCACACTCTGTCCTGGAGCGTTCCTGTTAGCAATACCCGGGTCCCTTCCTCTTTGCCAAACCCGGGCTCCCGCGGTGTTCTCTCCCTGCCCTGCAACCTGTTCACTACAGGTGTTTCTCCTTTCCTGAATCCCAAATTTTTGAGAGCATATTGTGCCTTTTAACTCTTTACCTGGAGTCTGACACAGTGGCTGGCTTATTGAAAGTGCTACATACAGGTTTGCTGAACGAACCCTTTGGCTGGAAAAATACCCACACAAAACTTCTCCATGTAAGAATGAATTAATATGTGTTTTGAATGTTGCCAAACATTCCCTCATGTGGAGGTACCCTGCTTGCTCCTTCTGGTTCCCTGTGAGGCCTTTCTCTTACATGGGCCACAGGTGACAAAGAGTATGTCAGGACCTTACCATATGCCTGGGAACTCCATATCTGAGGGAGCCGTTCTCAGTGGAAGCGAATCAATAATATTTTGTTTTTTAAGCATTTTCTACTTTAATGTCACCTTATTTTAATGTTATGAAATATGGAGATAGTATGAGATGCAAAAATAAATGTAAAATATGAATTAAAACACATGTGAGAAGATGTAATTTTCTTTGAAAACAAAAATTCACTTATCTCTGCAAAATGATTTCTAAGTTGAGAGGGAATGCACAATCAAGATGCAGATTGGTCTCAAAGGATGAAACATTTGGCTGAAACAAACAAGAAATTTAAAAGAAAGAAATGTAAAGCTTTGGACGTAAGTGCAAAGTATACATTATAAGTTTATTAAATGGGGGACTCGATTTGATATTAGTGAATTTCAATTGACCACAAGCTTTATATGATCCACCATTGGGTTTCTCTTCTACTCAAAAACAAGTCATTTCATGTTGCATTAATAAAATCTAGGGTCCAGATATTAGGAAGAAGTAGTAGCAGTGTCGTCTACACCAATCGGACCCTATGTCAAGTACTGAATACTGACCTGAGTGCCACATTTTAAGAGATACATTGACAAAATTAGAGGTGTTTAGAAGGACCTGGCCACACTGGTGACCCTCCTAGGTCATAGGAAGGCTGCTTAGATTAAGAAGAATGTTCTAAGGGAAGCCATAAAAGTTGTCTTTACATATCTCACAGGCTCTCAGGAAGGAGGAAACATTGTTGTCATTTCAGGGGCCAGACTGATCATCAAAGACATCAAAGAGAGCAATTTCTGGGTGGCCCAGTCAGTTAAGTGCCCAACTCTTGATTTCCGCTTGTCATGATCTCGGGATTGTGAGATTGAGCCCCATGTCCACCTCCATGCTGGGTGTGGAGCCTGCTTAAAATTTTCTTTCTCCAAAACAAACAAACAGCACCTAAAAAGAGAGCAATTTCCTTCTTTCTTTCTTTTCTTTTCCTTTCTTTTCTTTTCGTTCTTTAGTTCTTTCTTCCTTTCTCTTTCTTTCTTTCTCCTTCTTTTCTTTGAGAGCGATTTCTAAGTAGGGAACTTTTGCAGAATGCAAGGACTTTTCAACAAAAACTGCCTCTTAAAGTAATGAACTCTGTTCCTAAAAGTATTAGAGACCAAGTCATGCTCTGTCAGGATTACACAGCAAGGATTCTTAACTGTGCAGGAGCTGAATTTGGCTCCTGCATTTTCACTCTGTGATTCTTTGTTTTGCTTTAATTAGGAGTTCTGTGGTTTATAGTGCCCAGTAGCAGTAAGAGCTGACATTTATGGAACCCTAATGTGCTAGTCGGTATGCTAAGTCAAGTATATTGATCACCTTACTTTTTAAGACTCACAGGAGTCTACAGGGTCTATCTTTCCCATTTTACCAATGAGGAAACAGAGACTTGGAGAAGTTCAGTGAATTCCCCAAGTTACATTGCTAGCAAGTGGCAGAGGCTGGATTTGAACCCAGGGTGTTTGACACTAGGGCCCTTGTCCTTATCCTCTACCTTAGGCTGCTCCCTGAACAGCTGAACATACTTGTTTGCTTGGTGGCTCAATGGGTTGGGCCTTTGCCTTCAACTCAGGTCATGATTTCAAGGTCCTGGGATCGAGCCCCACATCAGGCTCTCTGCTCATTGGGGAGCCTGTTTTCCCTTCTCTCTCTGCCTGCTTCTCTGCCTACTTGTGATCTCCCTCCCTCTATTTCTGTCAAATAAATAATAAAAATAAAATCTTTTTAAAAAATGTGATTTATTTCAGGAATATAATCATGTCTTAAGTGGGATATTTATATTGCATATCAGTAAAAAGCATCAATTTAAAAAGTGCTTTTCTGGGGTGCCTGGGTGGCTCAGTGGGTTAAAGCCTCTGCTTTCAGCTCGGGTCATGATCCCGGGGTCCTGGGATCGAGCCCCGCATCGGGCTCTCTGCTCAGCGGGGAGCCTGCTTCCTCCTCTCTCTCTGCCAGCTTCTCTGCCTACTTGTGATCTCTGTCTGTCAAATAAATAAAATCTTTAAAAAAAAAATAAATAAAAAATAAAAAGTGCTTTTCTAATTATCAAGAGATACACATACTTGGATAGAATTTGAAAAGTCAAAATTATAATCCTACTACCATTAGGTAATCACTGTTTTCAGTTTGATGTTCAATTACTGGTACAATTTTATTTTATTTTTTAAAAAGATTTTATTTATTCATTAGAGAGAGCACATAAGCAAAAGCAGCAGCAGAGGGACAGGGAGAAGAAGCTGACTCCCTGGGCTGATCAAGGAGCCTGATGTAGGGCTTGATTCCAGGTCTCTGGGATCATGACCCGAGCCAAGGGCAGCCACTTAACTGACTGAGCCACCGAGGCATCCCTACTATGTACAAAAAAAAAAAAAAAAAAAAATTAAAATGGCAGATTGTTTTTAGTCATGGGAAGTGGTGAAGCATTGAAAGCTTTGGATCCTAGAGCAAGCCCTTAGAGAGGTATCTTAATTTGTTTGGGCTGCTAAAGTAGAATGCCACAGACTGGGTGAATCATAAAAAACAGAGATGGATTTCTCTCAATCTGGAGGCAGGAAGTCCAGGATGCCAGCCTGGTTAGGGCCTGGTGAGGGCCCTCTTTCAAAAGGCAGACCTCTGACTTCTCATTGTAGCCTCACATGGCGAGATCAGAGAGAGTCAAGCTTTTGTAAGGGCACGGATCCCATTATGGGGGCTCCACCCTCATGACCTCACCCAACCCTAATCACCTTCCAGAGGCTCCCCTTCCTAACACCATCACACTGGGGGAGAGGATTTCAACGTATGAATTTTAGAGGGACATAGACTTTCAGTTTGTAATGCAAAATTTGATTTTTCTCATTTCTGACCCAGCATTGAACCATATTGTTTTTTTTTCTTATTACCATCAAGGCTCAGTAAGGGGAAGAATACTTTTTTCATTGGAATAAACAGATTTTTATAATTGGATGGTTAAAATAGAGACATTTATCATAAAATGTAACATCTTGGATTGAGTTTTATTCATTCGATGAGTATTTATTGTTATGAGCTCTGTGATAGTTACTGGGGATATATGTTGTGTTGAAGGAGACAAGTAAGCTCCCTGTTTTCATGGAGTTTACAATCTAGTACGAAAGACAGTGAATAAACCAACAGTTAGTTATTCATTAGGCCAACAGGTAAACATCAGAAATATTGCTGATTTTTTTTTAATATTGCTGAGTTTTGACAAATGTGCGTACCTGTAAGCCAAGCTTCCATCAAAACTTGGGATATTACATGCAATTCTAGAAAGTTCCCTCTTGCCTGAAATGCTCTTCCCTAGATTTTCATGACTGGCTCTTTTTTTGATACTCAGTGCTCAGCTTAAATCTATCTTCCCTGTAACCGCCCTCCCCCCACCCCAAGGCAGCTACTGTTCCAATCTTTTTCTACTATAGATTAATTTTAGTTGTTCTAGAACTTTATGTAAATAGAACCATACAGTATCTCTTTTGTATCTGGCTTCTTTCACTCAGCCTAATGTTATTTAAGATTCATGCATGTATCTTTAGTCTTATGAATAAAGCTGTTACGAACATTCTTAAGTAAGTCTTTTCGTGGATAGATTTAATTTTATCCAGCTTGGGACTCAGAGAATTGTACTAAATCTGATGACCTCCATCTTCCCACTCTTCATTACATGGATGTTGAGTTTCTCAATCTAGCCTTCATGTCTCTGCTGTTTTCTATATCTTTCTGTGCTACATTCTGAGTGAGTTTCTCAATTTCCTAACACTCTCATCTCACTGTCTGATCTATTTAACCTGTCTGTTGATTACTGGACTTTTAAAAAATTTTAACAATTATCTAGAATTTCTATTTTTTTGTTGTTTCCTGTTGATGTATTAGATTATTTTCCTTAATTTCCCTGAGTGTTATTTTTTTTTAAGATTTTTTTTATTTATTTGACAAACAGAGATCACAAGTAGGCAGAGAGGCAGGCAGAGAGAGAGAAGAGAGGATTAAGCAGGCTGTCTGCTGAGCAGAGGCCGGATGCCATGCGGGGCTCAATCCCAAGACCCTGGGATCACCACCTGAGCCGAAGGCAGAGGCTTAACCCACTGAGCCACCCAGGCACCCCTTGAGTGTTATTATTTTAACGTTCCTTTCAGATCTCAGGTAATGGGTATTTTTGTTTGGTTCTTATGTGAACTGTGTTTTTTTTTTTATTGGCTTTAGGGTTTTTACATTTTTTTTTTCTTATTATTCATTTGTGATTGCTCTTCTAGGGACTGATGTTCTGTGGAGGTCCTTTGTGTTTCCTGTGTGTTAGAAACACACACACAAACACACACTCCAACAGAATGCACCAATTCTAACCATTTTAGTTTTAGTTTCTTGGCTTAGGGTTTTCTTTCGTGAGGTTAATGTGAACTTTGGCCCTGGACTACTTCACAGTACAGGCTTGAGCATCTGCCTTCCCATGAGGAGCTCTGTTCATACTCCCAGCCTTGGGCAGGTGGCTTGCCTGGACGTGGTGGGTGAGCGCTTTCAGTTCCTGTTCACGGACAAGGTAGCACTCTCCTGGGTCTCAGCTGTGCCCTGGGCTTGTGGCCTAGACTTCTGGTCATGGGCTGGTATGAGATCTGGTCTCTGCCCATCTGTATCTCCCACCCACTTCCATTTCTGGTACCTGATGATTTCCCTTTCTTCTTTTTGAGTTTAACTCTGTATTATATATATATATACATTTATATATGTATATATATATAAAACAATATGTAATAAATATATATTTATATATAATAAATAATATGTATTATTTAATATATATTAAAAAGATAAATGTTTTCTCCAGCATTTTGTATTGTTTCCAGGGGGAAAGGAACGTTTTTTTTTTTTTTTTAAGTCTTCTCAGAGTATTTTAACTAGAAGTTTGTGCAAATTTTTTAATCTCATTAAGCCTTCAATAAAAAGTACTGGAGAAAGTACACATGAATACTTAGCACAGTTTCTGCAATAAAGTAAATCTTTTTAAAACAACACAGCCGTTTTTTTGTTTTCATTAGCAGTGTAATAATTGTTGTGATTTCATTTTTCATCTCCAGTGCCAAATATCTCTGTAGGTATGACCATAGCCCAGGGTTGTTGTAAATACTGAATTATTTTAAAAAACAGTTGTTACTGAAGCTTTGAAAAATGATAAAAATAGTACACATTAAATGGGAAACTCTCAGCCATAGATAAGCGTAGGCAGGGTCTAGCAGATCGCTGTGTCTTTGGGCATTAGAGATTTTAGGCCAGAGCCCACAGATGGGTGGCACAGAGCCCAGAGTGTTTTTGTTTGGCTGGTACAGTGTTTTAAAAACTGTAAATTTGTTGCTGACACAAAAATAGTGACATTTTGCATAAAATTTAGATATCTGACTTCTCTTGAATAATGGAGTTATCTAGATCATACTGGGCCTGCTTCCCAAAAAGGATCAGTCACTTTGTACTGAATGGTGTCTGTCCCATGATTGCTCTCCTTGCGTGACTGAGGCCAAGGGCTGCTTACCCTTTATTGTTACATATTTTCTGCTGTTATTTAAGTAGTACAGAAATAGTACTATATATCCATTTCCTCATCAAAAATAGGAAAACAAAAGATAGATGGAGAAACCAATGTGTGATAAGAAAAATGGAAGAGAGATTATTGTGTGGGGTTCCCCTGACTAAAGCCATCTGCCATTCTTAATTTTTTTTAATTGTATGAAATACTAGAACATCAAATTGATCGCAGTGACCACCTAAGGGTAGTAGGATTATAATTAATTTGATTTTTTTTTAAGGTTTGATTTTTTTTTATTAGAGCACAAGCAGGGGGAGCGGCAGGCAGAGGGAGAGGGAGAAGCAGGCTCCCTGCTGAGCAAGGAGTGCGATGTGGGACTTGATCCCAGGGCCCTGGAATCATGACCTGAGCCAAAGACAGCCACTTAACTGGCTGGGCCACCCAGGCGCCCATGATTTTTCAGATTCTATACAAGTGCGTCTATGTTCAGGCGCCCTGTTGTCACAGGATTAAGTGAGTGCTGGGCAGCTGGTAGAGGGCAGGGGGTTTTCTCCGGTGGGAATGAATGAAGACAGCAATAGATGGAGTACAGAATGTACAAAAGTGAGAAAAATAAATATCACTCCACATGGAAATTTGTAGCATTTTGTGTTAGTTTGTGGACACATAGATTATAAGTAGAACACTTTTTAGGGGAAAACATGTTTCCATCTGGGTTTAAAGCCTGTATGTAAATATATTGTTGCCACTTGTTTTGCAGATTGTGGGATTAGTGATATGCTTTCCTAAACAGCAAAAAAAAAGTTGAAGATGTCTAGATACTTAATGGCTTTGACAGTGACCACCCTTGTTGGTGTGGCCGTGGGCGGGTTTGTCCTGTGGAAAGGCATCCGGAGGCGGAGGAGTAAAGCGAGCCTCAACGCCCAGAGCCTCGACACCCAGAGCCTCGACACCCACACCGGGCAGCAGCAGCAGCAGCCGCAGCAAGCACCCAGCAGTGGGGAGTCACCCTCCCCGGAAGAGGACCAGCGGTGTTCCAGTGCCCCCCGAGCCTGGTGGGAGGAAAGGATCCTCGGAGCGAAGGTGGTCACGGTGTCCCAGGAGGAGGAGTGGGATCAAATTGAGCCCTTGCTTAGGAGTGAGTTACAAGATTGTCCAGTGCTTGGAATTGACTGTGAGTGGGTAAGTTAAACAGCAAAAACAAAACATGTAAATCTTTTCTGCTTTTCTAACTAGATAACTTGAATTGTCACGTCGAGATAAGATTAAAGGAGAATTAGCTTGTTCTCAGCTAGCTCACAAATAGAATTTAGCAGGAGAAGCTCCTTCTCTTCTTAGGATAGAGGAGTGCTCATAGTCATGGGTTCTAGAGTGAGACAAATCTGCACAAGCACCATTTTGAACACTTACCGTTCTTTGAACTTGGACAAGCTTCTTAAGCTCTCAGAGTTTCAGTAAACTTTTATCCAATAGGGAAGTAATGGTATCTCCCTCCCCGGGCTTTTCAAAGGATTCATATTGACAAGCCTAATGAGGGGTTCAGTATGATTTTCACATGTAGTCAGTGCTTATTAAATATTAGCTACTATTAATATTTTTTTTTAAGATTTATTTATTTATTTATTTGACAGAGAGAAATCACAAGTAAGCAGAGAGGCAGGCAGAGAGAGAGGAGGAAGCAGGCTCCCGGCTGAGCAGAAAGCCCGACGTGGGGCTCGAACCCAGGACCTGGGATCATGACCTGAGCCGAAGGCAGCGGCTTAACCCACTGAGCCACCCAGGCGCCCCTAATATTTTTAATAGTATTTTCGTAAGGATGCCATGGAGAAGATAGTTAAGGAAGTCTATCTACTTAAAGAGGAATTATTATACAAAGTAGCATTTAAAGAGATAACAGTTAAAATTTGAAGTACTGTTTACTCTCAGCCAGGTACTTTGCTGTTTTGTTTGCATGTCTTCTTTAATTAATGCAGTAATCCTATGTAGAAAGATACTATTGTTACCTTTACTTTATAGCTAGGAAAGGAGGCATAAAAGTAACCACTTGAGCCCTGGGCTTTCTTAACCATCTGGTTAATGGATCTTTCTTTCTTTCCCTCTTTCTTTCTTTCTTTTTTTTTTTTTTTTAAGATTTTACTTATGTATTTGACAGAGATCACAAGTAGGCAGAGAGGCAGGCAGAGAGAGAGGAAGGGAAGCACGCTCCCTGCCGAGCAGAGAGCCCGACACGGGGCTCGATCCCAGGACACCGGGACCATGACCCAAGCCGAAGGCAGAGGCTTTAACCCACTGAGCCACCCAAATGCCCCATCTTTTTTTCTTTCTTTCTAGATTTTATTTATTTATTTAGAGAGCATGGGAGTGGGGGGAGGGGCAGAGAGCGAGGGAGAAGTAGATCCCAAGCCGACTCATGCCAAGTGCACGTGGGGCTTGATCTCACAACCCTGAGATCATGACCTGAGCTGAAATCGAGAGTTGGGCACTTAGTTGACTGAGCCACCCAGGCACCCCACATCTGGTTAATTTTTCTAGTAGCTCTTCCTTTGGGAGAGTTGTAACATAGTTGGGATGAGGATCGTACAAGGCATCTGTCCCTCTGTTGTTCTGATTCACAGAGTGAGTTTTAATCTCCTTGAAACAGAAGATATTATAAAAGTATAAATAAATCATAGTTATCATTTCTGACTAATTCAGTAGAATGCCTTGCCAAGATTCTCTGCTGTATTTCTCTGGGATATCTAGGATATGGCCTAGAGCCAGGACATGGAATCAGCAGAGGCCCTAAGCAGAAGAGCTGCCACAAAATCAGGTCAGAGCATGGTGGGAGGCCTAGCAGGCGCCAGTGCAGTGATGACCAGGGGGACATGTGGCAGTGTGGGCAAGGCTTCGTGGTCACACAAGACCTCATACCTTGGCTACTGGAGGGTATTTCGTTGTATCAGCAATAATAGTAGTTGTTTCTACCAATGACCTTGGGCAACCAGGGAAGGATTGGATACTTTTGGTATATTCTATATAAGAAACTATATCATTTTAGAAATATTTACACCAACAATAACAGACGAAACCATTGCTGAACTTCAGTAGATGAGGAAAATTCACTCTTGCCCGACACTTTGATTTGCTAACTAAACGGAAGCATCCGTGCATCAGCAGGTTAGTCTGAGCGGAACAGTTAGCGACAGCAGTTGTTTCATGACTGTGGCAGAGGCAGGGATAAGTGAAAGTGGCAAGTAATCCTAAACCTGCTTCCTTTTGGCTTTGGGTAAGTACCCAGCTCCTGCTGGAGGCCACATCTCCCTCAGCTGTGATTGCTTTTCTGATTTCGGCGACAGAAAAGCTTTAGGAAGAGTCATTCATTCCTTGTTCTTGCTTTTCTTTTTTCTTTCTTTCTTTTTTTTTTAGAAATGGGGAAGGAGCAGAGGGAGAGAGAGAATCCGAGGCAGACTCTGTGCTGAGCAGGGAGCCTGATGCGGGGCTCGATCCTACGACCCTGGGATCTCGACCCGAGTGGAAGGCAGACGCTTAACCCACTGAGCCAGCCAGGCACCTCTTTCTCTTTTATAGTTAACATAATTGTCATCCCTCTGGATTCATTCTGCACAATTTCTTTAGGTCTCTTTTGTAGTCCCCTTTTTGCTTTATTTAGTTTTGTCTCATCTGTTTAACTTGCCCCTTAAGTCTTTTTTTCTTAACCTTTTTTTGTGAAATAAAACATACCAAGAAAAATGCCTGAAACAAAAATAGCTAAATGATTTATCTGAGGAGAACAGCTGTGTAACTAGAAACTAGGTCAGGAAATAGAAGATTGTTAGTACCCCAGGAGATCCCCTTATGACCCCTTGTAATCATTATCCTCCAAGGGTTGTCATTATTCTGATTTCATAGTGTTCACATTCTTGTTTTTTGTTATGCTTTTATTACTCAAGCATGCATCCCTAAGCACTCTAATTTGGATGTGCCTGGTTTTTAAATTTAATATATATGAAACAGTCAAGTATGTCTTCTTTTGTGTTCGTCTTCTTTTGCTCAACATTATGTTTGTGATATTTGCCTATGATGTGTGTGACTGTGGTTCTATGCCATATAGTAATCTGTTGTATAAAAATGCCACTATTTACTCATCTGTTCTAATATATATATTTTTTAAAGATTTTATTTATTCATTTGACAGAGAGAGAGAGAGATTACAAGTAGACAGGCAGGCAGAGAGAGGAGGAAGCAGGCTCACCGCCGAGCAGAGAGCCCGACGCAGGGCTTGATCCCAGGACCCCGAGATCACGACCTGAGCTGAAGACAGAGGCTTAACCCACTGAGCCACCCAGGCGCCCCACATCTGTTCTAATATTGATGGATATTTGGGTTGTTTGTGATTTGGAGCACTTACAAAGGATGTCGCAGTGAACATATGCACTCATTACTATTGGGCATATGTATCTATGAGTGGAGTCCTGGATTGTAGAATTGTGTATCATGTTTTACCTATATGGATAATGCCAAGCTGTTTGCCAAAGTGGTTTTCACTAATGTATCCTCCAATCAGTATTATATAAGTGTAACCATTGTTGCAGCTGTTTTCAGAAATGCTTCTACAGGGGCGCCTGGGTGGCTCAGTCATTAAGCGTCTGCCTTTGGCTCAGGTCATATCTTTGGATGGAGCCTTGCATTGGGCTCCCTGCTCAGCGGGAAGCCTACTTCTCCCTCTCCCACTACCCACTACCCCTGCTTGTGTTCCCTCTCCCGCTCTCTGTCAAATAAATAAATAAAATCTTAAAAAAAAAAAAAAAAGGTAGTAGTTCTACTGATTTAACCTCCCACCAAGACTATATAAAAGTTGTCTTTGTCATATATCTTATCAACATTTGGTACTGTCAGATTTTTATTTATTTTTAATTTTTATTTATTTTTTAGTACTGTCAGATTTTAAAATATTAACCGTGTCCATGGGTGTGTAGTAATATTTCATTGTGGTTTATGATTTTCACATTCCTGATTACTAGTGAGGTGAGCATCTTTTTAAAAAGATTTTTTAGGGGCACCTGAGTGGCTCAGCAGGTTAAAGCCTCTGCCTTGGGCTCAGGTCATAATCCCAGGGTCCTGGGATCCAACCCCACATCCGGCTCTCTGCTCAGCAGGGGGCCTGCGACCCCCCCCCCCCCCCGCCCTCCACCTGCCTCTCTGCCTACTTATGATCTCTGTCTGGCAAATAAATAAATAAAATCTTTAAAAAAAAAAAGATTTAGGGCGCCTGGGTGGCTCAGTGGGTTAAGCCGCTGCCTTCGGCTCAGGTCATGATCTCGGGGTCCTGGGATCGAGTCCCGCGTCGGGCTCTCTGCTCAGCGGGGAGCCTGCTTCCCTTCCTCTCTCTCTCTGCCTGCCTCTCTGCCTACTTGTGATCTCTCTCTCTGTCAAATAAATAAATAAATCTTAAAAAAAAAAAAAGATTTAAAAAAATCCAATATATTTATTTAATTGCACCATCTTGCATTTTCTTTTTTTTTTTTTTTTTAATTTTTTTGGAGTTTTTAAATTCCAGTTAGTTAACATACAGTGTAATATTAGTTTTAGGAGTATAATGCGGTGATTTAACACTTCCATACAACACCTGGTGCTTATTACAAGTGCACTTGTTAATCCCTATAACCTATTTAACCTGTCCCCAACCCACCTCCCCCCCAGTAACTGTCTGATTCTGTATAGGTGAGAGTCTGTTTCTTGGTTTGCCTCTCTGTCTCTTTTTTTTTCCCCCTTTGTGTTGTTTCTTAAATTCCACATATGAGTGAAATTATATGGTAATTGTCTTTCTGTGACTAATTTTGCTTAGCTCCATAAATGTTGCAAATGGCAAGACTTAATTCTTTCTTATGGCTGAGTAATATTCCTTTGTGTGTGTGTGTGTATATATATATATATATACCACATCTATGTTTATCCATTCATCAGTCAGTGGACCCTTGGCCTGTTTCCATAATTTGGCTATTGTAGATAATGCTGCTTAAACATTGGGGTGCGTGTATCCCTTTGGATTAGTATTTTTGTATTCTTTGAGTACTGTAATTGCTGGATTATAGGGTAGTTCTATTTTTAACTTTTTTTGTTGTTTGTTTATTTGACAGAGAGATCTCAAGTAGGCAGAGAGGCAGGCAGTGAGGCAGGCAGAGAGGGAAAGCAGGCTCCCTGCAGGGATCCTGATGTGGGGCTCGATCCCAGGAGCCTGGGATCATGACCTGAGGCAAAGGCAGAGGCTTAACCCACTGAGCCACCCAGGCACCCCCTATTTTTAACTTTTTGAGGGACATCAATACTGTTTTCCAGAGTGGCTGCACCAGTTTGCATTCCCATCCACAGTGCAAGAAGGTTCCCCCTTCTCCACCCCCTCACCAATACCTTTTGTTTCTGGTGTTGTTGATTTTAGCCATTCTGACAGGTTTAAGGTGGTATCTCATTGTAGTTTTGATTTACATTTCCCTGATGATGAGTGATGTTGATCATCCTTTCATGTGTCTGTTGGCCATCTGGATGTCTTCTTTGGAAAAACATCTATTCATGTCTTCTGCCCATTTTTTAATTGGATTACTCATTTTTATGGCATTGAGTTTTATAAGTTCTTTATATGTTTTGCGTACTAACCCTTTAGCAGATATGTCATTTACAAATATCTTCTCCCTTCAGTAGATTGTTTTTTAGTTTTGTTGATTGTTTCCTTCACTGTGCTAAAAAGTTTTTATTTATTGGGGCACCTGGGTGGCTCAGATGGTTAGGCATCTGCCTTCGGCTCAGGTCATGATCCCAGGTCCTAGGATCAAGCCCCATATCAGGTTCCTTGCTCCTTGGGGAGCCTGCTTCTCCCTCTGCCTCTGTGTCTCTCTCTCTTTCTCTCGTGAATAAATAAATAAAAACTTAAAAAATTTTTTAAAAGTTTTTATTTATTTTATTTTTTGATTGAGCATCTTTTTACATTTTATTCATCATTTAGATATCTTCTTTCATGGAATGCCTATTCAAGTCTCTTGCCCCTTTTTCTTTGAATTGTTTTTTTCTTACTGATTTAAAGGCATTTTTAAATATATTCTGGCTATGAATCCTTTGTGAGTTAAATGTATACCTTAAATGTTTTCTCCCATTCTGTGAATTTGCCTTACATTATTTTTTTTTAAGATTTTATTTTTAGGTAGTCTCTACACCTAACATGGGGCTCAAACTCACAACCCCAAGATCAAGAGTTGCATGCTCTACTGACTGAGCCATCCAGGTGCCCCATCTGTACATTCTTTTAATGTTATCTTTTGATAATCAGAAGCTCTATATGGCATAGAAGAAGCCTTATCCTACTCATAGTCATAAAGATACTCTCCTAAATTATTTTCTTAGAGATTTGTGGTTTTAACCTTGCACAATTAGATTTACGGGTCACCTGAAATTGGTATGTGTTTCTGTGTGTATGTGTGCATATGCATGTGCGTGCGTGCGTGTGTGTGTGTGTGTGTGTGTGTGTGTGTCTGTAGGCTGTGAGGTAGAGCCAGGTTTCATTTTTTCCCCATATGAATATCCAGTTGTTCTAGCACCATGAATTGAAAAGATAAACCTTTCTTCACTGCTCAGCAATGCCACTTTGCCACAAAACAAGTGTCTGATTATAAGATCTGTTTCTGGGCTCTCCAGGAGTCTGTTTTTCTATTCTTACACTTACGATCACAAACTATCATAGTTACTATTCTTTTATCATGACTCCTGCCATCTTGTTCTTTTTCCAGAATATCTTAGACTTGGTCCTTTACATTTCCTTATTTATTTTATTTATTTCTGCTTTTCAGTTTCTACAAAAATTTTTTTTTGATATTTTGATTGAAATTGTATTGCATCAATAGATCATTTTGTGGGGAGTAACTTCTTATAATACTGAGTATTCTAATCTAAGAATATTTATTTAGACTTTAATTTCTCCTAAAAATCTATTTATAGTTTTCTGTGATTTTAAAAATTCTATTGTAAATGAAATCTTTTTAAAATTTTTTGTGTTTCTTGTATAAAGAAATGCAGTTGATTTTTATGTATGTCTCTTTTATTAGGGGACCTTATTAAACTCATTAATTCAAATTACTCACTTGTAGTGTCTTTGGATTTCTGTGTACACTGTTATATCATTTGAGAATTGATTTTATTTCTTTCCAGTTCTTAAACTTTTTGTTTCCTCTCCTGTTTTACCATGACTAGGATCACAGTGTAATGTTTAGGAGAAGTGGTGATAGTGGGCATCCTTGACTCATTCCCTATCTCAAAATGGTAGCTTCCAACATTTTCATATTGAATATGATATCTGCCATAGGTTTGTTTATAGATCCCTTAACCAGGTTAAATACACTACATCCTATTCTTGGTTTTTTGGGAGGTTTTTATTTATTCTTATTATGAATAATTACTGAATTTTATCAAGAGCTTTTTCTGCATTTCCTTTTTTATTATTTTTTAAAACAATTTTTAAGGGTAGGGGCAAGGGAGAGGGAGGGAATCCTCAAGCAGGCTACCTGCTCAGTGTAGAGCCCAATGTGGGTCTCGATGTCATGACTCAGAGATCATGACCTGAGCTGAAATCGAGAGTCTGACTCTTAACCAGCTGAGCTACCCAGGTGCCCTTTTCTGCGTCTGGAGATGACTGTGTAGTTTTTCACCTTTATTCTGTGGTGATGGTGAAATACATTGATTTTTTTATTTCTGGAGTAAATTCAACTGGGTCGTGATGTCTTATTCTTTTCATACATTGCTGAATTCATTTTGCTAATGCTTTTTAGAGGATTTTTTAAAAACTATGTTCATGAGTGACATTGGCTTATAACTTATTTTTTCTAGAAATGATCCTGCCCCTTTTGATAAAAAAGTCATGCTGATCTCATACAACAGGTTAAGGCTTTCCTTTTTTTTTTTTTTTTTTTTCTTTTTTGCATTCTCTGAAAGAGTTTGTATAAGATCGCCACTCTTTTTTTCTTAAATATTTGGTTAGAATCTGTTGGGGAAGCCATCTGGAGTTTTTTTGTTTTTGTTTTTTTAGGGAAGTATTTGAATTATGGATATCATTTTTTTAATGGTTTTGGAGCTATTCAGATTTTCTGTTTCTTCATGCCTTTAAAAAAAAAAGTTGTTTATTTAGTTATAAGTAAGTGATCTCTACACCCAATGTGGGGCTCGAGCTCCTGACCCCGAGATAAGAGTGGCATGCTCTTCTGACTGAACCAGCCAGTTGCCCTATCTTCTTGTCTGTTTTGGTAAATTATATTTTTCATCTAAAGCTGCTTTCAGATTTTAAAATTATGGGCATTGGGGCGCCTGGGTGGCTCAGTTGGTTGGGCGACTGCCTTCAGCTCAGGTCATGATCCTGGAGTCCCGGGATCGAGTCCCGCATCAGGCTCCCAGCTCCACGGGGAGTCTGCTTCTCCCTCTGACCTTCTCCTCACTCATGCTCTCTTTCACTGTCTCTCTCTTCTCTCAAATAAATAAATAAAATGTTTAAAAAAAATAAAATTATGGGCATAAACTTGTTTATAATATCTTCAGACAGTTTTTCTCCCCAATCTGAAGGATATGTAGGGATGGCTCCCTTTTCATTCTTTTTTTTTTTTAAAGATTTTATTTATTTATTTGACAGAGATCACAAGTAGGCAGAAAGGCAGGCAGAGAGAGAGGAGGAAGCAGGCTCCCCACTGAGCAGAGAGCCCAATGCGGGGCTCGATCCCGGGACCCTGGGATCATGACCTGAGCCGAAGGCAGAGGCTTTAACCCACTGAGCCACCCAGGCGCCCCTCCCTTTTCATTCTTGACATCATTTGTGCTTCTTTCTTTTTCTTGATTACTCCTTTGGGCTTATCAATTTTGTTAGTCTTTCAAGAGAACCAACTTCTCACTTCTGTTGATCTTCTTTATGTTTGTGTTCTGTTTCACTGATGTCTGCTCTCTTTTTTTTCTTCTACTCACTTGGGTATAATTTGCTATCCTCCATTAATTCTTCAGACTACTTCAATCTGACCTCCTCCTAGACCACCCTACTGAAACTGATCAAATTGACAGCGTTCTTGTTTTCTACTCCAGCAGATACTTATGTGGATTTGTGTTATTCTAGCTCTCAAAAAGCATCTGCACAGTTCCTATGTAAGATATTTTTCTTGGTTCTCATGTCTTCACACTCTCCTACCTCCTATCATTCTGTTCTTTCCTCTTTTTCATCTTCTGATTTCCCTTTTACCTCGCATCTGAATATTGAGGCAGCTCAGACTTGGTCTCTTCTATATCTAGCCCAGGGATTGCAAACTCATATGCCTACAAGTTCCAGATGGGAAATGTAAATGAAGATGTGGAGTGATTGTTTGCATTTTTGAGCATACAGAGATACTCTTAAATTTCATAAAGAAATATGCTCCCTCCTTTTTTTCTTTAAATACAAGACCTCTATGATCTTTTATTTTCCTAGTTTTAATAGAGACATGGATCCTTAGAAATATTTCTTTCTATTAGAAAAACAGTGGTGGGGTGCCTGGGTGGCTTAGTTTAAGGGTCTGACTTTGGCTCAGGTCATGATCTCAAGTGGGGTGAGGGGGAGGCTCTGTGCTCAGAGGAGTCAGCCTCTCCCTCTGCCCCTCTCCCCATTTATGCACTCACATTCTCTCAAGTGAATAAATAAAATCTTTAAAAAAAAAAGTGGTATACATCAGTGGTAATTAGAAAATGACAGTTGGCTTCAGTGCTGAGAAGGCATTATGGTGAACTAAGGAGTTCATGCCTTATAGAAATGAGGAAGTGGTTATACAGGTCAAGCCAAGGGTTGCCAGGTTGTCCAGTTCTTTAAAGAGAAACTTTGAATATAGATTTTTTAAAAATGTGAACTTTACTAATTTTTAAATTTTGGTGCAAGTTTTTAAATATGTGAAGACCAAAATAATAATAATAATAATAATAATAATAATAATATTAAACATGTCTGTGGATCAGTGGATATGTCCATGGACCACTAATTTATGTCCTCTCTGTATTCTTCTCTTAAGTGATCTCATCTGTTTTATAGCTTTAAATGTCATTGATATGCTGATGACTCTCAAAATTAGAACTCCAGCCTTTTATATCCACCCGCCTACTTGACATCTTCCCTTCGATGTCTAATAGTCATCTCAAACTTAACATGTTCCTAAAAGAAGTCTTGAGTTTTCTTCCCAAATCTGTATTATCCTTGGTCTTCTCTACCTTTAAGATGAAAATCAGGGAAACATCCAACCCCCTAAGGGCTAACCAACAGAAATGATAGGATTGAAAGTCAGACACATGGGGCACATGGGTGGCTTGGCCAGTTAAACATCAGCCTTCAGCTCAGGTCATGATTCCAGGGTCCTGAGATAGAGTCCTGAGTGGGGCTCCCTGCTCAGCGGGGAGCTTGCTTCTTCCCCTCTCTCTCTGCACCCTCACCCTGCTGGTACTGTCTCGCTCTCTCTAGCTCTCCCTCTCTCTTTCTCAAATAACTAAATAAAATCTTAAAAAAGAAAAAAGAAAGTCAGACACAAACAGGCAGTTGTGGTATGCTGGGATTCCTCAATAGCAAAATATATAGAAATTCAGAGAAGTGGTTGCAGAAATAGGAAATAACACAGCATGCTACCAGATAGAGGTAGAAGTATGGGTTTCCGGACTCTCCTGAGTTACCCGTGGCAATGTACAATTGTGCATAAATCACCTATAGAAAATGAGGTTTCTGCCATGTTTTGAAGCTAAAACATGCCTTTCTCTTAAGAAGGTGGGGATAGAGATGTTAAATATCTTTCTGGCCCCTGTCTCCTGCCTGATTTTTTTCTAGAGTCTCTTGCTACAGATGTCCTTGTCAACAGGTGCAAATAACTAGTGCAACAAAGATTGAATAAAGTGGTGAAGGTCATTTTTGAAGAGCATTGTTCTGCAGGCCCAGGTTTCAGGCCTACTGGAGGTCTGCTTCCTTCTCCTTATCATCAGCCCCTTTCCAGTAATACTATCTAGTGCTACATCCAAAAAAGATGTTGGCTCCCTCTTGCTCTCTGCATCTCCTCTGCTTCCCCCCAGCCCAAACCTCAAGTGACTCTCATCTGGACCTTTGTAGAACCCTCCTGACCTTGGACCCCTGTACACCTATAATCCCACCTCCAGATAGTAAGGAAAATGAACTTTTTTTTTTTAAGATTTTATTTATTTATTTGACAGAGATCACAAGTCGGCAGAGAGGCAGGCAGAGAGAGAGAGAAGGAAGCAGGCTCCCTGCTAAGCAGAGAGCCCTATGCGGGACTCAATCCCAGGACTCTGGGATCATGACCTGAGCCAAAGACAGAGGCTTTAACCCACTGAGCCACCCAGGTGCCCCCAAAATGAACTTTTAAAAATGAAATCAGAGCATGTCAGTCCTCTGCTTAAAACCCTTCCATTGCTCTGAATAGAACCAACATGCCTTAATTACTTATCTGTACTTAAGGACTTACATGCTCTGGCTTCTCTCAGCATCTCTGATTTGTGTCCTGTCCTCTTCCCATCTTCCTGTTTTGTTTTTTTCCCCCTCATACTCTAATTATTACTTGAAAGCCTCATTAAGCCTTTATTCTTTTTTTTTTTTTAAAGATTTTATTTAGTTATTTGACAGACAGAGATCACAAGTAGGCAGAGAGGCAGGCAGAGAGAGAGAGGAAGGGAAGCAGGCTCTCTGCTGAGCAGAGAGCCCGATGCGGGGCTCGATCCCGGGACGCTAAGACCATGACCCGAGCCGAAGGCAGAGGCTTAACTCACTGAGCCACTCAGGCGCCCCAAGCCTTTATTCTTTCACTTAAAAAGGACAAACTCATTCTTGTCTCAAAGGCATGGTCTAAATTTAAATGATACATAAACTCTGTGGACTAAGGAGGCTTACTAATCTGTTCAAAGCCCAGAAGATGGTCCCAAATCATTCTTTACTCTCTGCTGCCATCGTGGGGTCATTTAAAGAACTGTGCGCTCTAGAAAAAGTTTTATCAGCTCTGGACATCCTGAAGCCAAAATGGATTATCCACTGACCCTCAGAAAGGAGACTCTCTAAATCAGTGCTCTCTAAGTGAATCACTGAAATACAGAAAAAGCATTAGAAATTTTGTCTAAAATTCTTGATGGCATCATTCATTAAAAATTTTTACTTTTGTATATATTTCATAATGTCTATAACATGTTATTATAGTACTACAAGTTTATAATGTATAAATATGTATTTATAGGGAGCACCTGGATGGCTCAGTGGGTTAAAGCCTCTGCCTTCAGCTCAGGTCATGATCCCAGGGTCCTGGGATCGAGCCCCGCACTGGGCTCTCTGCTCAATAGGGAGCCTGCTTACCCCTTTCTCTCTGCCTGCCTCTCTGCCTATTTGTGATCTCTCTCTGTCAAATAAATAAATAAAATCTTTTAAAAAAATGTATTTATGTATGTTTTGTATGTCCCAGGCATTTTTTTATGAGTTGACTAATCTAAAAAAAAAATTAGTTAAGCATCCAACTCTTGATTTTGGCCCAGGTCATGATCTCAGGGTCCTGAGATGGAGCCCCATGTCAGGCTCCATGCTCAGTGGGGAGTCTGCTTGTGATTCTCTCTCTCCCTGTGCTCTTCCTCCCCACTTGCACGCATGCACTTTCTCTCTAAAATAAATATTTAAAAAATTCAGAGACCAAATAAATAAATAAATAATTCGGAGACCATTGGATTAAATAATGTTAATGAAATTTAAGTGTATTTCTTTTTTTGTTGTTATTAAACATAGCTTTGGTAAACCAAGGATTCCATTGTTTTCCATGAGTAGAAAGTGATGTCAAGGCAAAAAGATCATAGGAAGCAAAAGGGGGAAATATGAGAAATGAAGATTAGGTTAGATACCTTATTCTTTTTTTTTTTTTAAGATTTTATTTATTTGACAGAGAGAGATCACAAATAGGCAGAGAGACAGAGAGAGGAGGAAGCAGGCTTCCTGCCGAACAGAGAGCTTGATATGGGACTCGATCCCAGGACCCTGAGATCATGACCTGAACCAAAGGCAGAGACTTAACCCACTGAGCCACCCAGGCGCCCTAGATATCTTATTCTTTAAGCCAAATTGACTCTGCTAAAAACATTCTTCTTCTACTTAGACATTCTGTATAAATTGGGTACCTATTGGAATCTTAAACATTTGAATTCTTAGTGGGAAAACTTTATATGATGCATTAGATCTTAAACATAATCCAGAAACAATATTAAAAAAACAACTTATCTACCTAGTTACTTAGTATATTTTAGACAATGGAACCCGACTGAAAAGATGTACAGATATCCAGCCTTAGGAATTTGCAGTGAGTGTTATGTCCAGTTAGCAGTGCTGAATATCAGAAGTAGAGATGTGTGGCTTTTTCTTGGAGAGAGCTGGCATATGGAGGGAGGCAGTTATTCACTAATAAAAAGGCAGTTTGACCACATATAGGTGAATTGTTATATAACAGGAACCAGTAGGGACACCTGGGTGGCTCAGTCGGTTAAGCATCAGGCTCTTGATTTAGGTTCAGGTCGTGAGATCGAGTCCCGTGTTGGGTTCCACATGTGGAATTTGCTTCTTTCTCTCCTGCTTCCTCTGCCCCTTGCCCCCACCCCGCTCTCTCTCTCTCTGTCTCTCAAATAAATACATCTTTAAAAAGGAAAAAAAAAAAAAAGAACAGGAACCAGTAGTCAAGTTTCTTGTAGGTCTTTTTTGGCCTTGACTAAACCCTAAGAAATAGACACGATAGAAATCAAACTGGCATGCTTTTATTTGAGGATCTGGAAATAGCCCTCACCTCACTGATAAAGCATTACCTGAGAAGGGAAACCCTAAACCTTCCATGAGTCAAACCATGGTTTTACTTCGTGAAGTAGAAGTCAAAGATGAGGTCCCTCTGAGTTTTGTTTGTCACAGCAGCACCGTGATCTTGACTGTTTCCTCTGTGGTTTTGGTCACCTCAACAATGAACTACCTCCCTCAGATTACTTGTAACACTTTGTTTGAACCACTCCTTTGGAATTTACTGCGTCATTTCTGACGGTGTGAGCTGGTGTGTATCGTACTCTACCAGTAAGGCTAGAATCCCTCAGTCACGTTCCATCACTTGCATGCCTTCATAGCCGCAGTGGCGTGTGGCGCAGGGCCTGGCACAGTTGGCACGTGAGTGTGAGCACCACAGTGCCCCGGGCAGCGTTCCCCGCTGTGGAGAGCTGGGGCAGGCTGTTGGTTGTCGTGAGCAGCTGTCCCACACATTGTAGGATGTTTGACAGCAGTCTGCCCTCTACCTGCTAGATACTTGTGCACCCCGTCCCCCAGCTTGTGACAACCCAAAATTTCTCCGGACACTGCCAGATGTCCATGGGGGAAGGGAGGGGATGCAAATGGATCTTGGTTGAGAACTGCCCTTCTGGATTGGGGAATTTGGGTTCTAGTCCTAACTTTGTCATTATCCCTCCATGTGTGGGCAAACTGCTTCACCTGTAGGTCCTAAATTTCTTCTCCCCCAAAAGGAGAAGGGTGGGATTTCTTGGATGTTTAACCTGGGTTCTGCGGCTAGCTTTAGAGGATCTTGCGTTAATGGGAACTTTGCATGTAAATTTTTCTGGGAATAATTTCTTAATTTTCAGCTTTTTTCCCCTCTGACTTATCTATTACCTCAAAACGATTAAAACTAGATCGATTAATACATAAAGTGACTTTCATCTCTTTAAGAGAGAAGGATCCTAGCTTAAGCTCAATATACCTTTTTCCCCCCTTCGTGAACACCATTTGTGATCATAAAATGCTGAGAAAGCACTTTTGTGCTACCAGGATTTATTATATTGGCAGGTGCCACTTACTTGTAGTACTGTATTTTCTACCTCTTTTCAAAAATTGGATTTTGAATCAGTAACAAGGTAAATGAGTAGCATGTGATAATGAAAAGTATGTGTTTGTCATTTTGCACTCTTTAGCCTTTTTTCACTTAGACTTTTATTTATTTTTTGTTTGTTTATTAAAGATTTTATTTATCTTTTTGACAGAGAGAGGAAGCACAAGCAGGGGGAGGGGGAAAGGGAGAAGGAGAAGCAGGCTTTCCACTCAGCAGGGGCTGGATCCCAGTACCCTGGGATCAGGACCTGAGTGGAAGGCACAAACTCAACCACTAAGCCACCCAGGCGGGCCTCACTTAGACCTTTTTTTTTTTTTTAAGATTTTATTTATTTATTTGACAGACAGAGATCACAAGTAGGCAGAGAGGCAGGCAGAGAGAGAGAGGAGGGGAAGCAGGCTCCCTGCTGAGCAGAGCGCCCGACATGGGGCTCGATCCCAGGACCCCAGGACCCCGGGACCCTGGGACCATGGGACCATGACCGGAGCCGAAGGCAGAGGCTTTAACCCACTGAGCCACCCAGGCGCCCCTCTCACTTAGATTTTGTAAAACCAGCATGTTTCCCGTGACTCAGCCAGCTGTCCTCTGTGTCAGTCTTTACAGCTGCTCACATTTCAGGCTCACGCTGGGGCCCCTTTGTTTAGGCTACAGCTTCACAGAGTCCATTGCATTTGCTAGCATAGGCTCAACCTTGGATCTGAACCAAAATTCGGCCAGCCACTTTCTTTGGGAAGTTAAGGATGTCCCTCTTAGACTTTTTTTTTTTTTTTGCCAGTTTCATGTTGTACTTGCTGCTGTGGTAGGCATGACTTGTGGCCCTGTTTTCCTCTGTTGCAGGTGAATTTGGAAGGCAAAGCCAGTCCTCTGTCACTCCTTCAAATGGCCTCCCCAAGTGGCTTCTGTGTCTTGGTTCGCTTGCCAAAGCTGATCCGTGGAGGAAAACCACTACCAAAAACTTTGTTGGACATTTTGGCAGATGGCACTATTTTAAAAGTTGGAGTAGGATGTTCAGAAGACGCCAGCAAGCTCCTGCAGGACTACGGCCCCATGGTTAAGGGGTGCCTGGACCTCCGGTACCTAGCCGTGAGGCAGAGGTAGGGTCCATATGAATGCTGGGGTTCCTGGAGCCGCGGGGCGAGTGTCTTAGCAAGATGTCTGGAGTACTGAGAACAGTAAGGAAGCATCCAGAGTTTTTTAGAAGCCTAGAGGCTTCTGAGATGCATATGAATTTGTGAGGGACTATTCCAACTTCTGAGAAAACTTTAGTTACCTAGGATTGGTCTTTGTAGGAGAAACGTGGATAAGGTGTCTCCATAAGCTACAGGTTGGAAAACTGATTGCACCAGTGGCTAAATCAGGGCTTCATGTTTTGCTTTTGCTTTTTTAAAAAAATTAATTAATTAATTTATTTGACACAGAGAGAGAGATCTCAAGTAGGCAGAGCAGCAGACAGAGGGGAGGGGGAAGCTGGCTCCCCGCTGAGCAGGGAGCCCGATGCAGGACTTGATCCCAGGACCCTGGGCTCATGACCTGAGCCGAAGGCAGCCACCCAACCGACTGAGCCACCCAGGTTCCCCATGCTTTTGCTTTTTCCGTACCCCCTCCCCCCGCCATGATATTTTTGGGAATTTCTGGTTTAAATCCAGAAGATTTAATGTAAAAGTCTGTATTTGGGGCTTTTGAAAAATCAGATGATTTGACTAAGTGAGGTCAGGGGTTCTAGATGGAAACAGTTGCTGGGGAGCGGTTGGCCTCCTTAGATGCCCATGCTCTGTTTAATCGCCACAGTCCTCACCTCTGCCATCCATTGTAACCCCAACTCCTCCAGTAGACACTGGAGTTTGCAAACCCTGCTTTAGGCTAAAAGCAGTGACAGACTAATTCTATTCTTATGGAAATTCTATTCTAACTTGTTTTTCAGGGATTGGCAATGACCTTCATATGCTTGAGTGTGTGCATGGGTGGGTGTCCTCGTTTTAATAAAGTGGAGTGAGGTAGCCTCTCCCTGCCTCAAATGCCAGACATTGAAAGTTGGGAGGATATGATAAAGTAAGAGAAGTCCTGATTAAAATCTCATCTTGTCATTTTTTTAGTATAAAATGGAATTTTATTTTAGCTTAGTAGTTTGGCTTATGTAAATACAACTCTTGTAAGCATCAAGTTTTCAAGAAATACATCAACATACTTACTGTAAAGGATTTTAAATCTGTGAAAGTATTTGGAGTGTCACCCCAGCAGCCACCTCTCGCCAGGCCTCCCTCCGCCCCACCCTCCCAAGGCACCACTTCCCCCGAGGTGTCCGCTGTCCCTCTCTGCTGTTAGAGGTGGTGGGTATAGGAGCTAAGAGTTGACCCTGGAGTGGGCTGTGCAGTGGCTGTTCCTCACTTCCCTCTGCGGCAATAATTAGGTTCTCACCTCCCAGGATTGGTGTGAGGATCTCAAGAGTTAAACTGCGTGAAGCACTTTGAGTGTGTCCCACAGAGACAGTGAGTGTACTGCTGTGTTCAGCTCTCACTCTTTATCTTTTGTGTTAAATGTTAATCAGAGATGATTTACTGTAGAGATTGTTGTATATGACTTTGGAATCTTTCCTAGTGAGAATTTGAAATGGCAAAGATGGCCTCTTGTCTTTAATTAATCCTCAAGAAATGCACAACTTTTCCATAGATGACATTTAAAAAAGGACTAATGACCTAAATGGAATAAAGTAGCTTGAAAATTAAGTACTGTCCTTCGCCGGGGGTAATGATTTCAAGAATTATGGAATAGCCATGCTTAAAAAATTACACAGCTATTAAGAAGAATGAAATAAGTACATTTATACTTATCATCATGGATGGAAGTCTCTGATATATTAAGTAATAAAGCAAGTTGTAGGGCAAAAAACAGAACAAATGCCAAAAACATGTTATCTCCTCCTCCGCTTAACCATCTGTCTGTCTGTGCATAGAAAAGGTCTGGAGCGGCCACAGCCTACTGTAAGAGTCAGTATTCCCAAGGAGTGGAAGTATGGGGTGATAGGCTTTTACTTTCCACCTGTGATGCTTTTCTGTTGTCTGTACTTTTAATAAAAAGCATTCATTACTTTTATAGTTTCCAACAAAACAAAAGAGATTTTATGTCTCCCAAAGCCTTGATTTTCACTTAATTGAACCAAGACATTATGTATTTTTCCCTAAGTATGCCTGGACCTGTTTCTACTTTTTAGTCAGTGGTGCCTTTTGGGGATAATGAAATCCATCAATTACTGCTGGTTTTTGTAGGAAAAGACTTCCTTTTTTTCATCATTATAATTATTTCATTTCCTACGGTTCCTGAGGGAGTCCTGCTTACCATAAGCCCACCTCCAAGCCTCCTGCTCTAAAACTTCTAGTCTTTCACTTGGTAGCCAGGAAGTTAGCACCACTTGTGTAGACCAATGTGTTCCTAATTTCACATTTATTTCTTGTTTGGAATCTCCAAACCTTTGATAAATTAATTTTTTTTCTGCCACCCTGCAGCTATTTTAATCAGAAAGTATTTGAAGGACAGAAAGATTATTTAGGTTTTTTTGTACCTTCACCTGCTCAATGAAAATGCCATTACCATTTTTTCAAAATTGAGAAGTAATTACATGAATACTAGCCAATGCAAATAAAGAAACATGTAAAGAAGATAGATAATCACCATAAGTCCCATACCCAGAGATAATATCATGAACATATGATTGATATCTTTCTAGTTATCTCTGTGCTTTGTCTCTCTCATACCTAGACTCACACACATACATCTGGAACGTGGTATATATATTAACATAAAGGGACCACAGCATATGTTTTCTCCCACAGTCTCTTTTTACTTAACGAATATGTCATGAATATCTTTTCATATCAGTATAGATCTACATCCTTATTTTTTTTTTAAAGATTTATTTATTTATTGGAGAGAGAGAAAGAGGGAGCACTCAGGTGAGTGGGGCACAGGAGCAGAGGGAGAGAATCAGCATGTGGACTGCCCGCTGAGCAGGGCAGTGACACTGCAGGTCATCCCAGGACTCATGAGATCATGACCCGAGCCAAAACCAGGAGTCAGATGCTTAACTGACTCAGCCACCCAGGCGCCCCCATCCACATCCTTATTTTTAATAGCTGTATGGAATTTAATTGCAGAGATATTTAACTAGCCTTTTGTTGATGGACATTTAGGTTGTTTCCAATTCTTTGCTCCTATATAAATGGTGCTGCAGTGAAGATCATTTATGCACATTTGTCCATAGGATAAATTCCTAGAAGTGGAATTTGTGAATCAGAGAATTTTCATGTTCAAAATTTTGAAAGCTCTTTATTGTTAAACTATTTTCTGTAAAGCTTGTAAAAATGGACAGTTCATGAATTTTAGATTAGACTGATTCTTCATGCTCCAACAATAGTAGATGTAGTTGTTTTTTTAAATCTGCAGGCTGATAAACAAATTATTTATAATTTTTATTTTATTTTGTTTGATGTCTAGTGAATTTGAGTGTCTGCCATCTATCTGTGTATTGGCCATTTCTTTCTTTCTTTATATATATTTTTAAAGATTTTTATCTATTTATTTGCAGAGATCACAAGTAGGCAGAGAGACAGGCAGGGGGGTGGGGGACCCCTGAGATCATGAGCAGATCATGATCAGCGGCTCAACCCACTGAGCCACCCAGGCACCCCATATTGTAAATGTCTTTTTTGATTTGCCTGTTCTTCTTTTGCACATTTTTGATACACAACTTACTTATTTCTTACAGAAACAATTTGCTCTGTAATGGGCTAAGCCTGAAATCACTTGCTGAGACGGTTTTGAACTTTCCACTTGACAAGTCCCTCCTGCTTCGTTGCAGCAACTGGGATGCCGAGAATCTTACTGAGGACCAGGTACTTCTTGTCAGGGTAGTTGAAGAATGGAAGAGCCATTGCTTGTGAAGTATAGTTGTTCTTGTAATTGTAATCTTCAAATATAAGTATTGGGTGGAAATACCTGAGAAGAGACTCACTGAAGATAACTGGTCCCTGGTTTATAAATGGTACTTAAGTAACAGAGTAAGAATCCCTATTGTGTTTTATATTTTTGAGCAGTTACTATATGCCAGGCATTTCAGAAAATGTAATTTTTTATTATGAACACAAATGCGTAATTAGAAAACCAGAGTGTTATAAGACTTATTATAAGAAACAGTTAGTGGTTCTCTGTCTTCCTCCCACTCAGTGGTAACCAATTTCATTTCTTCCTGGTAATTACCATTATATTTTTAAATTACATGCATATATTACTCTTTATTATTTTTTATATTGTCTTTTGACTTCTTACAATGGAAGACATGATTTAGTACTCTTGTAATTCCTCTGTCCCCAGACAAATACTTTTTCCCCTCCATATCTTCCCAATATAGGTAAATCATCGTTTTTATCAGATTAGTATCTACTTATATTGATATTATTTATAGCTGAGCCACATAGGAAGCTACAGTTTTTTTCTTATATAGCTTTTTGTTTTCTCGTGATTAATAATTTGTACTTTTGTTTGCTTTCTTTTTTTCCTTTTTAAGATTTTATTTATTTATTTGAGAAAGAGAGAGCACAAATAGGGGGAAGGGCAAGGGACAAGGAGATACCCCGCTCACTGGGGACCCTGATCCCAAGACTCCTGAGATCATAACCTGAGCCTAAGGCAGACTTAAGGAACTGAGCCTCCCAGGCGCCCCCTAGCCACATTTTACATACTTGGTTGTCAAGGGTGTATTTCTGTGGCTGCAGAAAGTTCTGTAGGACAGTGCTATGTGTGAACTGACAGGAGGGGGAATTCAGTACTTCACAAATCAGAAGTCCAGTAGCAGTAGAGCTGAAAACTCTCACGTTTATTACTGAACCAGCCTACTGGTGCAGAGGCATAATAACAGAGAAGAATCATTTCCCTGCTAAAACATGTCTGTCGGCCATGACAGGATAGAACACATGGTCTTCATGCAGCTTAATTAAATATGTGGTGCCAACTAGGTGTGCCACCTCATGATGCGTGACGCCTTCTAGACCCAGCCTGGTTCTTCTTCAGTGCCTCCTCTTGGAGTTGTACCTGATTTTATTACCAGTTTTCACCCAAATCCACTGGGGAATGGGATGATTCTGCTTTTGTTTCTTGGCCGGGAATCACTTATTTCTGAAAGTCTTATGAGAAAACATGGCAAGAGCCACACAAAGCAGATTGGTAGCCAAAAAGCTGTTTGCTTTGTTTTCTATCTCCCTATTAACTGTTTTAAGCCCGGACTCTTTAATGGAACCCTATATCTTTTCTTGGCCGGTTCAGACACGTGAGGTGACTTACTCCTTTTGTTTTCCCTGGGAGCCCTCCCTTCCAGACAGAGTCCTTCGTCATCCTGCTTCCAGAGCTGCTGCCCAGCTCTGTCCCTGGAATCTGCATTCACCATCAGCCTAGGGAGTCCTATCACCTTTCTTCTGGAGTAGATCCTCTGTCTTGCAAATTCCATGTCTTTTCCCTTTCTTGTCTTGGAGTACATTAAGAGAGGGAGCATAGGAAGTTCATTTGTGACACCCTTCATGTCTGAAAAGATATTGGCTTGCCTGTCTGTGAACTGATATTTTTGCTGAGTATGGCTGTTTAGGGTGAAAGTCATTTTCCTTCAGAACTTCAAAGGTAATGTTCCCTGTCTTAGAGCTTCTGGTATTGATACTGAGCATGTCACTTGTTTTTCTTTCTGAAGAATCTTCACTTTATTCTTAGTTCTTAAAATTCATGATGGTATACATTAGCGTGGGCTATCTTCCATTTTAGTATTAGAAGCCAGTGGACCCTTTCAATCTACCTTTCAGTTAAGAGAATTATTCTCATAATATTCCTTTGAAAATTTCCCTCCCTTTTGTTTTTAGAACTCATATTATTTAGATGTTGGACCCCCTTGAATTGATTCTCTGATTTCCTAAGAAAAATATTTTCTCTCTTTGTGTTTTTTGTTTTACCTTCTGGGAAATTTCCCCAAGTTTGTCTTCTAACATTTCTATTGAATTTTTAATTATTCCTATCATAATTGTAAGTTACAAGAGATTCTTGGTCTCCTCTGAATATTCGCTTTTAAAATAACTTTGTTTTTGTATAAGAGATACAGTAACTTCTGTTATCTTTGAGTATTAAAGATTTCTGAGGTTTTCTTCTTCCTGTATTGCTTCATTTTCCTCTGAGTTCCTTATTTGAAATGTTTGATTTGGTCTTTGTCTTTCACATGAAATATTTTTCTTAAATGTTTAGATCCTTGGCTGTCCATTCATATTTAAAGACACCTTAAAAAGTTGATTGGGCTCATCAACTATTGAATGAATAAGTAAAATGTGGTATAGCCTTACAATGGAGTATTTTTCAGAAATACAAAGGACACATGGTACATGCATGGATGCATCTTGGAAACATTATGCTAAGTGAAAAAAAGCCAGTTAGAAAAATATCACATCAGATTCTATTTTTATGAAATGTTCAGAATATATAAATCTATAGAGACAACATAAATTAATGGTTGCCTAGGGCTGAGAGACGTCGAGGATGACTGCTACAGGGTATTAGGTTTCTTTTTGAGGTGATGGAAGTTTTTCTAACATTGCTTGTGGTGATGGGTTGTGCAGTTCTAGAAGTTTACTAAAAATCCAGAATCTTGCACCATCTGAAAAGACATTCGAATAGAACTGTGTATCATTGTACTTTGTCACTTTTAAAGCTCTTGGGTGTGGTAATCATGAGGCCATGTAGAAGAATGTCCTTGTTCTTAAGAAGTACATGCTGACGCATTTAGAGATGAAGTATCATAGTCGCCGCAACTTAATTTTGAAATGTGTTCAGGCAAAAAAAAAGTGTGTGGTGTCCATATTATAAAGTGATAAAGCAAACATTGACGATTGTGAATGTCAGTTGGCGTTATGCTTCTTTAACTTTTTCTGTGGGTTTGAAAACTCTTAAAATAAAAAGTTGGGGAGGAAAAGGTAATTGCTACCAATCTTAAAGCCAGATTTGTGATCCCTATTATTGTGAGAATTCAGAATTCCTAAAGACTCTGACTCATTCTTTTTTTTTTTTTAATTTTTTAAGTTTATTTACTTTCTTTAGTAACCTCTACACCCGGCATGTGACTCGAACTCGCAATCCCAAGATCAAGGGTTGCATGTTCTTTCTACTGAGCCATCCAGGTGCCCCTGTTATTCTTTATTTCAATAATGTTTATTGTTTATTTCATTCTAATTATAAACATAATGCTTAATGAGATTTTAGAAAATACAGAAAATCATGTTTAAATTTGAATTTTCAGAAATGGGTTGAGAACATAGCAAATAGAGCCAGGGCTTTTGGACCACTGGATGTTATTATCGATACCTATAGATTACAGTCACATGTCAGTAACTGAAACTCTTTTTTCCTCAGGCTACTCAGTTTCTCCAGAGATGAATCATCTAGTCTTCTGCCCAAGAGGTATAAGCCCCTCTGCTTATATTCTGGTTGCTGAGTGGGGAAAGGTGTTGGTAGTTTCACCAAGCCATATGTACACTTTCCCATAATCCCTTTTCCAGGTGACACTTTGCCCCCACCTTGCGCCAGGCCTGGTGTTACTAGATCCAGATCCTCTGTGAGTCAGCCATTATATGACTTAAACTTTTGCTCTTCTGGGATTAGAGAAGGAGTCATTGCCACCCCTGGGGTATAAAGGAGAGGGTCTAGAATCCTAAGTGTTCTTTATGGAAGCTTTCACCTTATCTTCTTGTTTTCACCCCTGCTTGTACTTACTTTCACAGAAGCACCTGGTGCTTCCCATTCCTAATGCTCTGCCATTCTCTGTGGCTCACATTGACTTGATTCTTGGATTTTTGACTTACCACCCCCATAGGCCTAGATTTTAGCCTTCTCTTGTTTGCTGAGTTGGTCACCACTTGTTCATCCTTCCAAAATGTTGTTATTGGAAAGATTTAGCTGGTATCTTCAGGTTAACATTATCCTGTAAGAGAGTTTTGGGAGTCAAATTCTCTGAATTTGTTTTTTGCAGCTATTTCTGACTTTCTGTGACTAGGAGTAAGTCACTTCTTCGCGCCTTGGTTGGTTGGTTTGTTTCTTTTAGCAGTTTTATTGAGGTATCACTTACATACAATAACATTCAGACATTTAAAGTACACAGATCAGGGTACCTGGCTGGCCCAGTCTGTAGAGCATGTGACTCTTCATCTCAGGGTCCTGAGTTCAAACCTCATGTTGGACATGGAGTCCACTTAAAAAAAAAAAAAAGTGTACAAATCAATGGATTTTAGTATTTTTATAGAGTTGTGCAATCATCATCACTATCTAATTTTAGAACATTTTTATCACCCCAAAAAGAAACTCCGTAGTGATTAACAGTCACTCCCCATCCTACAGTCACTTCCTGTCCCCTGCCACAACACTTTAACACTAGGCAATCACTAATCTACGTTTTGTCTTTATAGATTTGTCTATTTTGGACATTTCATATAAATGGAACCATATAATATATGGTCTTTTGTGATTGGCTTCTTAATTTTGCATGTTGTTATGGTTCATTCATGTTATAACATTTATTGGTAGTTCATTTGTTTTTATTGCTATGCAATAGTCCATTGTATGGATATACTACATTCTATTTATCCGTTCATCAATTGGTGGAGTTTTGGATGGCTTTCATTTTTTGGCTGTTATGAAAAATGCCACTATGAATATTTGTGTATAAAATTTTATGTGGATATATGTCATATGTTTTTACTTATCTTGGATATATACCTAGGAGTGGAATTGCTGAGTCATAACCTTTATGTTTAACTGTTTAAGGAACTGCCAGACTGTTTTGCAAAGTAGCTGACCATTTTATATTCTTACCAATAATATATAAAGATTCGAATTTTCCACATCCTCACCAACTCTTGTTATTGTCTATCTTTTTGATTAGAGCCATCCTAGTAAGTATGAAATAGTATATGATTGTGGTTTTGATTTATGTTTCCCTAGTGGCTAATGATGCTGAACATCTTTTCATGTGCTTGTTGACTATTTATATATTTTCTTTGGAGAAACATCTATTCAGATCCTTTGCTCATGTTTTATATTATTTTTAAAGATTTTATTTATTTGACAGAGAGAGACACAGCGAGAGAGGGAACACAAACAGGGGAAGTGGGAGAGGGAGTAGCAGGCTGCCTGCTGAGCAGGGAGCCTGATGTGGGGCTTGATCCCAGGACCCCAGGATCATGACCTGAGCCAAAGGCAGATACCTAATGACTGAGCCACCCAGGCGCCCCTTTTGCTCATATTTTAATTGAGTTGTTTTTATACTGTTGACTTCTAAGAGTTCTTCATATATTTTGAACGCTTGTCCCTTATTAGGTATATAATGTGTAAATATTTCCTCCCATTCTTCAGGTGGTCTTTTCACTTATTTGACTGAGATCATCATTTGAAGCAAAAAAGGTTTTAATTTTGATGATACCCAGTTAATCTATTTTTTCGCTTATCACTTACACTTTTGGTGTTGTATCCAAGAAATCATTGCCTACCTCAAGGTGATGAACATTTACTCCTATGTTTTCATTTACGAGTCTTAGGTTTTAGCTCTTACATTTAGGTTTATGACCCATTTTGAGTTCATTTTTGTGTGTGATATAAGGTAGGGGTCCAACTTCACTCTTTCACATGTGGTCATCCAGTTGTCTCAACAGCTTCTGGTGAAAGTACCTTGGTTTCCTTATCATTTGAAAACAGTTTGTTAAAAGAGCACTTTAAAAGAAAAATTTATTTATGTGAGAGAGAGAGAATGAGCAGGAGGAGAGGCATGTTCCCGCAGAGCAGGGAGCCCAATGTGGGGCTCGATCCCAGGACCCTGGGATCATGACCTGAGCTGAAAGCAGACGTTTAACTGACTGAACCACCCAGGTGCCCCTAGAAAACACTTTAAAACTCTTCACATTCAAACAGTTTTTTCCAGTGGGAGACAGCCGGGTGGTAGATGTATAGATTGTTGAGTCTAGATGGAAAATTTTATCCAAACCTGTTTTATTCTAAAAGCATAATAAATCCTTCCTAATAGTATTATTTACCAGGCTTGGTTACTAAAGGTAAATTAAAGGAATTTTAAAGTCTTTACTCCCTTTTTTGGGAAAAGCTCTTAATGATAGTCTTTGCTACTTTTATTTATGACCAGCTTTCTTGTCAAGTTGTTTGGGAGAGTGACTTACCGTTATTATTATGGTAGATTATACCATATAATCTGAAATTTACTCATTTCAGAAATGAGCCCTTGTGACTTTTGACTTGAGGCCCATGCTTGAAACCTGTTTGTTTTCCACATCTTATTAATAGGTATGGCAGGTTGTTTCTGATTGGCAATTACACAGACCTCTCAGTGAATCTTGTTTTCAGGTGGTCTAGATGATGGCCACCTCCAAAGTGAATTTCATGGACTAGTTGTCACACTTGTGGGGACTGCCCTTACCCAAACTTGAGAAAAGTCTGTCCATCAGGTTTGGTAACAAAGAAAAAGAAACTTCACTGGTTTGTATAGGTTAGGATTTTTGAATATTCAAAGTAAGTCATTATTTTAGCTATTTTAGTTATAAACATAGGCAAGAAACATGAAGATTCATTATACTATTCAGTTTACTTTCATATAGTGCAAAATATTTCATCATAAAAGGTTTTTAAGAAGTACATAGTGCTTCGGGTATTGTATATCTTGAATTAGAATCCTGAAGGTTGTCTGTGTCTTTGTGACTGACTTGGAAATTGCTCTCTCTGGTGTGCCTTCCAGATTCCACTGATCTCTGACTTTTCTCTTCAGGTGATTTATGCTGCCAGGGATGCCCAGATTTCAGTGGCTCTCTTTCTCCATCTTCTTGGATACCCTTTCTCTAGGAATTCAACTGTAGACGAAAACGATGACCATGTGGGTTGGAGAAAAGTCTTGGAAAATTGCCAGGATATGGTAGACATCCCATTCCGAAGCAAAGGACTCAGCCGACTGGGGGAAGAGGTTAATGGGGAAGCAGCAGAAGCTCAGCAGAAGCCAAGAAATAAGAAGTCTAAGACAGATGGAATGACGCCAGGCAACAACCAAGGGAAAGACCCCAGAAAGCATAAAAGAAAGCCCCTGGGGGTGGGCTATTCGGCCAGGTAACTGAGTTGTTCTCTGTCTGGTAGAGAGAGATGCAGAGGCCCAGCCTCCAGCAAAAGGCATGATGCCTCATCTTAGGTCTGGGGAGAAGATTGTGTGGTAGGACGACAGGTGCTCAAGGGGTTAATTTTTCCCCCCAGGGGTTAATTTTTTTTTTTCCCTTTCCCTCAAGGACATTTAGAGCTAACCTTTGGTCTATTTATGTGTTTTCCTCCTTTTCCCCTTCTTTTACTTTCTAATTTTTAGAATTGAGTGCCCATAAGGAGAGCTTAACCTAGCTTTGTCGCTGATCCTGGTACAATTTGAGCCCTGTAACTTCTCCAGTTATAAATGAGGGTATAATTATTACCCCTTGCTTGCTCAGGATAGCTGTGAAAATGAATAGCATGAATTGCCTCATACATTTCAGGAGAAATGCATCATCTGATTTCCTGTTCATTTGGTATTTGATTATTTAGAAAGGCATCCAGCTCTAAGCCAATATTATTCTCTAACCAGTGAGAGTTTTTCTGTACAACTTAACGCCTCTGTTGCAGAAAGATGACTAATAAGTGCTTTGGAGTGGAAGTTTGGTCCCTGTAGCAGAGTGCCTTTAGGAATTGGATGATTAAATTGAAGCCAGTATTGCGTATGAGCCAGAAATAAACCCATGTGGCCCTCATTACTTTAGCTTGAAGTTCTTTAATTTTAATTTACTTTGTTTAACCCAATGATTACTCTGTAGAGCAGTGTTCTTGGTGCTCTGTTCCTGTTCACTTTCACAGCAGAGCTGTTGTATATATATTACCCAACTCACTCCTTGTTTCATAAATATAAAAACTAGCTAAACGAGTTCATTTTTAGTTCCTAGCCCCATGATGATGGAGGAACAATCAAGATTTTTTGCCCATTTGTTTTCTTTCCATAAATACAATATTGGACCCTAGTGTTGAGAATAGCAGTCACTCAGAAGACAACATGGATCAAGCTACCTTGATCCATAGGTAGTTTCCAGTTTTATTAATTTCTCCTTTCCCTGCAGAAAATCCCCTCTGTATGATAACTGCTTCCTCCATGCTCCTGACGGACAGCCCCTCTGCACTTGTGACCGAAGGAAAGCTCAGTGGTACCTGGACAAAGGCATTGGAGGTGTGAGACTCACCTGTCCTCTTGCATCTGCATTTAGGTGCATGTGGGTATTGGCAGGAGTGGGGAGAGAGACAGAGAGGCAAGGGGCAGGAGGAACACAAGAAGGCAGAACGAGCTTTGCGCAGTGGCAGTATCGTAGCCAATGAGGTTTATCCGAGGCGCGATTATTGCTAATTGAAAACTTTTCCCAAGAAGGCAGAACGACCTTGAGACAAGTGGGACATGGCTATTCAAAACCCAAAAATCGTGCTCTCTGCCAGGACACTGCAGAGAACATTTCAGGTGGGACTTCTTTCCTGAGGGACAGGTGGGCAAATGCTGGTCTCTTATCTTTTCTCTCAGAGCTGGTGAGTGAGGAGCCTTTTGTGGTCAAGTTGCAGTTTGAACCCGCAGGAAGACCTGAATCTCCAGGAGACTATTACCTGATGGTTAAAGAGAACCTGTGTGTAGTCTGTGGCAAGAAAGATTCGTACATTCGGTGAGTGTGGGGTTCAGCCACCCAGATTGTCTGCCTCTGATGGAAGCTGCCTTTGTAGCCACGTGTGGAGCCTTCAGGGGTCTTGGTTGAATCTGCCAGTTTTGGCTGAAAGAAATATCCATAGGGGTCATCTCAGTTCTCCTGAGAATTTCTGCCATCTGTATGGTCCTGTTGTCATGCTCTCCTGCCTGTCTTGAGTCCCATTCTTGGTTTCAAGAATGCAACACTCTTCTCAGTAACAGTTTGCTATAAAGAAGGTGGTTTCCCTTTGCTCATGAAAGACTGGAGACCCGTGTCCTTCAGAAGCTGCCTTTCTCTATGTGTCCTTATAATCCTCCCATGAGTGGCTCACAACCTTCTGAGCCTTGATACCGTTCATGGAGTACAATATTGCGGGTCTGGTTCCTGCCCACTGTAATAAAGCAAATACCGCAATAAAGTGGATGAGTCAGGGGCGCCTGGCTGGCTTAGTCGGTGGAGTGTGCGACTCTTGATCTTGGGGTTGTAAGTTCAAGACCCATGTTGGCTGTTGAGATTAATTAAAAGTAAAATCTTTAGGGGTGTCTGGGTGGCTCAATTAAATGGCCAACTCTTGACTTTGGCTCGGGACATGATCTCAGGGTGATGAGATCAAGCCGCTTTGGGGTCCATGCTGGGTATGGAGCCTCCTTAATATTGTCTCTCTCCCTCTGCTCCTACCCACTCATGCTCTGTCTTTTTCAAATAAATAAATAAATAAAATCTTTATTTTATTTTATTTTATTTATTTATGTGACAGAGATGGACACAGCAAGAGCAGGAACACAAGTAAGGGAAGTGGGAGAGGGAGAAGCAGACTTCCTGCTGAGCAAGAAGCCCGATGCAGGGCTTGATCCCAGGACCCTAGGATTGTGACCTGAGCTGAAGGCAGATGCTTAACAACCAAGCCACCCAGGCACCCTATAAATAAAATCTTTAAAAAAAAATGTGAGTCAAATGAATTTTCTGGCTTTCCCAGTGCATATAAAAATTATGTTTATATTATACTCTGGATTGTTAGTTGTGTAGTAATGTTATGTCTAAAAAAACAATGTATATACTTTCATTTAAGAATACTTTATTGCGGGGCGCCTGGGTGGCTCAGTGGGTTAAAGCCTCTGCCTTCGGCTCAGGTCATGATCTCAGGGTCCTGGGATCGAGCCCCACATCGGGCTCTCTGCTCAGCAGGGAGCCTGCTTCCTCCTCTCTCTCTGCCTGCTTCTCAACCTACTTGTGATCTCCGTCTGTCAAATAAATAAATAAAATCTAAAAAAAAAAAAAAAAAAAAAAAAAAAGAATACTTTATTGCTGGATGCCTAGGTGGCTCAGTCGGTTAAGCATCTGCCTTTGGCTCAGGTCATGATCCTGGGATCAAGGCCCATGTCAGGCTCCTTCCTCAGCAGGGAGCCTGCTTCTCCCTCTCTTCCCCACTTGCTATTTCTGTGTCTCTCTCAAATAAATAAATAAATAAAAATACATTAAAAAAAAATAATACTTTATTGCTGGGTGCCTGACTGGCTCAGTCGGTTAAGCATCTGACTCTTGATTTTGGCTCAGGTCTTGATCTCAATATCATGATCTCAAGCCCTACATCAGGCTCTGTGCTGAGCATGGAGCATGCTTGAGCTTCTCTCTCTCTCCCTCTCCCTCTACCCCTTCCCCCCTCCTCACACTCTCTATATAAAACAAAACAAAACAAAACAAAACTTTACTGCTGGGGTGCCTGGTTGCTCAGCCAGTAGAGGATGTGACTTTTGATCTTGGGGTCATGAGTTCGAACCCCATGTTGGGTATAGAGATTATTTTTTTTTAAATAAATAAATAAAAATACTCTATTGCTAAGAAATGCTACCCACATCTGAGCTTTCAATGAGTCGTAATCTTTTTGCTGGGGGAGGTTATTGCCATGGTGTTGATGGCTGCTGACTGATCAGGGTGGTGACTGTGGCAGTTTCTTAAAATAAGTCAACAGTGAAGTTTGCTATATTGATGAACCTTTTCTTCATGAAGGATTTCCCTGTAGCATGTGATGTTGTTTGATAGCATTTTGCCCACAGCGGAACTTCTTCAAAATGGAGAGTCCTCACATTTTACCACTGTCTAGTCATCTAGAAGTTTATATAATATTTTAAATCCATTGTTGTCATTTCAGTAGTCTTCACATCTCAAGAAACCTCTTTCTTTGCTCATTCAACAAGAAGCAACTCCTCATCCTTGTAAGTTTTATCGTGGGATGAAACAGTTGCAATAATTCACTCCCACCTGCAGGCTCCACTTCTAATTCCAGTTCTTTTGCTATTTCCACCACATCTGTAGTTACATCCTCCACCAAAGTCTTAAACCCCTCAAAGTCCTCCATAAGGGCTAGAGACTCCTGTTAATTAATGTTGGTATCTTCACCTCTTCCCATGAATCATGAATATTCTTAATGGCATCTAGAATGGTGAATCCTTTCCAGAAGGTTTTCAGTTTGCTTTGCAAAGATCCATTAGAGGCATCTCTATTTATGGTAGCTATAGCCCTTATGAAAAGTATTTCTTAAATAATAAGGCTTAAAAATCAAAATTACTCCTTGATCAATGGGCTGCAGAATGGATGTTGT